>NC_138191.1:14679740-15175412 GCF_964194105.1 Spermophilus citellus
CTCCTCGAGTTTGGCCAGAGTTTAGGCTGGGATCCCCAAGCTCCAGAGTCCATAGCCTCTCCTACCACCCCGCTACCCTGCTCTTGCGAGCACGTGGACCTGAGTCTATTTCCCCAGCCCCGGCTGGTCAGCAAGAGCACCTCCAGCATGGTCATAGAAGTCTGGGCTGGAAATTTTCTGAAACCGCTAAACCAAGCCGCGAGCGTTCTGTTTGCGTACGCACGAAGTTCTTCTGACAACAGCTGTTCCCCCAGGCGGTTTTGCACAGTTGAAATCTTGGCACTTAACACAAAACATTAAGTTGTTTTTCCCTTTTCTAGGGTTCTGCAAAAATCAGACATCGACATCCGCCCTGCATTTTACGTGTTCTCTGTGCATTATAGGCATAGGATACGCATAAATCGAGACACGAATTAATCGAATCCCCCCCCCAATTACACAGATATGAGCCGTGAAATTTGATCCAAGCTCAGGACAAGAGGGTCTAACATCCATTCCAGTTTCCAAACGTGGTAGAAATATAATTACATTCCACTATCTAAAAGTTGGAAGAAGAGTGAGGACTGAGACTGAAAGCTAAACTGGGCATTTCCAGAGAAAGACTGAAGTATCGGTGCCGGGAATGACGCGCCAGTCCTCCAGAGAGTTCCAAAGCCAGCCCAGGCTTCTCCGTCTCTCGCTATCGCCTTAGATCCCGCACTTCCTAACCCAGGGGCCTGCGGTCCCTTCCGTTTAGGGCAACCCAAACTCTGAGCTCCTCTCTAGAAGGGGATGCGGATCAGTAGGTTTCCTTGCCTGAAGCTGGCGAAATGTAAGGCTCGGGCCAGTCTCCCAAATTGGTTCGGCGAATTTAGGGAAGCTCAAAGCATTTGCTCCAAGCAAAAGGAACCCGTGTTGGAGCCAGGCAGGGCGTCAGCGGCGAGGCCTCAGTCCACACCCGCGGACGCTGTTCGGCGTCCCCTCTCTGCCCGCCTCGCGCACTCTGGCCCGACGCACTCACCCGGGTGGGGCTCCAGGCCGTGTGCCGCCGAGTCCTCAGAGTCTCCGAGTGGGCCTGTGGGGCTCAGCGCCTCCATGGACAGGTCCAGCCCCTTCTCCTCCCAGTCTCGCAGTTTCCGCTTTTTATTTGAGCCGATCAAGGCTTCAACGGAGAAGGCATGTGCTCGCGAGCTCAGGGCTACTGCAGATCTTCTCCTTTCACTCATTTTAGCCGCCCGCACCCCGGCCTCTGCTCGCCCCCGCTACTGAGGGAGCAGTCCGCGCCCTCACGCTCCGAGCGCCCGCCGGGCCCGGCCCGAGAGAGGCGGCGGCAAGGCTGGCCGAGGCTGAAGCCGCGGCTCCGTACCCTCCCCCTGCGTCCTCCCCCGCCCTTCGCCGCCGGATCGGATCCGCGCCCCCAGCTGCCCCAGCCTCTAGGAACTAGCGCCCGGAGCGCCGCCCGCTAGCTGCATGAGCGCGGGAGTCCTGCTTCCCACCCACCCGGGCAGGCGCTCACAGGCTGTGCCGACTGGACTTCATTTTTTTTTTTTTTTTAATTCTCTCCCTTTCTCTCCTCCCTCTCCCTCTTCCCCTCTCGGTCTTCCCGTCCTTCCTCTGATCCAAACTTCTGGGAAAGTTTTTTGTTGTTTTTTTTTTCCTCTCCTAAATTCCTCCCTTCCCAAGGAACTGGGGGCAGGCAGTGCGCTCCCGTCCGAGGGGTGAGGGAGAGGGAGGGGGAAGGAAGAAAAAGACTGAGGGGGAAAAAAGCCAGCCCCCAGCCAAGAGCAAGAAAGGAACAGGAGAAACCCTGAGAGCCTGAGCCAATGAGGGAAGGGGAGAGACTGAGGCTCGGGCCAAGGCTGCGTGCAGGTCCACGGCTGGACGCTTCTGGGCCGACTTTAACCCCTGGTTTCCCGGTCCGGTCCACGTAGGTTACTTGATGGGGGAAGGGAACTGGAAGTTGAGGTCTGATCCGCGCCGTTACAAACTCCTGCAAATACCAAATCCGCACATTTTCCTCTCAAATCTGCTGGATCTCATAGATACTCCAAGCCCAGAATCATTTTAGCTGCAGATCTGAATTTGTGTAGCTCTGACAAAATGTTAACCTGTCCAAAAACGCTAGAAAATTCTTGTTATAATCTCACGCTCGCCCCAGGTGCTTTCGGACCTGCCGATTCTGCCCAGTTTTCGTCACACAGGTTCCTATGCTCCTATTTAACGTTTCCTGAGCGACTCTGGTTAAGGCAAAACGAAACAAACAAAAAAGTGCCGTTACTATCCAGGGTCTTGTAACTGAAAATTCAAACACTGTTTCTTCTTTCCAGCTCTACCTGGTGGAGGAGGATCCACAAGCACCCTGAGAGCTGGAGACCCGCGGTGGAGCGTTTGGCTTACGGCGCTCTGAAAGCATCTCTCCTTAGGCCCACAGGCAGAAAATACTCGCTTTCCCTGCAGCGCAGACGCTGGGCTGCGCTTCGCCTATTCCGGACTCTTAGTCCAGAGAACCCACGGAGGGGTGCCGGGCAAGGACAGCTAGGAACTTTAATAATTAAGGAGGCACTTTTTCAAAATTTTCTGCATATTGGGTCACCTCCAGAGCCTGGCTCTCCGCCCCGCTTATCATTTTCCTTCTCCTTTATTTTTTAACCTCTTAGGGCTATACTTTCATCAGGAATATCTAAAGAATTTAACATCCAGCACTCCTGGCCCTTACCAAACACTCCTGTTTCCCACATTCCCACCCACATTCTACAACTGGTCGCGGGTGGCAGTAGACCCCGAGCGCAGTTTTGTGCGCAGCAAGCTCAGGGCCGAGAAATTGGTCCTGCCAAGCTGGAAAAACGTCTCCGATTTCGCTGGCGGAGGCCTGGACACAGCCTCGCCTTCCAGTCAGGACGCACGGTTCTATCCCCGCTCAAAGAAGCCAAAAAGAGTCTGGTCCTTGGGGCAGGCGACGGATTAAGAGGACAAGCAAGTAAGTACCGCCAACAGCCAGGCCTTGAGCAGGTTCGGAAAACCTACAAGTTTAGGCCACGTGGTGTGTTAGAGGACCTGGAAAACCAGATCCCACATTTCCTCCGACCTTGGGGCGAGAAAAGACGACCCAAGGGGCCTCTGAAACACCATATTCACCACCTTACTGTCAAGGGCCGGGGGAAATACAGTACTGGCTATTATTATAATAAGTGCTCTGGTGCTGGCAGCTGGAGTGTGGTGACTATGACTTGGGCCTCTTTGGAGGAAAGCAAAAGGCTACTTGGGGATCTCCCTCAAATTGGGCTCCAACCTTAATGAGAGAAAGCTGGAAGAACAGCAAATGCAAGATGATGATGATGATGATGATGATGGAGGAAAAGCACTGAATGAGTGAGATCCAGCAAGGCCTGGACTCCCCCAAGAACCTGAGTTTTAAACTTGGAGATCCCCCAGGAGAAAGAACCCAGGAAGTCTGGAAACCATGCACTGAGCCCTTAATGACTTCTGCCACTCTACTTGCAGACTCTGACAACCTGGGAGGGAGGGCGTGCAGGGTCTCCAGCCTCCATCACCACTGGAATTGTTTGCACTAGCTGTCCCCAAAAGTGACTGCTTTCACTATTACCTGGCTTTAGCAAAAAGTACTGGAGACAAGAAAGGCCAGAAATGTGCAGTTCCTTTCCCCAGAGGCTCAAGCCTCACTCTGGACTCCTGATCCACTGTTGGCCTGGCAAATGCCCAGATTAGAGCCTGCTTGGACCAGGCCAGGTGAGAAATGGCTAGAGAAGCCCTCTAAACTTTCCTGGGTCTTTCTTCAACCCACACCCTCCCCACTTTTCTGGCAGCTTCTCCCCTTACTTTCTCACAGGTCACACATTCTTCCCTGAGCCCACAACAATTAGAGAGATAGAGAGAGAGAAAAAAAAAAACACACTAATTTTGGTTACCCACCAACAAAAAGGCAAATCTGGAGGCCTGAACTTACATATAAGGGTTCCTGGACATAATGTTCCAGAAACATACAAAGAAGAACAGTGCCTTCAATGGTCTGCCTGAGTACCCTAACCCAGAGCATAAGCACTTCAGAGTTCTGGAAGAATTCCTACACTCTTCTATTTAGGTTGAACTTGGGTTGCTCCCACTCCGATATATCCTGCAATTTCAGGTTAGGCCACAAAAACTGACCCAAGTGAAGACAAACTGGCTTAAAAGAATCATGAATATGGGGATTTCCTGTAGGTAAATGGGAAGGTGAAATTCTGCCACTGTATAGGGGTTATGTAAGATCCCCCCCCCCATACACACTCCTTAGTGTATAACTCTGTGATGATGGAGAGTAAGGTCTGGAGGAGATTAAGAGGGATGGTTCAATGTGCATGGCTCAAGTGTATGATAGTATACAGTTGGGGATAGGAAGAAGGTTGCAGGGATTAAATGTAAGAAGATAAAAATGTAGTCTGTTATTATTCTATTGATTACTCACAGAGTTTTCAAAATATCCTCTCATTACCCTAGTATCTTTCTCTTTTAACCCTTAGGGATGAGTGGAGTCCCCAGATGAAGCTAATAGTCTAGGCACTCCCCAAGTTTCCCAGCTACAAGCACCAACCTTATGCCCTCTGTGGATCCTGTAGGTGTTGAGCTCACTTCAAGTCTTTTTTAGACCTGAAACTGATTGACAAGGGCTCACCCCAGCCCCTGTAGGATGCTAAAGAACAAGAGTAGGTGTTGAGCACCTGGAAAGTCTGAGATCACTGGGTATCACTGACCACCTGCATAGACAGAAAGAATGGAAGCCCAGGCCTAATGCTAGCAGCAGAAAACAGGAAAGAAAGGGCAGCACAGTGATTGCTCACCTAAAACTGGCCATGACTATATATTCTGATTTTTTTTTTTTTTTTTAAGGAAAAACAGTTCTGTATCATCAGGGCAAAAGTCATAGAGACAACTCAAAAAAGGAAACCCCACATCCTGCATATATCTGTCTCCCCCCCCCATCACCCCACACCAAAATACCACCTTAAATTCCACCACTGATAATGCCTCAAAATTAAGGTGAGCCACCAGCAGGCTTTGCTATTGGAATTCTGATTGAGTAATTGAAAACAAAGTTAAAAATAGTTGACCAGCAGGATGTGTTAGGCTGCTCCTAAACACGTGGGCAGGACACCCTGTGGGGGCAAGGGAATTGTAATGAATTCGGCCATCATGGGAAGTATAAAACATTATGAGGCGACTATGGGGTGGGAAGAAACAATCGGGTCTCCAAATTGAAGCGGAGCCTAGGACCAGGCTTGGTTTGGCCCCAAACTGTGTGACCTTAGGCAAGTCCATTAACAGGCCAGTGCCTCCGTTTCCAGGACCTGGGACTGAAGAGGTCCTAAATTGGTCGGGGGGCCGGTCACATTTGAGGCTTTATTATCGCTGTGATCGAAATCTTCTTGGAATGTGAAGGCAACATCCCCCAATTTTTTTTCACTTCTTTTCCCAAACTGGAGCCCCCCAACAACAAAAAAGCATAAAACAGGTAGGCATAAGTGGTCTGGGACCCTCAGGCATAGTGGGAGGGAGTAGGTTTCTGGAATCGCCTGCCCAAGGCCAGTTCCGCCGAGGCGACGTGGGCCCACTCCGGTAGACCGCATCTGCAGTCGTCCGATGGGTTCAGGTCGCCCGAGAGCTGCGGGACCGTCGTGCGTCGTTGACTATTCAACCACCCCCCTCACACTTTTAAAAAATAAAAGTCCGTGGGGGCAAAAGGTCTTTAATGATGTTTTTTTGTTTTCACGAAATAAAATCTTCTATTTTTATTTTAAACCAGCAGCGTGCCCACCTCTCGGTCCTTCCAGATGTTTGCAATAAAATCGCAGGTTTTGCCTTGGGGACTGGAAATAAAATTTAACGGCCTTCACCCTGTAATTATTCTCTTAGCTCGCCCTTCATAAATTTATCTGCTTTCTATCGGCGTTGGGGCAAGAGGCGAGCGAAAGGGGGGAAAGCCCCGATTTTATATTTGTGACTATAAAAAAGCGCCACCCGGTTTCCTCGCCTTCGGCCGCCGCGGTGTGGCCAGGAGAGCCGGGCCCGGCGGGCGGCAACATTGCACTATTGTTCGCTGACTTGGGTCTGCGCAGGAGCAGGGCCCCTCCACAAAGGGAGCCTTGTGTGGCCTGGCCCGGAGCGGCAGCGCCCAAGAGGCAAGGAAATCCTGTTCCCCCAGGCCCAGCTCCTCTTTCCCTCTGCGTATGGCGCAAGCGGCAGCTCCACCTTCGCCTTCGGTGTGCGCGGGCCCTGCTGGAAGCCAGCCCTGGTCTGCCATCCTTTGCAGGAAGCGAAACTCCAAGCCTGAGCTGATCCCACCGAGTGCGAGAGAGTAACCTGCCTCTGGATGCCAAAGCTTGAACCGCGGGCCTGGGGACAAAGGGGCTTCCTGGGAGGCTTTCCAAATCCTCTCTTCACCTTGCTTGGGCTAGAAGCTGGAAGGTAACTTTACACGCTCTCAGGAGCTCAAGGTTGCTTAGGAACCCCAGAGAAGACATCCATCCAAAGCCCCCGGGTTTTGACGCTACCCGTGTGAAGCCCCAAATTAATGTGTAATCATCACTACCCTATCCTTACATAGGAAACTTGTAAGTTAAGGTTCATACATGTATCATGAGTGATTTTACAAAACCATGTATATATCTATCCTGCAACACTCGTGCACATGTACACCTTGCACACTCACATGCCTGTCTTTCTAGAATCAAACATAAATGCATAAACAGCGCGTCCTTGGGTTCCCGGGATTATCCATAGGCATATGGGGAAACATTCTAGCCCACACATTCCATTTCCCCTGAAATCTAAAGAAATCAAGTAGTTCCACCTGTTTTATTTCTTGCCCCCAATCCTCAGTAATCTCAGGCTTTTCCTGGTATCCTAAAACTTAATCCATAAGACTGTCCACTAACCGCCTCTCCTTCATCTGCATAGAGTTACTTTTTGGTCAAAGTCTCTGAACTATATAAAAAGGGGAAAATAAGGAGCATCCTGCCTCAAGGATTCACCCATTTAGAGAGCCACCCTTGCCTGGAGGAGGTCAGAGGTTTTAGCAAAGCCCCAGGACCTGGAACAGGGTTCTGGCAGATGGGCAAGGAGAAATGGTAAAACCAAGTAGGAGCAGCAAGCCTCTGTCTTTTTTTTTTTTTTTTTTTTTTTTTTTTTTTTTTTAATCATGTGCAATGTTTTCTCCCTTCTGATAGCAAGCCTGGGACCAGAAAGTCAAATCCAGGAGCTAGATACATCCTGGGAAAAAATTCCAGAGAATTTTTTCAGGCTCTTTCTGATTCCAGAATTCCCTGCTTTTCCAGGTTCACTTCCCAAATGTGACTCCATTCTCTTCTTCCTGCTAGTTTTGCAGGTGCTTAAATAAGTTCTTTTGCTTCCCTCCTTCCCTCCCTCCCTCCTTCCTCTCTCTCTCCCTCCCTCCCTCCCTCCCTCTCTCTCTCTCTCTCTCTCTCTTTCTCTTTCTTTCTTGTCTTTTCCAAGAGGGAAAGTTATCTAAAGGTTATTAGATGAAGAAGTACCAGTTTCTCAGTGTACCTCGGCAACAGCCTTGAGACATAAAGAAGGGGAAGACTGAGGCTGACAGAAGTGAGGCACAAGAGAGGGGCACCTAGGACAAAATCCAGGACAGCACAATGACCAGTAGCTAAAGGCAACCAACATAAGAGCTTGAGGGCCTTGATGTAATGATGACGTTTATTTTTTTCTTGAAGGTCTGGATTTCATTCATCACCAATAAAAGGGCCACCTAGGGCAAAATGTCCTCAGTGGAACAATGGGAGGCTACCCTAAAGGCCATCACCCACAAAGCCTGACTGGTAGATTTTTATAGTGTCCCCCTCTCCAACAATTGAAGAATAAACTGTTCAAGAGAACAGAATACAACTCTCTATGTAAGATAGCCATGCAGCTCAAATCAGAGAATTACAAGTTCAGGTAGTTAGGTGGCTGGAATTATGCTTCCTTTGCTCTTGGACTCAGGTAGGGATAGAGATGCTGGTAGGTTTGTGAGTTAGGTCATGGGTAAGTTTCCCTTCTTTTCAGCCCATAATTCATGGGCTACCTCTTCTACCCAAAACAAAGTCAAAGGGGATAGGAAGGGATACAGAATTCTTGCATGGTATACACAGTATCCCTGGTGATGCAGAAACTGGTTGGGGTAAGGAGATTACCATCCCAGAAGCCTGGTTGCCCTGGACAAATGAGCCTGCAAAATGATTGACATGTTCTTTTATAATGAGATTGACCTTTCAGAGCAGATACTTATGTGGGTGTCTGTGGAGGGGCAGGCATGGCCAGAGCCCATGGGCAGACTGTTGGGGAAGAGATGGGGTGGTGCAGTCCACTGATAGCTCTGAAACTGGCTCAGTCAAGTACCCTAGAAAATCTGGAGTAGGAAAATTGTCTGTCCCTAAGCAGGAAAAAATATTTACATAATTCACATTCTTTGCAAGGACCTCACCACAGCCTACAAATCCAGGTGAAGAAAGGCATTCTCAGAATGGAACAATCCACGACTCTATGTTCTAATTCTCACAGTGTCTTCCACATCAGGGGACAAGGAGGTTGGAGGACTTTGAGAAGCAGACACTAGGATGGGCTGGAACTGCACCAACACCAAATATCATTATCCTTGGCTGCTTTCACCATTGACCCAGCTCAGAGAATAACAGAAGGCAAAGATCATCCAGCAGCCACACCTTCCAGGAAAAATGAGAGAGAAAAGATAAGAAGTTATCTATTTCCACGGCTTTCCTCTATTGCCACCAAGTCTCATTCTGTATCTCCCCTTTTCCTGGTCTACACTACTTCTGAAGAGCTAATATTTATTGAGCCTTTTACTCTGTGCCAGGCCTGCACTAAGTGCTTTACAGGCACCACCTCACTCCACCCATTTGAGTTCTATGAGCCAAGAACTAGTATTACCAGCCGCATTTTACACATGGGAAAACTGTGAGGTACAAAGGAGTTATGTAACTTGGCAAGGATCTCACAGCTTTTAGGGCAGGTAATCTGGCTCCACAGCCAGAATTCTTAACCCTTACACCCCCCAGTTTCTTTCTACATAGTACTTATACAACTTGAACACCTAGGTTCTCTCTGGCTGCAAGACACCCAAAGGGCGGGGGAGGGTGGGGGTTGGTGGAATTGTCTTCTACAAGCTGAAAATTGCCTGGCTTGATGTAAAATACACATAGGAGTGATTCCCAGTTTGAGCATAGCTTCTTCAAGTGCAAGGGGAGAAAGAGGCAGGGGCCTCCATCAAATTTTGACTCCGGTGGTGGAAGTGCAGCCCTGTGCTCACCTGAACTGATATCACTTCACAAGAATCAGTGGCTGCTTCCTGGAAGTGAACCCAGGACAATCTCTTGACTAAGGCTAGACTTAATCATACAAGATGCTTCAAAGATTTCTTGGGCTCTCTGGGGTGCCCACCTGGCCTTCGAGGACCCAGTACCCGTTGGATTTGGGCAGCTTTACTTTAGAAAAGTCCCCATTCCATGTCTCTGATCCTTTCCTGGTTCAACCATGAAGTCACCTATCTATTCCCTGAAGGCTTCCTGACCCCCAATCCCATCCTCCAGTAATTTCTGGCCTGATGACCCCCCCCCCCCCACACACACACACACACACGGGCTGGTAAATGAACAATCTCTTAGAATGCAAAAGGAAAGTCTTTGGAGCCTCCAGCTCAGTTCAAATCACCTGTCCTTCGAGGAAAATTTGTAGGCATAGTGGTGGACTGTACCCAGTATCTGGCAGACACCCTCAGATTAAAAGCTTCTAGAAGACAGTGAGTGCAAAGTTCAGGGTAGTTATGTGGCTGGAATTATTTCATCTTGAGGGCTATCTCAACTGCATAGCTACTACTGAGATGCTGCTACCTATAGTGGGTCTTCAAATGTTTTCAAACTAAGTTTCCCTCTGGTCTCCCAAGCCCCCCCCCCCCCCACACACACACAGATCTGAACTTGATGGAGAACTACTTATATTTTAATCATCACTCCTATAGCTCACATTCACTTAAACTACAAGTAAGAAATGAGTCTGCAGGCTCCAAACACTCATTGGTATCAATCATTTATTTCTGAGTAGCTGAGGCCTCAGAAATCAGATTTGTTAGTGAGAAGGAACAAGAAGAGAAAACCCCCAGGTCCTTGGGAATAAAGCATAGGAAGCAGAATATCAGAGTTCCAAAGAAAAAAAACTCTTGGATTTGGAAGAAGGAGATTTGGCTTAATTTGGTAGAAAAGAGAAGAAAAGTAGAGGTCTCTGCTCTCAGGGAGGGCTCCCATGGAGCCATAGACCAACCCTGGAACACTTGTCTGGGCAGAAGATACAGACTGGCCCTCAGGAGTTCCCATTTCTCAAAGAGTGCACCTCCCAGGCAATGCTGTAAAGTCCCACACAGCCTATGGGCTGGAGGAGGCTCTAGTTGGGGGACTGAATTTAGTGGTGTTTGGTCTCTGAGTGGCTTCAGCTTCCTTCCCTCAAAGAAACCACAGGCCTAACTCTCCCCCCCCCCACCTCAACCCATTGCAAACACTGGCCTGTGGAGGTCCAGTTCCAGGTGTGGTTAAAAGATTTGGGTGACAGGTAACCAGTCCCTGTGACCAGCTGGGGGCCTGCAGAATCCAGGAGAAGGAAGAGGGTGAAACTTAAGAAGAGCTCCCCTCTTTCTTTCCTCCTTTCCCCCACTTTACGTTTCTCAGTGGAATGTTTGTAACTTCTCTCCTGGGCTATTTTTCCCCCCTCTCCTTTTGATGGCAAATCCAGTTTCATTGAGGGACTTACTATTTTCAGATACAGATTAAAACTCTTGTCAAAGTAATGTAGTGTTGCCCCTGGACTGAGCTCCTTTCTGCTCCTCCATCTCACTAGTACACTCACTAGTGACATTGGCAGGTGTTTTCCCCTCAAAGAAGCTTTCCTCCATGCTACAGATAAACTTTTTCTTTGCCCAATTTTCAGACTGCTCCAACTCTCCTATCAGCCTGGGATTCCTGGTTGCTGTTTTTCTGTCCATTTTTCCTGAAGTTTTGCATATGTCACTGAAAATTCAGTTTGCATGTGTTTGATGGGGAAGACTTTGGAGAAGGAAGTAAGTTGGGTTAGAGGGAAAAGGAGTAGAAAGGTATGTACAGGGAGGACCCCCCAGGCCAAGCCCTTGACCTGGCCCCTGAGGGCTTCAACATCCCCTATCTTTGGTTTTCTCCATCTCCCACCATATCCCCTACAAGACCTCTCTAGGTCTAGCCATGCAAGTGGACAGGTTCATTAGCAACCTCCTTTTGGCCTGAGGAAGGTGTACTGTGGACTTTGGGGACTGAGAAAGGCTCAAGAAATATAGGGGGAGGACAGAAATCAGAAAAGGGGGAGAAAGGAAACAGAAATAACAAAAGAAAAGGAAAAACAAAACTAAAGGAAAGAAAAATGAAAGGAAAGAGGGCAGAACTGCTGCCTCTCAACTACTAAACCCTGGGATAACATATAATCAATGCCCCAACCCTCACTCAACTGTCCAGGTTGGAGATGAATGGGGCAGAGGACTAGGGGGTCCTAAAACAGTCTTCTGGGCAAGCATCTCATTTCAGGTATAGCAGAACCAGGCTAGTCTACTGCCTGTGGTCTGAAGTACCCTGCTAAGGCAAAGAGTTCTTAACACAGAGCCCACTCTTGCTGAAACCTGAGAGGTCTAGAAGCATCTCCATTCAGGCTGAAGAACAGGCATGGATGGATCTCCTGCTCCTGCACCCTTTACTTCAAGCACTGATGTGCTGTGTACAGAGTTCCTTGGACTTGGAAGAGAGGAAAGAAGAGAACCCGGTTAGAGAAACAACTATGGGGAGAAAGGGCCCAGAGTACCTGGGAGACCAGGAGGCAGACCCGAAATAGGTATGTTTGGCCAGGTTGGCCTTGCAGAAGAGGGAGGTACCTTAGAATGGGTATGAGGCGTGAGAAGGCCATAGTGTTTGGCGCTGGCTCTTAATAATTTCCCCAATCTTTATCCAATTTGAGGTTATTAGGCAAAATGCTGAGTAAAGTTGCACGTTGGTCTTATTTCAATAAATCCCCAAGCTCTCAGTGGCGAGTTAGACAGATGAAAACCGGCTAAAACTGACCTTCCACCCACCCAGTCTGCTGCTGTCCCAGCCTTCCTCCATCGGAGTTCTCCTCTGCAAGGAAAGAGGTGGTTTTCTATGAGAGGTCATCCTCCCCTCTCTTCCAAATCACCTCCCCAACCCAAGCCTCAGCCTTAGCTTTTCTTCAAGCACTCCTCCCCACCTTTCCACACCTACTCTACCAGCATATCTCAGTCAAAGACAAATAAAGCCCAGCTTCCTCCCTGAGGTGAATCACACCAATCGGTCCACAGGGGGAGGGGAAGAAAAACCCTGGAGAATAATGATGTGCTGCAAACGCGGGAGAACAGATGTGCCCCTGCCGGTGCCCAGCCCAGATCCAGAAAGCTGCTCCTCAGCCATGCGCCCGCGGAATTACATTATTTTCTCCCCGGTCCAATCATCGTTTTATAGAAAAAAATTAAATATAAATTGCTGCTTTGCAAGATCAAAGTGCCGCTTTCGCTTTCTGGTGCATCTGGAGGAATGGGGAGACCAGGAGGAGGGAAAGGGGGAGAGTGGCTCAGTCACGGTTGCCCAACTTCAAAGTGTTCTCAATAGTGAGTTTTGGACATTGTATTTTAAAATCTCTTCCCTTCCAACTTCTCGGGGGCGCGGAGCAGGAAAACACGCGCTAGTTGGGTGGCTCCAAGGAACTTTGTCTTGACCCGTGGGACTCAGCTATGAGGCCCAGTAGAGACACTGACTCACGGAGGGATGGGGGGGGGCGTGGTGAAGCAAAGGTAGGATTGGGAGGTGCTGGTCCCACACCATGGAGTTACCAAATACCCGTGTAAATCGCAGAAAAGCCACAGAGTTGCCACGTCCCTGCACATCTAGCTGTTGGACGTTCCGTGTCAGCTTTCTGGCACTTAGGCTGGCTGCTCGGCTACAAGGACTGGGGAGAACTACTAGGTTAGGATTCGGATTATTCGGGGGATCCGGGTCACTCCCAGCACGAGGTTGGTGGGGCTCTTGATTGTAGGTTTATTTCTGTGTGACCCAGTCAACTGGGAGACTAGGCAGGCCAGGTAGGCAAGGCCAGAGTTCCCTCGGGCCCCATGCCGTTTCCTTAATCCAAGAGCCGGTATACGCGGGCCACGCGGGGGGCTCGGAAGTGCGACCAGAGCGCGCACGCTGGAAGCCACCAGAGCAGCGCACGGAGTTCGCACGGCTTGGGAGTTTTTGCGGCGGAAGAAGCTGAAAGCAGACTGAGCTGAGGCCCCGGGAGGGGCTGGCCGTTTCTGCGCTTTCGCTGGGAGATTATCTTGGAGCCAAGTTGAACGGACGAGGGCTCTTTCTCTCGCGTTCAGCGGAACCTGCCTCTCAAGCAAGACACCCAGGGGGACCCCCACGTCCCCACCGAGCTCCTTGCGACCTTTGGGACGGGCCAGAGGACAGCCGGATCACTCGGCTTCTCCCAAAGCGCGGTGGGTCTTTCCTGGAAAGACCAAGTGCTCAATGTCAGCTCCGTTGCACTTGATCTAAATTGTCCCTGCGTGACCATTTCTGATGTTTTAAAATTTAAGAGCTTTATACTAAAGTAGGATGGATTCAAATAATCGAGCTCCTGATCTCTCCTGCCCTGGGTTCCACATCTCCCCAGCCACCCACCAGAGCTGTCAACCCCCTTGGGAGGCAGGAGGCAGCATGATGTTATTATTGTCATTTCTGGATAAGGAAACCAAAGTCACTACAGCTTCGTTGATTGGTCCTATAGGTTCCTAAACGGCAAACTTCTAAGGACCCCATACCCAGTGTCACCTAAAAATTCGTGCTCTTCCCATTCCTCCTGAGTGATTCCACCCGCTTTGCACTCCCTTCTCCCGACCTTCGCTAGAGGTAGTCGACCCTGGCCGCCCGAGTAATTCGGCTCTGGCTTGTGCGCACCAACCTCACTGTGCGCGCCAGGCATCTCACCTCAGCCAGGCAGGTGCAGAAGTGGCGGGGTGCGGCAGCCTCGAGTCGTCCGGCCGGCCGAGGGGCAGGAGTAGGCTCGCCGCCTCCTTCTGCTGCCCGGCGGCTGAGGGGGCAGGGGAGGGGGGGAACTGGGCTGGGGAAACCGCCGTCAGCGGGTCCGGGCCCCGCCTCCCGAACACAACGTCCAGGAAATCTCGGAACTTTCCATTGTCTGAGGAGCTTCACTAAACAAATTGTCGTTACAACTATAGGGCTGCGAAGAGCGGGCCTGGCAAGCTCTGATGGAGCCATTTTCCGGGAGCCTGTCTGGCGAGAAGTGTGCCCGGACGCCCTCCACCATTAAGGCACAGAGAGGAGGGAAGAGCGCAGCGTCTTAGTGCCTACGCAAGCCGTGGTGAGGAAGGTGGGCACGTGGCGTCGTGGACCCGGGAGGAAGAGGATCTGTCCTTGGGTACTTGGTTCCAAACGGCAAAGGGCCCTGAAGTCCTCAGCAGCGGGTGCCTGTAGAGTACATCTACCTTAGAAAATCCTTGCCAGGCTACCCATCCCAGCGCCAGGATTCCCAGTGTTTCAAGGAGAGTGCATTTGCCATGACCCCCACCCTAGAGGGCGGACCATGGTAAATCTTCCCACTTCCTGGTCTGCACAGAATACATACACACAAATACACACGCACGCGCGCGCGAATGTTTGCCTTCGATTTCTACAAATCTCTTTCTCTGGTTCACTTTCCCTGGTTCGCGACTTCTTGCAGCACACACCACTTGGAGGAGCCTCGGGAGAGAACCAGAGATTCTGTAAATGCCAATCCTTTATTCTTGTCACCACCTGGGGTTGTGGGGGGGGGGCGAGAAACTAGCCACCTTCCCCGGGGAAACAGCGGGTGTAGACCTGATGTGGGTGTAGATCTGACTCGTTGGGCTTTTGAGTCGCAAGCTAACTTTGCCCAAGACTCCAGATTCACGTTCCTCATTTATAAAATTGGGGCGATTGGGGCAAGCTGTTGGTTCCTGAGACCCGTCAGCTGTGCATTTGAGCACACTTTCTGAGCACATATGACACGTGTCTACATCTAACATATGGATCCCACCACCTGAGCACCGCTAACACCAGCGCACAGACTTAAGCTATCTTTCCGTCCCTCAGCTACTTTCTTGCATGCTGTTTCTACTGGGTGATTAACGACCCCAGATAGTGCAAGGAATTCTACTTCTCAAGCTCAGCATTTTCAATTCCTTAATTTGTCCCTAGGTGGCCATTAGCGATCACGGCTGTAGATCACATCGGGGCGGGCCAGGTAGAGTGAGCAGCTGATTCAACACTGTTGAGTTGGAGTTTGGTTTCCTTTTTTAAAGCGACTCAGAAAGTAGCCCCCAGAGAACTTCAAGAAGGCAGCAGTCTGCAGTCTGTGGAGGTCCCTGCACTAGACGCCTTTGGGTTGTCACCACTCTTATTCTTTATAAACAGAAAAGCACGAGCAAATAACAAAGCCCTTCTGGACTTTACCCTCTGATGTGGGTGAAGCTGGTGGGTGAAGAAACAGATGCTCCCAGGTTTCCTTCCCCTAATCAGAGGCCTCACTAGAACCATGCTCTATCTAGGTCTAACCTTATTTTATGTGAGGATCCTTCAATATGCTGTTCTGGGGACTAATGGTGTGAGCTCTGTGGAGGCGAGAAGGTGCCCACTTCAGGGCTGCTCTAGAGGATATTACAGTTTGGCATTTTTGTACCAGGTTTGATTAGAAACAAGTGAGACACCCCTGTCCTACCTACAATACCTACTCTGAGTCCTGACTCTGCTCCATTTCCTGTTTCCCATCACCCTCCTGATTAAACAGGTAGCTAATCTGGGGGCAAAATCTTTGGAGACTACTATCTTCACAGGACTTTGGGACTATCAAATGTTAAGGGGAATATGAAAGGAGAGGTGGGACATAAGGAAAGGAAGAGTAGAGAGGAAAGAGAATGGGAAAAGTCTTTATCCTGTTTTCCTGAGTCTTGCAGGCTTCCATAGACCTATTTTGCTCTAAGGGACAGGAATTAGCTTGTTCCTCCCCTGTGCATTGGCTGGCTGCTCCTTCCAGCCTGCTATCCTTCAGAAATAGTCTGGGGAAGCAGGAAGAAGAAGGTATCAGCATCCTCTAGGTGGCAGTAGGCCTGGCTGGGGTAAAGGAGGATACTCCAGCTTTCTCAGAGAGATAAGAATCTCTGGATGGAGTCCACTGAATGGCAAGAGTAAGACCAACTGAGCTCTAAGATCTGGTCTCTCATTTCTGAAGTCACACTCTATTGCCACTAAATACATACTTTCCTAAAATAAACCTGGAATATAGAACCAGTCTCAGCTAGCAGTAGAGGCAGTGGCTTCTCTTCTTTCTAGATCTGGAGATCATCTCCCAAATTAAGACCCTGAGGTTTCCTGAGAACTTCAGCCACTTTGTGAAAATGCCTGAGGCTGAGTAAGCTAATGGTGCCACCTGCCTGCCTGCAGACCTGTGAAACCCAAGCAATATACCTCCTAGAAAGTATGTACAGGAATGTGGGGGTTTGCAGGGTGAAGTCAGCTGAAGGACTTTTATAGAAACATGAGGGTGATCTACGAAGAAGGACATGACAAAGTAATGAATTTGCTTTTACTGACTGTGTGACAGGCTTTGGGGAGTGTGTTCTGATCTGTTTACCAACTGGTTGCAGAGACATGGCTGAAATGTGGAGGAGGGAAGCCACAGGGATAGATATAAAACAAATCTATATTCTGTGCCCATAATTTTGTCACATTTATACACATGTATAGGCTTAGTTTTATAAACAGGGCTTTGGACAGAATAGATATGCACATAAGCTCATTCATTCACTCAAAAATAATCATTAAATGTCTACCACCAACATAGTTTTTTGTTTGTTTTTGGTACCAGGGATTGAACCCCTGAACCACATCCCCAAATCTTTTATTTTTTATTTTGAAACAGGGTCCCACTAAGATGCTTAGGGCCTCGCTAAATTGTAGAACTAGCTTTGAACTTGCCATCCGCCTATCGAAGGCTCCCAGAGGCTGGAATTGTAGGTGTGTGCCACCGTGCCTGGCTATAACACGATTTTCATAGACTCTCCTTTATAAATATGTGTACACAAGAGTGTGCGGATACAAATTCAACCAGTAAACTCCAATCTGGTTTCATTGTAGGTTTGTGGGATTTCAGCTGGAAACCGTCAGAGTGATGGGGCTCAGACTTGCCGATGGATATATACACAATTGCCAGAGATGGTAACGAGTTTGCTGACACCCTAGGAGTTCACGCTTTTCCTCTTGTGCAATTGTGGAAGTGGGGATGGGACAACTTGAGTTCCAGTCCTATTACCTTTAGGGGTAATGCTGAGAAGCAGTATGCTAAATCCTTTTAAAATAATGTTTTCCATTCCTAAAGCCTGTTCTTCCAGGAGCTTTCTAAGGAACTTGGTAACCATAGACCCTGCATTCAATATTTTTAATGCATATTATGGAAAGAGGAAAAACAGATTTCCACAATTGTACACTTCAGTAACAGGTACACACAATGGCACATGTACACACAAGTACACATATGACTATACAAATTCACTTTATAAAATGTAATCAGACTAGGAAAAAAGCAGAATGGGAGGAAGTTATATCCAGCTTTTTCTATTTTCTGAATACAGAAACTCCCAAAATAGGTTCAAAATACCACTCAGTTCTTTAAAAAAGTAATTTATTTAATTGACAAAATAATGTACATATATGTTGTTTTGAAATACATATACATTATGAAACAGCTAAACTGAACCAATTAACATAGCATACTTCACATACATTTTTTTTTTTTTGTGGGGAGAATACTTAAAATATATCCTCTTAGCATCTCTTCTTTCTCTGCATGTGGGAAGCACTGGGGATTGAATTCTGTGGTGCTCTACCACTGAGCTATATCCCTAGTCCTTTTAATTTTTAAATTTTGAAACAGTGTCTTGCACTGACCTCTTCGCAATTATCAAGAATAAAACTTATGGTTAATTATAATCACCATGTTGTGCTATAGATCTCTTGACTTACACCTCCTAACTGAAGTTTTGTTTGACTAGTCGTTTAATTTTTAAACAGTAATTTTTATGTGCTCTTACCAACTTATCTGTTTTATCATTGCATAACCAGCCAGCAGACACTCGTACTTGAGTTATAGGACCTCGTTGCCTGTGGCTCCAAGGAATAGTGTGTAAAATCCAATCCACACTCCTTGGTATAGAATGCTCAGACTCTGCCTAGCAGAGCTAGAAGGGGAATCTTAAAAGCTTTGGTTTTAGGCATCTGCGGGTACTGGCGTATTCCCGGGTAGTGAATTTGCATTGTGCGATCCAGGTCGAACAAAGAGATGCAGCCAGCCACATAAAACTTCAGTGGAAAATAATGCCACTGGTGGGATTGAGGGGAAAGTGAGGATGGAGGTTGAGT
Source organism: Spermophilus citellus (assembly GCF_964194105.1). Classification (NCBI taxonomy): domain Eukaryota; kingdom Metazoa; phylum Chordata; class Mammalia; order Rodentia; family Sciuridae; genus Spermophilus; species Spermophilus citellus. The sequence goes on from NC_138191.1 coordinate 14,698,253, forward strand.
GCCACCCGAACTCGTCCTGAAGCAGCTGAGTTAAAGCCCGTCCCAGCTAGCATCGCGATAGACAGAATTCTAATGCGGAAAGCATCAAGGAGAGGGTATTGCAACCGGAAGACTTTCCTTTTACGGATTAAGAAGGCCTTGTAAACTGCACTCGACAAGACGGTCCATTCCTCCTAGCTATGTCTAATGAGATAATAATAAAAAAAAGAGAAAATCGTCCAGTTTTATCAAGCTGAAAACATTCTCAATTTTATTTTACTACTGAAGCAAAACGACTTTTCATAGCATACTACTTATTTTCCCTACTCTCCTTTGGGAACGTAGCCTCAGATTTAAATGCATTCGATTATTCCCACGACACCTGTACAGGTGAGACGGGTTCATACACTTGTAACCGTCGGAGAGCCGAATTACGGATCCGGGACGCTAAGACACAAGGAGAACCCTGGTCGCGCGCTTCCTCCTCTGGCCAGAGTTCAGCAGCAGGGGCCGCGGTGGTGCGTGCCTTTGGGGGAGGCAGGGAGGCTGTCAGCGCGCTGCAGCTAGGCGGGCCAGGAAGTCCCTCAGTCTGCAGCTGCTGCACAGCAACTCTGCGCTTTTTCTCTCGTCTGAGGAGAACCAGAGCTTCTGCGTCTGGCTCAGTTCGCACCCAGAGAAGCCGAAGACGCCAAACTCCATGACCCCCCGCCGCCCCCCCCCCCCCGCGTCCTTGATATTCCGTCGCTGGCCCAGCTGCCTTGGTCCAGGACGCGAAGTTGGGAGCTCTGGTGGGCTGCGGGGAAGAGCAGTAAAGTGGGGTGGGGTGGGGGAGTAGCCGGCGGAGCTCCTGCTAGGCCTTTCTAGATGCTTGCCCTGCGCGCAACACATCGCTGGGTCCGTGGACCTGAGGCATCCGCTGATCTCCCAAGCTCTTTGGGAGACGCTCAAGGACTTTGATGCCCTGCGACCCAGAGCCCCGTTTCTAGATTTCCGTTTATGAGCTTCTCCTCTTCCTAACCCAGCCGCACAACTTCTCCATGTAAGCGGGAAAGCACGGTGCCTCGTCCACCCTACCCGGGTGTTGCACTCTTCTCTGTCTACGAGACGGGAAGGGGAAGAATGCCAATTTGAACTTAAACATTGTTTTTTCCTTCAGATTTCGAGAGGAGACAATCCTTCCCCTTTTTCCTAAAAAGGGCCTACCTCGCAGAGCACAGGTTCTAGAGAACTGGGTGGGTGCTGGATGGAGCCTGCGACTGAACCTTGGGGTTCTGGCGGACATCGTGTGGGGAAGGTGGCCAGAGGAAGCCTCAAGGACCGGTTCAGAGTTGAGATTGAGGCCAAGCCCCTCGGAAAGTTATGAGTTTCCCTCAAGAAACTTCCCCGTTTCCTGACTTGAAGGTGCTCCGTTCTTTTTCATGGTAGACCTTTGGAAGAAAAAGGAGACAGACTCAAGGAAATTTCCCCTCAAAACCCCAGAGCAGGAACCAGATCTCCTTCGTTGTTGGGGGGAGCGAGGATCTGGCGGTTTGATCTTACTGCTCTCGGGTTTTGTTTTACAGGTCCCAGCTCGCAGACCCGACTGCACTGGCTCGCGGCGGGTTCTCCGGATGCCGAAACTCACAAGCACACAATTGTAGAGGCAAACCCGGCCCGCACTCCCTCGCTGTGCAAGTCAGAGGCCACACTGTCTGCTTCACTTTTGTGGATTTTATCCTCTGGCACATGAAGGTTTTAGGGGCTCTTAATGCTAAGACATTAACCCCTTTGAATAGGAAACACGAATAGTTCAGATGGTCTCCGTGGCTCTGACAGCGCTGGCTGCGGTCTGTAAGCCAGCTACACCCTGCTTCGCCGCTCGCGCCTGACCTCTTCGGTTGGGCCTGGGCCCGAGGCGGATTGCCTGGGCCGGCTCTGCGTCCCGAGGACCGGTCGGCAATACCCAGGAAGCTAGGATGCCCAGATTCGGGCTAGGAAACTGCCCCGAGCGAACCAAAGGAACGCGCTTGCTTGTGAACGAGAGAGCTTCTAACTTACTCTGTGGCTGCAGCTAAACTTTAGCAGCAGCAGGCCTGGGGACGAAGCCCACGTTTCCCAGGCTCTGGTTTGTGAATGTCCTCGTAGGGTCCACGCCTCGCTGCTTCTCTGGCTAACAGGATCTGCAGGGTGGTGGGCCGGAGCCAGGGGGTTGAGAATCGCAGGAGTTGGACAGGCGCTTGCGGGTAAGGGAGACCCAGGTGTGTGCGTGCAGTGGTGCCAAATAACTATGGAACCTGCATCTATACATCCGCGCCGGGGTTTGGAGCATCCCGGGACCAGTTAGGCGTCTGTGGCCTCCTAACCCACTGCCTCTTAGCTTCGGAGGCGTTCCATTGCCAAGACCCAAAGGAAAATTTTTGTGAAGGTTCAACAATCTCCTACGCATTTGCGTGATATCGCCGCGCTCCTGGCTGGCTGATTGAATAGCGTGGAGGCTGAGTTCCTAATCCGACTTCCCACTTCCTGGGTTTTCTCACCCCTCTACCTCAGATAAAGAAACTGATCCTTGATAGTATGATCTAGGAAGGCAGAGAAAATTTAACAGTCACAAGACTGCCCCCAGGTGATGGTTTTCGGCAATAACATTTCTGGGCAATTTTAGGTTGCATTATCTTTTTTTTGAGCTAATGTCATTTCTGGCAGAAAAGTTATTGAATCCAAACGTTTAGGTTAATCCCCCAAGAAAAGGAGAAATGGCTCCGAGAAAACCCCTGCCCACAGACTTGGAGAATTCGTTCAATTTGTCTTTCTAGCCCTACTACTGTTAACATTTGATAACTGCACTTTCAGAATCGAAATTTCCACTCCCCAACAGGCAGACATGCTTCTTTCTAACCATCCTCTTTTCTTCTTTTTTCCCTCCCCTTCTTCCTAGTTTTTTTTTTTCTTTCTGAAACAATAGCACGGGCTGCTGGAGTCAGTCTGATGATATAATCCTTAAGGCATTCACGGGCAGACCAGGGGCCAAGCTATCAAAGGGTTCAGCTTTTTCTTTTTCTTTTTTTTTTTTTAAGCTGTTTACTATTCAGGAAATTTGGTAATTATTTTTTTTCTCTCCATGTAGTGGTATTGCCCTCTTCCTTTTGATATTAGATCCTCTATGGGCCCCTAGCTTCATGCTGGAGAGAAAGAAGAAAGATGAAGGGACAGAATTCTGCATCAGAATGCAATTTTCCTTTATGTCATCATTGCTGCTAAAGACCAGCTGAAGACTTCCAAAGGAACAGGAACCCCCAGAGCACACAGAGTCCTCATGTTTCTAGGGACAGAAGAGAGTGCCAATTCCACTTATTCTTTTACACCACAAACTTGGGTTTTTTGTACCTCACTCCACCAAAATACATTCAGTGTTTTTATAGTAAGATTGAAAAGGCACACCAGGAGGGCAAAGGAAAGATAATAACCACAATTTAAAAATCCTTTGTTCAGAATGCTCCACACTGAATCATGACTTTTTTGGGAGGATGTTTATTTATCAGTCTTAATGTCTTTGCTATGTAATCATGTTAACTATGGTTTCCTCAGCACCAGGAACAGTGTTCGGCTCTTAACTGGCAACGCACAATAAATATTTGTTGACTGAATGCTTGAGAAATGTAACGCAAAGGAGCACAAAAATGATTGAATATTTAATTCCATTCAGTTAAAAATTCCTCTGTGATACATTTCTTAAGCTAACATATCCTACAAAGAAAGACTATTTCTGCTAGACCATAAGAGACAGACTACATTCAGTGACTTTAAGTTTTGTCTCTCCAACTAAACTATTAACATACTTCCATCAGAGACTCAATGGAATACTTTGTACACATTGTAAACAATGTTTTGTGCATTGCTCTACACATTCATCAATCATCTTAGAAAACAGTGAAGGAGAAGAAGTCACCAGCCTAAGATGGAATAGGTTAAGTGAAATTTAGCATGCAGGGTTTTCCTTTGATAATGCCAGGTGTTCCTGTAGATGGGCAATTGTGGTTCAGATATAGGGACTTCCTCAATTAGATCATATCTCCTCCTGTTCAAACCCTTTCAGAACTAAAAGGTTTTCTCTCCACTTTACTGGTTAGGGTATAAAGCCATAGAGAATAGGATGAACTGAGGATGACTCTTCCATGTTATCATCTGCACAACTCTTCTAGTTGCTTTTTTGTAAGCTGTGATGATTGGTTAGCTTAGTGGTCTGGGTTAATGCTAATGAGATCATCAAAAATGTTCTGTCCACATGGGAGCTTGTTTGTATGCCTTATTCCAAGTACATCCATGATAGCCTCTCCCATAAATATTTGGCCAAAGAGACCTGGAAGAGAGCCATCCTTAATGTATGCTCAAAGACAGATGTTTTTAAAAAATGCTATGCCAATCAATGTATTTTCCCACAGGAGCCATGTCATACTGTGAGCTTATGTACTTGTGTCAGACTGAAATAAACATGACATAGGACATAACTTCAGGGAACTTTTTATCTCCGCCCCATCTTTTTAATTTTTTTTTATTGACAAATTCCCCCATGGTAAACATAGGCACTAGAAATTAAGCTTTCCCATCAGAAAAATTTCTGCTTTCTTGAATCGCCATCTCATTATCACCCTACACATAGATATGAAGCACGCAATATGCCAACGTTTAAAGTGTTGGACTTTTAAACAATGAATGGTTAATTATTTGATTCCTCATTACTTGTGTGATTTAACACATAAAAAAGTCTCAAATAGCCAAATTTAATGTTGGCTAAATTAGAAGACAGACGGTGCTGGGTTTGATCCTAAATCTAACAAATCACAAATATCTTCTCTCTCAGACACACATCCTGTCCATTCTCTCAGAATGGTGATTAGCAATTGCCAGTAAGGGAAGGCTCTTTCCTTTGATCAGTTAAGAAATTTTATTTCTTGAGCTTTAAGGAATGGCATCAAATTAAAAATCTTCTGTCCAGCAAAGTAAACAATTAAGAGCATGAAGAGAGAGAGCCTACAGAATAGGAGAAACTCTTTGCCAGCTACTCTTCTGACAGAGGATTAATATGCAGAATATACAAAGAACTCCCAAAAACAACAGCACCAAAATCCCACACATATAACCCAATTGATAAATGGGCAAATGAACTAAAGAAGAAATACCAAAAGATGAAATATAAATAACCTACATACATATGGAGAAATATTCAAAATCTTTAGAATCCCTGAACACCTTCAGGGAAATGCAAATCAAAACTATACTGATATTTCATCTTGTTCCAGTTAGAGTGACAATTATCAAAAATATAACTAATAATAAATGTTGGTAAGGTTGTGTGGAGAAAAGAACACACATACATTGTTGGTGTGACTGCAAATTAGTATAACCTCTTTGGAAATCAGTATGAAGAATCCTCAAAAGACTAGGAATAGAACCACCATATAACCCAGCTATTTCACACCTTGGTATTTAACCAGAAGAATTGAAGTCAACATACTATAGCAATACCACAAATGTTTATAGCAGCACAACTCACAATAGTCAAGTTAGGGAACCAGCCTATGTGTCCATCAACAGGTTAATGCATAAAGAAAATGTGGCATATATATATGCAATGGAGTACTACTCAGTCATTGGGAAAAATGAAATTACATCATTTGCTAGTAAACGGATGGAACTGGAGAAGATCTTATTAAGTAAAATAGGCTGCAATCAGATAGTCAAGGTTTGAATGTTTTCTTTCGTATGTGGAAGCTAGAGAGAAATAAGGAATTTTAAAAAGGGGATCTCCCCCCAAATAGAATAGAGGAAGGGCGTTGAGGGGGATGGAATGGGGAAGAATTACAAAATAAAACCAATCAAATAATACCAAGTAAATGTAAGATCATATCACAGTGAATCCCAATTGTATGTAAAAGTATAATGCAGGGCTGGGGTTGTGGCTGCAGAGGTAGAGCGCTCGCTTAGCATGAGTGAGGCACTGGGTTCGATCCTCAGCACCACATAAAGTAAAATAAATACATTATGTCCACCTATAACTAAAAAATAAAAAAAGTACAATGCGCCATTCAGAAAATAAATAAGTAGAAGGAAGACCAGTAGAATAGAGAAAGGAGATTGGGCAGGGCTGAGAAGAGGCAAAGGGGAAGTGCTGGGACTGAAATGGAACAATTTATGTTAAATGCATATATGAATATATTACAACGGGCTGGGATGTAGCTTAGTGGTAGAGTATTTGCCTGGTATGTGCAAGGCTCTACGTTCAATCCCCAGCACCCCCACACACCCCCCAAAAGAAAGAAAAATGTCAGAATGAACCGTCTATAATGTATAATTATAATAAAGTAATAAATGCTTTAAAAATAAATGTTTGATAAAGAAAAAATTAGTGAGAGAAAACTTACGGCTCTGATATAGGTTTGAGTTCATTGTCAAAGTTAATACAAACAAATAATAGCTACTGAAAAAAGAAATTTAATTTTGTATTTTTATAAGAACTTTATAGTTATACATAGTAGTTAGGTTTATCCCGACAAACTTATACATGCATGAAATTTGATTTCAGTTCGTGATCCACCTTTTTCCCCGCCTGCCCTCCTTCACGACCCCCTTCTCCTTTCTCTACTAGACTTCCTTTCACTTGACTTAAAAAGAAAAAAACTTTTAAAGAATTAGAGGATCAAAAACTGAGTAGAAAGTAATGGGACTAATCTACAGGTTTTTTTTTTTACATACAAGAATTTATTTATTCAAATAAACAGTTACCCTGGGATTCTGTGTCTTATCCAAATGATTTTGTGAAACATTTTTTGTTTTGTTTTGTGCATGGCATTAAACCCAGGGCCTTGTGCATGCTAGACAGCACTCTACCACTAAGCTGTATCCCAACCCACTCAAAACATTTTTGGAATGCCACTTTTAGAGATGACTTCACGGGTTGTTTACTGGCCACACAAAAATCTCTGAATCATCACTTACTCCAATATTTTTTTCCTTCTGCCTGCCAATAAGGGTGCGCTGCCCATGCTGAGGAATAAATTCTAAAATTCACTCTCCTGCCTCCAGAGCTATGCTTGGTATGCTTGGTATAGTTTTTATAATTTCACATTGAAATAAATCATCTTGACAAGGTCATCTTTGACCTTCTCTTCTCCAGAGATAATAGTTTTCAACCTATATCAACAATCATCAGGAGTATCAACTGCAGAGTAGCATCTTCACCTAAAGAAAAGGTGTCATTTCAGTAGTGTCCCTGTGACAGAATGCACAGCAAGCAATGTAGTGGCCTAAAGTAATTGTGGGCTGGTCCCAACCATATCTAGGGATCCAGATCTTGGGAACAAAGCAGCCCCAGGAATTCAGAGCAAATTCCTAGGAGGTATGCATCTGCCCAGAGAACCCCAGATATGGTGGGTCACCTTATTTCAAAGATTGCTTGTTCTAGGACAGCATCCCTGTTTCTGAGAATTTAAAAAGGTCTCAGAAGAATTGAAACAAATTAGGTCTAAGTCCCTTCCTTTCCCAACTCTTCCTTCCAAACAAAGATAAATAAATCAACAAAAAACAAATGTATCAGACCAGAAATCATGCTAGCAGGTCCAAACAGTAGAATCATAAAAGTCTGGTGATGATTTAAATGAGGACAAACTACCTATAGTTTAAGAAACAGTTGTCCAGTGGTCAACCACAGGTTCCTGGATGACCTCAAGACAAAGTGAGGACCAAGAGAAAACACCATGCTTGTGACCCCACCCAGGCCTGCTGCCTAGATGATGCAATTGGAAGTTGGAGGTAGGGGAAATGTTTCTTTGCACATCATTGACACTTCCAGATCATTATTCTCCTCACCTTCTTATCCAGGTTTTGTAACGCCTATCAGCCTGAAGACCATGTCTCCTTACTCCTTAGAGATTTTACTCCTGGCTCACTCTCCTGCCTCCAGAGCTACGCTTGGTATAGTTTTTATAGTTTCACATTGAAATGAATCATCTCGACAAGGTCATCTCTGACCTTCTCTTCTCCACAGATAATATTTTCCAACCTATATCAACAATCATTCTTTGGGCCATACTCCAAACTTTGTCCTTGCTAAGAATTGCACCCCCCATAATCTTGGTTTCAAGTTATGACCCATATAAACTTGTTTTCCAGTTTACTCTCTCAATTATTATTATTATTATTATTATTATTATTATTATTTTTGGACACCATCAGGTCTGCCGATCCATCGATTTAACCATCTTTCCACCCATTCCGCACTCCTCACAGCCTAACTTCCCCACTTGCTCAGTTTGGTTGCCATGGCTCATTACACCCTGGCATACTACTCAGCTTCTTCACTCTTGGTCCTTTATTGCAGTCATCTGGCAAAGTCCAGCTCTAGATGAAGTCCAACTTTGCCTAGACTCTTCCTACACCCACGCAGCAGAATGTGGCTGGAGCAACACCGTCAACTTTGCCGACTGCTCACATTGTAAATTGATGTTCCCTACCCTCAGGAGAGCCCTTAAATGCTGCCTGGCACTTCTGCATTTCCCTGGTCCATTCCACTCCCTTTCCCTAGTTGACGATTTCACACCTTCTCCTCCTACTTTTCCCTGGAATCTCTGACAGATGCTCCCTCTTCTTCAATCTCCACTGAGGATCTTGATTCCTGTTTCTCTAAGAAAACTGAAGCAAGAAAGAGAACTTCTACTTGCTTTTTCTAAGATGTGTAGGAAACCATCTGCCTCTGTATCCCTATATTGTTCCTTTTCTCTTCTCTGGTCTCCCATCTAAATTCAATCTGTTCACATATGTTCTGGATCCCATTCCCTTCAGCTTATTCAAGGGTATCCCTTTAGTAAGCAGCCTCTCTTCTTCCAGCCCCATCAATTTTTCCCTCTGGGGAATTATAATTATTTTGCAATTAAAAATGCAATTATTTTCCCCATCCTAAAAAAGTGACAAAACCCTCTTTGGACTCCATTATCACTGTAATATTTTTTCTATTTCTCTGTTTCCCTTTACAGCAATACTCCTTGAAAGAGTTATCAGGGACACTGTCTCCAGTTTCTTTCCACTCCCTTTTAAATATATTTAATTAGGGTTTAGACCTTACCATCCACCAATGTGCTTCCATCAGGGTCATCAATGACCCACATATTGCTAAACTCAATGGTACTTTTTTTACTTCCTTGACAGAGACCAGTCTTTTTTTTTTTTTTTTTTCCCCTGAAAACAGCGTTTCTGCTTGGCTTGTAGGGTTTTCTCCTTGGTTCTTCCTCTGTCACATTGGCTTTTTTTCTCAATGTCTTTGCTGCCTGCGTATTTTCTCATTTCCCTGAACTTCTGAATAGGATTAGTTTTTGGACCTCCTTTTTCTGTCCATACTCACTCATTCATCTGGAGATTTCATTAAGACTTCTGGCTTATGAAATGCTAACTATAAATTGATGATTCCCAAATTAGTATCTCTAGCCTGGACCACTCCCTGGTTTCTAGTTTCGAATATCCAATTGTCCACTTAACATCTCCAACATCCTAAGCCAAACTCCTCTTCTTTCCAGATGGGTTACCTCTAAAATTAGTTCCCATCTCATTAGACAGCAACTTTATCTTTCTAATTCTTCTAGTCACAGACATTTTAATTAACCTGATTTCTTCCCCCCCTATCTTTCTCAGATACGAATCTAATCGTAAATCCTCTCAGCTTTACCTTCACAAATGTTTTTTCATACCCAATCCTGCCTGAACACTTCCATCACTGTTACCTTACTCTAAGCCTTCCCTCTTACCTCCTACCTGGTCTCCCCACTTCCATCTCTAACCACTGTTGTCTATTTGCACCACAAAATAAATAGTCAGTATGAACCTTTCATAACTTAAGCCTGCAATGTCTCCCCATCCCAATGTCATGAAGTAAAAACCAGTCCCTACAATGGCCTGTGAAGCCTTGACCTCACTACTGTTCTTTGTCTTCTGCCACCATCCCTCCCACTTAGCTCCATCTGTCCTGTCTCCTTCCCACTCTTTAAATGAGTCAAGCGTGCTCTGTGTCAAGGCCTTTGTATTAACCGTCCCCAGATAGCACCCTGTTACCTTCCTCACTTCATTCGTTTTTTTCTTAAATTCAACCACAATGAAACCAACCTTTACAACTCTATTAACAAAGTGCTTGCATTAGTTTGCTGGGGTTGCCATAACAAAATACCACAACGGTGGCTTAAACAACAGACATTTATTTTCTCAGCATGTGGAAGCTGGCAGGTCTGAGACGGTGGTTTCAGTTGGTCTGAGGCCTCTCTGTGTGGGGACCTTCTCACTGCATCCGCACATGGTCTTTCTCTGTGCATGCCAAGCTCTTCTTATAAAGACCTCAAACAAATTGGGTTGGGGGGCATCCTTACAGCCTCATTTGAATTTAGTTACCTCTTTAAAGGGCCTGTCTCCCCTAAAGAATCCTAGTCTTGAGATCTTGGGGGTTCGGTTTTCAATATGTAAATTTTGGCAGAACACAATTCAGTTCACAACATTCCATCCCATCTTCTTGGTATTTCTACATCTGGTGACCTACCATCTTATTTTCTATTTATTTCATGTCTTTAATCGCTTCTTTACAATGTCAATTAGAAGAGGGCGAAGATCTTTTTCTCTTTTGTTCACAGCTTGTGCCCAGAACCTTGAAAGTCTTGAATAAATATTTATAAAAGGATTTAATGGATTTACATACTATTTCTTTCCTGAATCCATTTGAATTTGTAACCTCTAATCTCTCAGTGTGGTTTTTAATAAAAAAAACATTACGTTTGCATCTACTCTGTGCACAGTATTGTGCTTCATATGAGAATAATTTAAAAAATAAAAATAATAATTAAAAATTCAAAAATCCATTTTTGCAATAATTTATGCTCTAAATACTTACAAACAACTCAAACAAGTGTGAGTGTGTGTGTGTGTGTGTGTGTGTGTGTGTGTGTACTCACACATATCAGGGGGAAGAAGGTTATTAAGTAATTTAGTTGATAACAAAGTACTCAAGGAAAACTTACCTGTAAAATAGGGATAATGATACTGATATATTAAACAAATATGTGAAGATGAAATACAGTTTTAGTTTGCCAAACACTTCTTCCTATTAGGAAAATATTTGAAAATTATAAGAAGAAAGACACAGACCTCTGAGAGACTTATAAACCCTCTGGTGGAAGGTTCCTGAGGATCAAGAAGGAGTTAACATGCCTGGTAGTGCCCAGGGGCTTGGTGAACCTGGGCAGCCAATAGAAGCAGATCAGAGATGTGATTTTTGTAATATGAGTCCTTGCTGGGGTGCAACAGGGGTTGTGCTAGAGTCTTACAGAGGAGCCCCTCTCTAGCCTGCCCACACAGTTCAATTTACTCTCTATAAAAATGCAATAAAAATCTCACTTGCTTCCAGAATGTTAAATACTTTTATTCCAAATTATAGGAAATAGAAATCCTGACTGACAATTTTTTGGAAGAAGTTGGATGAAGTATCTTTAAAAAGAAAAAGAAAGGGGATGGGAAGAAGACAAAGTAGCTATATTTTACCAAAATGGATTATAGTTTAAAGACATTGCAAGATTTTAAAAACATGTGGGCCAGGACAAAAACAATTTTTAGCATCAAATGGCAGATATGCAGAATGACTCTTGTCATTCTGGTGTTCCTAACAGTGGATGGCAGAATTAAACCTTTTATTCTGAAAATTCACAAAACTTTGGGGGAAGTTGTGTGATGCTAACTGCAACCTCTTAATTATCACAGAAGTCTACATTCACTAAAGTCCCAAGTTTGACTAGTTTTTGGATGTGCTAAACAATTCTATGTTTGTACTATCCAAAACATTCAGCTCCTATGTCAAAGATATAAGATCAGTTTGCTGTGTGTGTGGTAATAATAATATTTTATTAGGTTTTGGATTTGTGTTACTGAGCTTTCCATAACTGTAACAAAATACCTGAGATAATCAACTCATAAAGAAGAGAGGCTTATTTTGGCTCACAGTCTTTGAGGTTTCAGTCTATGGCTGATTGACTCTGTTGCTTTTGGGCATATGGTAGTGCAGCACATCATGGAGGAGACATGCAGCAGAACTGTTCACCTCATGGCTGAGACATGAAAGAGAGAAAGGAGAAAGGACTAAGGTACCAATATCCACTTCAAGAGCATGCTCCTCGTGATCAGAAGATCTCCCATGAGGCTCCCCATCTTAAAGGGTCCACCATCTCCCAATAGCTTCATGGCTGGGGACAAAGATCTTAAGTCTTGTTAGGAGGCACTTTTCCAAACTATAGTAGGATTACATGCAGATTTCAATTATCTCAGTTATCTCCTGTTAATAAGAATAATGCACTTTAATTTTAACCTCAAATTATATTTTTTAAATGAATTCCATCCATCATCTCCCTATTTCCTCTATCTTTATGATCCATTAAATAAGATCAGTGTGCACCGACTGATCTCATACAAAATACATTAAGAACAAGAGTCTTCCTTCTCATAAATGTACTTGCCAGCCCATCACCAATACCACGTTAGTCTAGCCTGGTCTCTTCTAGTGTTCTGAACACTGAAGGTTATGATAGTAAGGGTGCCAACAGCAAAGATGGCAGGTTCCTTCTATGATATTGGTGTCAGACACTTTCAGAAATGATTTGAACATTCCTAACGTGTGTTTAATGCATTTTTATGACTTACTCACTCATAAATTTAATCCATGCTCAACTGTTTTTATTTCTAGGCCATATAACCCTTTACAGGGTAATAAGTACTATAATTTTACTACCCACTGTGTAAAAACAGCTCCCCCTTCTTGTTTGTCTCTCTTGGCTTCAGGAAATCCTTATTAATTCTAATATTGGTGATCTAATCTCTGTTCACTTTAGAAATGAAATTATTTCTCCTTTTGTGATTTACATAGACCCAAATGACCTACATTTCAAGGTCTTTATAAATAATCATATACATAAACCAAAACAATCTGAACTAAATTATTTTTGGTTAATCTGATGGAAAAAAGGGAAGGTCCGGACAGCAGACAGGAAATAGCAGAAAGTCAAGATAATAATTATGTTTTTGTGCCTGATTATGTATTTATACCTCTCTGTCCAAATAAACTCCTTGAGGACAGAGACTGGTTGTGGTTCATTTGTTCTATTCCTTATTTCCCATGCAGCACTTCTCAATGTCTGTACAATCTGTCTACCTGAAGGCTCAAGTCTATTACCAAGCCCCACTCCCAGAGTTCCTCATTCAGTCACATGGGGTGGAGTCTGGATATGCGTATCTAACAAGTTCCCAGGTGACCCCAGTGCTACTGCTCTGGGGATCATAGTTACAGCCTCAGCACATAGAAGGCTGTCACAAAGGCTGGTTGCACTGGATTAAAGCAACCCAGTTGCAGGGGGCAACATTAGACAAAGAGGCTGGTAAGGTTAGTATATTGGCTGGGGTAGTAGCTAAGGTGCTGGAACCCAGAAAGTCCAAGAGAAGGAGGCTTATATATGCTAAAAGTTATTTACCACACAACAGTTCAGAGGTAGGCAGGCAGTCCAGGGCAGCAAGGCAGCACCTTTTGCTGAGTCCAGGAACCCAGGCTGGGAAGTCAGCTCTGCCCGTCTTTCCCTGGTGTTTTCCATCAATGGGTTGAACATTCTCCAGGATATGGGGGAAAGGGGGAGAAGTTTTCTTTAAAATAGATACAACTTAGAAATTGCACACATCACTTGTTTTTTGAACCCAGGGGAGCTTAGCCACACCCCTAGCCCTTTTTATGTTTATTTGAGACAGGGTCTCACTAAATTTCTCAGGACCTTGCTAAATTGCTGAGGCTGGCCTTGAATTTGCAATCCTCCTGCCTTAGTCTCCTGAGCCACTAGAATACAGGCATGCATAACCTCCCCTAGCTTGCACACATCACTTTTGCTCTTTTCCCATTGGCTAGAACTATTTATTTCCCTTGCTGCCAGCTGGGAAATGTAGTTTCTACCCTGCTAAAATTCAGAATGAGGGTTCTGTTACTAAAAAGGAAGAAGGAGAGACTGGATACTGGGAACTAGATAGAAATCTCTGCGACAAACTTTTATGACCCACCTATGAATAAAGTGATGAAAATCTGAGCATTAGGTACAGAGGGGTTTTCTGTGCATTTGTACATATTGTTTTGGGGGGAGATGGAGTGAGAGGAAGAGGCAATTATGTTTTAATACTGAGGTTGTTAGTTGGCTCGTACTATGGATCAAAAAACCTTTCTGTTCACCTCAACATGTCCATATTCCAGTATATCAAATGGGCATCAGAATGTGCTTCCCTCAGTAGACAGAAGTGGAGGCAGAGATGGCTTGGTGCAGTTGTAGAAGATGCAAGAAAGAACATGGAAGTCATGATAACAGTGGCTGGGGCAGAGGGACAATGGGCTGACACCATTGTCACCATTGAGTGAGGCACACAGTGGTAGTTCCTGCAGAATGGTGGGAGGATGGAACAGGCACAGGGAGGATCCTACACATGTGGCCACATGGAGAGGCGAGTCTTGGCTGCGATGGTGGGGCAGACTGTGGAGGGCTGTAATAAAACCCAAAAGATGTCATGGAAGAATGTGGCAAGAGCATTTTATACAGTGACTAACAGCAATAAGCTTAGAGTTTCAAAGCATTGAGCTAGAAGAGGATTGAAGCTGAGAAGGTCTCGGGAGGAGCATTGTTTTTTTCTCTAGAAGCTAATAGATAATAGAGAAGTCATAGGTGGAGGAAGCAGAAGCAGTGGCTGGATTGGGCATCACTTAGAAATGGAAGGGGGAAGAAAAATGAGTTCAGGATGCCCCAGAGGCTGAAGCACGTGAACCATTCTGCATAAATGTGGATGCAGACTCATCAGCAGGGAATTCTGCTTCTTTGGATTGAGCTTGTGGGAGCTTTGAAAATGATTAGATGTCATGAGCCCTCTGTGGGCTGTGCGTGGACTATGTTGTGCATAGTAGCTTAATAAGAAGATAAGTCTGGCATTGGGAACCTCCCATGGCACCCCTACAAGGATTGATTGCCTGATGCAGGTGAACTTGCCCTTCAAGCTCAGCCAGAGATTCCACACAGCACCTGAGATGAGTGTGATGGGCCAAGATGTCAATCAACCTGCTGACTGCAAAGACTCCACCCTTGAAACCTTATCCCTGCCTTTGATGTCCCACCCCCAACCCCGCCATATAAATAAAGCAAGTGCAGGCTCCATTTTGCCAGACTATAGAAGCTTGATCCATCTGATGGGCTTGCCTGTCCTGCCCCGCGCTGGAAACTACTTTCTGTGTCCTGTGGGGTTTTTTTGTCCTTCTATTTTTCTTAGCTTTTATTTCTCAGCCAGCCCATTCCACTGAGGGGAACTCCATTTCCACCGCCTGTGCAGGATGCAGGCAAGAAATAGAAATTAGCAAGGAGAAAAGGAGGGTAAGAAAACAGTGAGAGAATAATAATCATTCACTGAAGAGTTGGCAACCTCAGAAATTCTATTTGTTAAATTTTTATGTGAGTGGCCCGGGAGAGAAAATCATCACAAAACCACTCCATCACCCTGCATTTTCCTGAGTACTCACCTCCTCTTCTAGGGCAAGAATTTTTTTTTCGGTGATACCTGCTGAGGAACTAGACATTTCTTGCTCCCTGGTTGCCTAGTTCATGGAGGGAATTTTTCTTTCCAAGGGTTGTCTCCTGGGTCAATCTGGATAGGCCATGCCATGTTGTTGTTGTTGTTATTGTGTAAATCATCACAGAACCCACTCTTTTGGGTGGAGGCTTTTGCAAACTCAGGGAACTCTTAGATAACCCATTTATTTGAACTGAGTTGCTCCCAGTGGGCTTCCCCGTGGGACATGTTGGTAGGGGAGACCTGGTGGTAAGGGCCATGTACACAGCACTTCTTCATCTCTGCATTCACACATAGGAAACGGGACACAGCTGTACTCCCAGGAAGAGTCTGTATGTTTAAATATTACTCAAAAAAAGGAAATCTTTAAAAAACTAGAACACTATTCTAAGTAGAATCACATCATCTACTTTTCAGAAACACTTTTAGAAAGTGACAAGCAGAGTCCTGACTTATTATGTGCATATGTGGACAAGAATGGGAAGCTTATGTTAAAAAAAATAAAGTTTGCTTTCAATAGAGCCAACACAATGACATCAAATATTAACTGTTTTATTTATTTGAGGACTACTGAATGTGACATTTTGCTGTGGTTTGAATATGGTTTGCCCCTTTAGAAACACCTCTTGAAGTCTAGTCTCAATTGTGAGGTATCAAGAAGGTGGAAACCTAATTGGACGATAGTATTTATAGGCCTTTGGGAGGTAATTAGGATTAGATAAGGTCATCAGGGTGGAACCCCCCTTGAGATATTGGTGGCTTTATAAAAAGAGACCCAGAAGAGACCCTCACACCCCCTGCCTTTTGCTATGTGATGTCCTGCAATTCCTTGGGACTTTGCCAGAAATACAGCCATTACCATGTACATTACTTCCATACATACCAGAAGACATTGTGTGGAGGCCACTGTGGCTAGTGAGCTCCAGATCCTGAGTCCACCCCTTAGAAGCTGAGTTTGAGCCTGATTTTACTTCTTAGAAGCTGAACTATGTTGGGCAAGTTTCTCAACCTTCTGCTCTTCAGGTTCGACCTTAGTCATGGATGATTGGATGGCTGGTAATTATTATTAGCTCTGAGGATTAAATGAGAGAATTCATATGAAGTGGTGGTTCTCAAAGTTTAGCAGGTATCAGGATCACCTGGAAGGCTGTTAATGTAAAAAATTTCTGAATTCATACCCCCAGGTAGGTCTGTAGTGGAGCCAGAGTATTTACATTCTTGATGAGATCTCAGAATGATTCTCATGTCGCTGGTCTGGGACCTCTCTTAGAAAAACACTATGCTATAGTTTGGATCCTAAGTGTCCTTTAAAGACCCTCGTGGTAAAGGCATGGTTTCCAACATGGGTGCTACTTGGAGGTGGAGGAAACTTTAAGAAGTGAGGCTACTGTGAGGTCTTCTGGTCATCAAGGTTGTATCTTGGAAAGAACAGTGGGTCTCAGCTCCTGTTTTTTTTTCTCTTTAGCTCACCATGAAGTGAGCAACTTTACTCCACCATGTATTCCCCAATATGATGAGTTATCCTGAGACAGGAACAAAAGCAATGGAGCCAACTAATTATGGACTAAACCTCTAAAACTGTAAGCCAAAATAAGGCTTTTCTCTGTATAAGTTTACTATCACAGGTATTTGTTATAGTGGTGGAAAACTGACTACTATACACTGTTATATGACATTTAATACTGTGTCTAATACATCACCAGAACCCAACAGCATTAGATGTTTTATGATAACCATCTTTATGATGTGTGTCAGGAGGGTTTCTGGGAGCAAGAAATATCACATTTTATTAGAAATTTCCAACCCATCTTCATTATTTTGATAAATGTTTATGAAGAACCTACAAAGAGCAAGGTAATACCACAATGTTCTGAGTACCTAGTTGGAGCCAGTGGGTTTGTGGTAAGGTTTGTCAGTAGGTGGAGCTACAGTGCATAAGCTACTGACCATTATACTACCATCTGACATATTTTGCACCATTTCGGCTGTTTATAAAACATAGAAAATAATAATGAAAATCCCCTTTTGTAATGAATCATGATAATATATTTCCCTGTGATTCTTCATCTGTATTAAAGACTATGCAGAAAAGACTTGGATTCAAATCAGTAGATTATGTAAAGATCTGCCCTCATCAATGTAGGTCGACAACATCTAATCCATTGAGGGACCATCCAAATAGAACAGAGAGATGGAGGAAGAGTCAATTTGCCCTTTTCTTAAGCAGAGATATCTATCTTCTCCTGTCCTGGGACATAAGAGTTTTTGGTTCTTGAGACTTCAGACTCTGGGATTTACATGAGATTCTCAGGTGTTGGACCTCAGACTGGAAGTTACACCATCACCTCCCCTGATTCTCTGGCCTGTGGATATGGACTAAATGACACCACTAGTTTTCCCGAGTCCCCAGCTTATAGATATCATATTATGGGACTTCTCAGCCTCCATAATCATGTGAGCCAATTCCTGCAGTTAATCCCCTCATGGACATGTACATATAACTTACTGATTATGTTTCTCTGCAGAACCCTAACACATTAATCAAGGTTTTTAATCATTGTGGGCTAATTCTCGACTTAAGCACTAGGGTTATTTTCAAAGAATAACAATGGGATACACATAAGTTCAACCACACCTCTGCAGACTTTGCTCCTTGGAAGTTATCACATGTTATCTAGTTTTCCTTCCCTAAGATTATTTTCCACAGGGCCTTCATTTCTTTGGAGAAAAATATTGTAAGAAGGCAGAAACCACACAGACAAGATAAACAACTAGTTTGATAGATTCATCTTTATTTTGACATTTTCCAGTATTTATAATAGGTTTCCTTTGAAAGGGGGAAAAAAGAGAATAAGTATGATTTGGAAGATATATATACCCAAGGATAATCTAGGACTGTAGATATTCCATTCCAAAGAAAAGATCCAAAGGTAACATGTTTTCTTTTCCCATGAGCCAGGCTAGCCCTAAGAATCCTCAAAAGTGTTTTTTTGTTGTTGTTGTTGTTGTTTTTTAATATTTATTTTCCAGTTGTGGTTGAACACAATACCTTTATTTTACTTATTTATTTTGAATGCATACTTTTTTATATGCATTTTTTGTGTGTGTGTATGATGCCAGGGTCTTGTGCATGCGAGGCAAGCACTCTACAAGCTGAACTATATCCCCAGCCTTTACTTACTTATTTTTATGTGGTGCTGAGAATCAAACTCAGGCCTCCCACATGCTAGGCAAGTGCTCTGCTACTGAGCTACAACTCCAGCCCATAAGCTTCTTTTAATTTAGGCTCTAGGATACCATTTTGTGGATTTATATCTGTTCTGCTGAAAGGACAGCTCTACTATAAGTAAAATTTTTTAAAAATACTTATTTATTTATGTATCTTTTTAGTTTTAGGTGTATACATTAGTTTGTTTTTATGTGGTGCTGAGGATCGAACCCAGTGCCTCATGCATGCTAGGCGAGCACTCTACCACTGAGCCACCACCCCAGCCCCTATAAGTAAAATTAAAAAAAAAATATTTGCCCAATATTCTAGGCATATAGGTATAAATAGTGATCATAGTACAGATGAAAAAAAACTAATCTTAGAAAGAGTAAAGGTTTTACTCTTTTATTTTAAAATTTATAAAAGGTTTTACTCTTGGATTTGCTTCTTTCTGAGTAATATTGTATGAGTTTATTGTATTCTCTGGGCCTCATTTTCCTCATGTGTAAAATGGCAATTCCTTTCCTTTTTTTTTTTAAATATTTTTTTAGAGAGACAGAGAGAGAGAGAATATGAATTTTTAATATTTATTTCTCAGTTTTCCGCAGACACAACATCTTTGTTGGTATGTGGTGCTGAGGATCGAACCCAGGGCCGCACACATGCCAGGCGAGCGTGCTACCGCTTGAGCCACATCCCCAGCCCTCCTTTCCTATATATTTCATAGGGGGTTGATGAGTCTAATTCCAAGGAATGCAAAAAAAAAAAAAAGAGGGGACTTATTAATAACTTAATTCAGGAGCTGGGGGTGTAGCTCAGAGGCATGTGGGAGGCCTGGGGTTTGATGCCCAGTACTGTAGTGAAAAAGAAAAAAAAATTAAAAAGATGAACAATAATAATCAACCTACTTTTATGAGACCCGTATACAAACTGTATCAAATGTCATCTGAAGGATTATAAATCTAAGGCCTTCGTGGGCTGCTTTTTAAAAGGGCTGGAATGAACACTTCTTACAGTAAATATCAAGAGCACAAATCATCTCATTTCCCAAGTTATTGCTCACCTCAATCACATTTGTTCAGATATTTCAGTCCAAGGAGTGTGCTTCAAATAGCTGGGGATTCAGACTGCTATACCTTCTTTCACGATTTGTTGTTTTTGTTTTTCTGATCACAGCATTTTGTTGTTGGGATTTGGAACATTGCTGTATTTGAGGGCTACAAAGGATCGTCATCAAATGAAGACAATAATCAGCTAGATCAAATTAAATGTCCCAAACTATAATTTATATTCATTATTTTTGTTTGAAAGAAAGCTGCCTTTGTCAAAGTGCACAGACTGTAAGATACAAAAGCCTTTTGTGGTTGGTTCAAACTTCCTATAGAATTCCCACCAATTTCTTTACCTCCTGGAGGACAGGATAGGCTAATTCTTTGGCTTTTGCTGACCCAGCTTGTAAAACCTTCTCTAAATATTCCTTGTCCATCTTTAGTTTTTCAATTTCATTTTTAATTGGAGCAAATTTCTCAATCACAGCATCTGCCACCACCAGTTTGTAGTGGGCAGTATCGATGCCTGTGCTGCGGCGGACCACCTCCTCTGTGGTGAGCCCTGTCACCGCAGCGTGAATCGAGACCATGTTGGAGACGCCCTCTCGGCTGGCAGGGTCGTAGGTGACCTCTGAGGTGAAGTCCGTCACAGCCTTGCGGAATTTCTGCACTATCTCCTCTGGGCTGTCTGTTATTCGGATGGTGGCCAATTTGTCAGGATCAGATTTTGACATTTTGGAAGAAGGGTCACGGAGGGATTTTACCTTCTTCATGGATGCTAGGTCAAAACACCAACACACATGCCAAAAAACAAAAACAAAAACAAAAACACAAATAAATCAACAAGACTCACTGCCGGGATCTGGAAGATATCAAGAATACCAATGACTTTTTTACCTGTCTGGTTATAAAAATAGCAAATATTCATTGTGAAAAAGTCAAGCAATTTATGTAAGTATGAAAGTAAAGATTATCTGAATTATGTAAAACTGTTAACATTTTCTCCATACTTTCAGGCATCTTTTAATGCATTTGTCCACCTAAAATGTATACTCTTACCCAGATGGAATTATGCCAATCATACTGCTTTTGCTGTGTATAACTTTTAAAAAAGTATTGTTTCTTCTCCTCTCTGCTCTTCCCTATTAGTAATCATTTATTTTTCCCCTGCAACCATTGCCGTTTCTACTCCCCAACCAGTTTTAACAATCTGCAGTAATACTTCCATTTCTTTACCCAGGATTATACACACACACACACACATACACACGAGAAATGGCTTGTTTATTGCTCTGATAGAATCAAGATGTTAAGCTGTGCTTCATAAACCAGTGTTATTAATAGTTGCCTATTTTATGGCTATTACAGAAGCATATAAAATTGAAAGAGGTAAAATAATAATAGGTCATATATTAAAATCTTATTTACTTATTTATTTGCATTATAATTCTTAATACACCATTATACATTAAAATCTGATTGTTAAAAGAAGTCTGACTTCAATGCATGGGATTTCTTGAATTTATTTGTGTGAATTTTTGAAATTACCTAGAAATTTATACCTGACTTCTGTCTCTGAGTTGAATCTAGGATCATATTATACTCCTTTAAATACTGTCAGCTTAATAAACATGAACAGTGCTTAGGTTCCATGATCTCTGCCCCTGCCACAAAATTTGCAAGTCTATCAGAAGGCTGGTAGACTTACAGCATCAAGAAGGTTCCAGACTGACATAACAATGGAGGCTGAGGCTGATCTCTGAGACCCAGCAGGTGGATTATACATTCCATCTCTGAGGTTCACTTAAGAAGACAGAATATGAGGATTATAGATTCCCTCTTAGTTGACGTAGATTGAGTGAGTACTCAGGAAGTCAAGGTCAGCAGGCTTTGTGCTTACAAATGCTCAGCATAGGACCCAACTCTGCCACAACTAGACATGTGACTTGGACACAAAGTGAGCCTTGCCAAACCTTTGTTTCTTTACCCATAAAAGAGGTGAAGATATCTGTCCTACCCAATAAAGTTTGTTATTTTAAATATATCTATTAGGTAAATTATATAGTACTTTACAAATTAAAATCATTATTTTTAGTTTGCAGTTTCTTCCATACTTCTCAAACATTTTAGTTATCTTTTTCAATAATCTAGTGTGACGTGCCAGTCCTACATGACAGAAACAATGAAGATTCGAGTTCCAAATCCTGAAGTTTGTCTATGAGAAAGCCAAGTTTTGTCCTAAGACAGTTCCCAGCCTCCATCTATTATCCAGTTTTCACTTCAAAATATGCCCGGATTTAACAATCATGTGTTTGTTACTTACTGAGGATGGATTTGGGCACTGGAAAGAACTCCCCATACTTCTTGTTGAAACCTTGTGCTAGGTCCTGAACTAGTTCCATGTGCTGGATTTGGTCCTCCCCGACAGGAACGTGTGTGGACCTTTAATAAAAGACAGAAAAACTCAGCAAGGCTTCTTCTTAGATGGAAATGATATTGCAAGCAGCTGCATTTCCTGTGTCTATTTCATTGTTGGTGTTCAACAAATGTTCACAAACTACAGAGGGAACGTTGAGACCCAAGTCTTTATCCATGTATCAGACAAATGCTGGAGAGATGTTTGTCTACTCTGGTTCAGTTTCTTCCATAGCAGAGGAATGCAGCCATCAACACCAGTGTGACAGGATCTCGCTGGGAGGGAGGCATGGGATCCCCAATAGCATATGCGTTACACATAATTGTATTCTAAAACCACTCCTCATTCCCTCACTCAGTCAGCACAGATAACCCGAGGAGCCTGACCAGATGCTTTTTACTCAGAGCTGTGGCTTGCACTCGAAAGACACTCCTCCCCATCTTCAAATCAGATATGGCAGAAAGCTCTCTCTCAGGCAAGTGTTTTCCCTCCCTGTCACACAGGGAGTGATTCAAGATCTTTTTGGAACACACTACTTCATTTTCAAGTAAATTGCAATCACAGGAGAATTAAGATGCTGGAAGGAATGTAAATAAACAACATCTCCAGGTACAATAATAGATAGATCTTGCGTTTTTCAGCTTCTTGTTGCTGAAAATACCTGACTTGAACAACTTAGAGGAGAAAAAGTGTCTTATGGCTCAGGGTTTCAGAGGTTTCACAACATCGTGGTGGAAGGGCATGGTGGAGGAGCTGCTCCATTCATGGTGGCAGGAGGCAGAGAAAGGGTAAGGAACCACAGAGTAGATGAACCCTTCCAGGGCATGCCCCCCCCCCCCCCCCCGACCTCTGGCCTCCAGCCACAACCAACCTGCCTACAGTTACCACCAAGTTAGTCCTTTTATACTAGCATGGTGGGATTAAGTTACAGCTCTCATTGTCTAATCTTCCCACCTCTGAGCATTCTTGCATCAACACAGCAGCTTTGGGGAGATAACTCATATCCAAACCATAACAAATCTCAAAAACAATGCTGAATGAAGGAAGCAAATTTCAGAAAACACATAGAGTACACATTGGCATTTATGTAAATAATAAAATTACATAGGAAAATACTACACATTGCTTAAAGAGGCATAGATCTGGAGTGATAAGTACGAAAACATACTGGAGGGGTCTCCCCAAATTCATGACCATAGCTGCTTCTAGAGAAAGAGAGAAGGAGATGGGTCTGAGGAAAGGAACAAAGGAGGCCTGAATTTTATCTATGATATTTTATTAAAAAACAAAGATGTGAAACCAAAAATATCAGAATGTGGAGAATCTATTTATAATGATTTTAATTACACATACAAAATTTGTAGGGTCAGATCATGCTGAGGTTCATCAAGAAGAATTAACCATTTCACAGAGAAGATCTGGTGGGGAAAATTGTACTGAAGTGTTACTGTGGATGGAGATAGTGATGTTAGTATTTCATATCTTGATTGGCAAGTTTATATTTGATATTTGATAATACAAATATAATAAATAAAGTGCCATAGTTTCTTTTCTTTTCTTTTTGGGTACTAGAAATTGAGCCCCAGCAGTGCTTAACCACTGAGCTACATCCCCAGACAGTTTATTTATATTTTTATTTTGAGACAAGGTCTTGCTAAGTTGCTCAGGGCCTTGCTAAATTACTTAGGCTGGCTTTGAACTTGTGATCCTTCTGTCTCAGCCTCCTGAGCTGCTGGGATTACAGCATGTACCACTACGCCCAGCTACACAGCTAGTTCTTTTCAAGGAAGTTTAATATTACCCCCTGGGAGAAGCAGTCAGTTATCTTGGGCAAGTTTCTTACCCTTTCCAAGCTTTCAATGTCTCTGTAAGTGAGGATCATAATGCTGCTTATCTCATTGGGTGGTTTCAAGGATAACAAACATAGTGCTTGATGCTAAGGGCTCAGTAACCCTTGCTGGCGATATGCCGTATTAAGAGCTGACATAATGAAGGACAAAATGGCACAAGAAAGATACATAGAAGGGTCCTTGATGTGAGGTGCACTGTGACATTTTTCAAAGAGATCATTTCCTTTTTTGGTAGCTGACTCATACCACAAACACATAGTTCCAGAGATGCTCAGAGACCTGAGTGGCAATCCTGATAATGGTAGAAAACATACCTGAAACGGACATTTCGCCTATCAGGTGGTCCCCAAATACAAACAGTATGCTAACAGAATTCTGAGAACTCTTTTAATTTAAAGAAAACAGCAGGGACAGAGCAATGAATGGAAAGGTAAACTTCAGGGACAAAGAAGATGAATCAGGAAGTGCTTTCTGTTCTTAAGTCAGTAAATAAATGTAGGAAATTCTACTAAAGGACTGTGAGGATCATGTCCATTGTTCTCTTCCACACAGCAAGGAGCAGAAAGCCACTGGCTCAGTGGTTAAAAAAAAAGATGTAGGCCCTGGGTGTAACCCATTCATGCCTCACCTTTGAGAATTTCCCTTCTTTGGACCTTGTTGCTCCTGTCTGGTAATTAGAGTGAGGCTGTCGTGCAGAGGTCACTTTGACTCCCCCAAACCAAATTAGCCAGCAGAGCAGGTTAAAAAGCAATTACAGGGGCTGGGGATGTGGCTCAAGCGGTAGCGCGCTCGCCTGGCATGCGTGCGGCACGGGTTCGATCCTCAGCACCACATACCAACAAAGATGTTGTGTCCGCCGAGAACTAAAAAATAAATATTAAAAAATTCTCTCTCTCTCCTCTCTCACTCTCTCTTTAAAAAAAAAAAAAAAAAGCAATTACAGTAGCCCATAGGAAATCAGAATGGACTGCAACTAACACAGAAAAAACAATTACCATAATCAATACACTTTAAGCACATCAGAATGAATATTTCCACATGCCAAAATGGTTCCAGATTCACCAAGCAACCAAACTAAACAGAAAACACATTTAGTTTTCATAATGACGCTGTGTGCGTCTTGCCTTATGTCGGATCCCTGCCTCTTTTCTTACAATTTGGTGAGGTTTTGATTTTTTTTTTTTAAAGGAATAAAAAAATTTTAATTTTTTTCACCTGGTCCCATTGCGCCACGTGGCTTTTGCATCTGACTTTCGTTTGTTTGTTTCTGGTCTCTCCTCCTCCTGCTCCTGCTTTTCCTTTCACCTCCTATAATTTATCTTGGCTTTTACTTCTTATCCATTGAGTTTACACTTCACATTAATTCAGCCTGTCTTTGATTCTACTCACTTATGGGGCTTATTCTTTTCACGTTTTTAACCTCTCTCCTCATACTCTTCCTTTCACTTCAAATAATTTAGTGCTGTTCTTTTAAAATTTATACCCAGCTTAATGATATCCATATTAATGTGCCTACTCTTTTTCTTTTTCTCCATTTTCTTTTTTTTTCCCTTACCCTGACTGTGCTTTCTTAGACACAACATAAAACAAAAGTCTTTCATAATTCTGATTGTTATAACTTCTGTCACATAATAATGCGTCTGATCTTCTTCTTTGGTGACTAAACCATTTTTCTTTTGCTTAGTTCCTTATTGCATCTTCATTTACTTGGGACCCACCCCACCCCTCTGGCAGAATTAGAGTCCAGATGAATAATCATTGCTTACATATATCTGCTAGCAGAGATTTGTTCTCTTGTCATCCCCCCCGACCCTCCTACTTCCTTGGCTAGTGTTTGTGAATTTTCAATGCTGCTGCCTTTACCCAGCCTGACGGGACAGGGGTTTGGTGTTGTCTCTCCTATCATGAAGGATTGATCTCCCATCACTGGGCAATTGTTGGATGTGCTATAATAACTCTAATTCATCAATTATTCAGAAGACCCACAACGTGACAGGTCCAGTGCTGGGTACTGTGAGAGATATAATAAAGTGGTTACCATCTCCAGGAGGATAGATATTGAATAAAGCTATACATTTTTCCGGTTAGTCCTCTTTCAGTATTCTCATTGCAACACCATCAATCTAGTTACTTAAGAAATGTGTGGTCATCCCTGACAGCCCACACTCCTGCACATCCAGTCCAGTACACATCCTGCACATCCTTTCACTCTGACCTCCTAAAACTCTCCTACATTTGGTGGGGCACTGTGGTGCACACCTGTAATCCCAGAAAATTGGGAGGCTAATGCAGGAGGATGACAAGTTCAAGGCTAGCCCCAGCAACTTAGTGAGACCCTGTTTCGGAAAAAAAAAAAAAAAAAAAAAAGTAAAAATGGCTGGAGATGCAGCTCAGTGGTAAAGTGCTTCGGAGTTCAATCCTAGTGCCACACCCCCAAATCAAAAAAATCTTACATTTGGCTGCTTCTCCTTCCTCTTCATCATGGTCCAAATTAGACCAGTGAAATAGCCTCTGAAAAGTTCATCCTAGCTGTGCATCGGTAACTCATTTTCTGTATTTTAATCAGTTATTTAAGTATAAATTATATGAAATTTATTCTGTCCTTAAAATGTACAAAAAGCTTCCCACTATGTTTTGTCTGCTGACATCTTAGCTCAGCTCTCTTCCTTCTATGCTGTCTCCCTATTTTTAAGGGCCAGCAGCCTAGAACCTATTTCAGATTGCCTTCCTAGGGTTTTGGTTTAGTGTAGCACTTGCCTGATGGCTAGAAAGAAGAAAGAGAAAGAGAAGAAATGATTGTTCAGAGAGTTGTGGATGAATATGTGGGTATTAGCAGTCTGCAGAAATGAGGCTCAGGCAGCTGCTTGCAGGATCTTATAAAAATCCAGGATAGCCTGGTCTCACAGAGAAAGGAAGTAGTTTAAGAACTGGAAGTCTTCAAAGCAGTTTTAGGAACTCTAAACTTTTAAGACGAGCTCTCAAAAAGGTTATCAAGGGCAGTAGTCTGATCCTCATACATTATGAAAACTTTTCTCTGACTCGACTTACTGAGGTATTGTCCATTTTACTCTCCCTACTCTTTGGTTTTGGTTTGGTTTGTGTTGATTTCATATGTCCACTTCCCCACTGGGAGGTGGTGGAACCTTTAGGAGGTGAAACTTAGTGGAAGGAAGTGAACTCACTGGAGGATACCCTTGAAAGGAATAGTGGGGCACTGGCTCCTTCCTGAGTCTGTTTTGCTTTCTAGCTGCCATAGGGTAAGCAGCTTGGCCTCACCACATGCTTCCCACCATAATGTTGTGCTTCATCACAGGTTCAAAGTGACAGTCAAGGGAGCATGTACTGAAACCTCTGAAACTATAATATACGTTTCCTCCTTTAAGTCGACTTATCTCAGGTCTTTTGTCACATGATAGAAAGATGACTAATGGCTTGGTTTCTTCTTACTCAGTTCTTTTTCCTGTGCTGGGGATTGAACCCAGGGCTTCATGAATGCTAGGCTAATGCTCTACCACTCAGCTACAACCCAGCCCACTCCATTCCTTAAGGTTCCTGTTCCCTCATATCAGCTCTTGCTTTCACTATCTTCTTATCCTCCTCTCATGTTTCTCAGTTTATTCTTTTTTTGTATTGGGATTGAACTCAGGGGCACTTTACCACTGAACTATATTCCCCATCCTATTTATTTATTTACTTATTTAGAGACAGTGTCTTGCTAAATTGCCTAGGGCCTTGCTAAGTGGCTGAGGCCAGCCTTGAACTTGTGATCCTTTTCAGCCTCCCAAGGCTCTGAAATTACAGGTGTGCACCACTGTGTCCAGCTTCAGTTCAAATTGTTGAGAAAGATAACCTATTAGACAGTCAACTGTTCTCCAATGTGAGTAGACATAACAACTCTCCCCTGAAAGTTAATTTCTTTATCTGTAAAATGGGAATACCATCACCCATCTATCCTACAGAGCTGCTGTGAGAATCTGAATAGATAATGTGTGTCACAGCTATTATAATATCTGGCAAACAATGATGGACACATGTCAATCCTTCCTTCTCTCTCTCTCTCAAGGCCATGTACAGTTTCTTTTTCCGAATTAGTGACTTACCAAATAGTTGCTGAATTTGAATAAAAATTACATGTGTGTATCTGAGAGGGAAAGACACACATATGAAGAGAAAGAGAGAAAGAAATATATACTTAATATATAGCCAGTCTATTGAAATTAGGCATTCAGATAAATAATGCAGGGTACAAAAAAAAAATTATGAATACTTGCTATTTTTGAGTATTTTATCTTCCTTCAAAGGGCTGCTGATATTATGCTTTCAAATTAAAGACAGTCTCAGTTCTCCATTCTTGGGTTCCTTACCAAGTTCCACCAAAACATTATGTAAATCTTTTATTAACCTATCTGGAAGATTTTTTTTCTAATTCTTTCTCTTGTGTTTGTCCTCCAGCCCACAGCACCATTTATGTTCTAATGCTGATTTTGACAAGAACAAACATTAAATCTATATTTAACTTATATCAACATTTTATGAAGAGGCCACATAGATTTACTGGCAGAAAAAAACAAATGTTTTATCCATCCTTCAACCTACCAAACTACCTGTCTATATTTATAATGTAAATATTCATAGACATTCTGGCTATGACCTTTTCCAAAATCCAGAAATATCTGAAATAAAACAAAAACAAATAAACAATACCCCCATGAGTGCAGGTTGTCTAACCTGAAACCAGACGGGAGGCAAATGTTGGACTGTTCTTCGTAAGAATAGGAACAGGCAGATGTCTGCCCATGTCTATTATTTAATTATGGCACCAGATCTGGCAGATAGCTGGAAGGCTAAGATAGTAGTCACTCATCTTGAACACAGATAATTATCTAGTTGTACAGAAAAACATCTCTATCTATTTGAACAATCTGTATCTAAAATGCCAGAATGCTGATGAGGATAGATAAGAATCCCTCCACTATTATCCTCCTTTTAGAAGGTAGTCAAGAGAGAGGCACCTCATGCTTTCCTTAAGACAAGTTCTAACCACCAAATAGACCAGCAAACATTAAAGGAGGAATATGTATTGCATGGGAATTTCTTTGCTACAGAGAACAGGCTCGGGGATAATAGGCTGAAAAATAAATGCCTATCCTTGGGGTCAAGTATTTTTATGTGAGAATCCTGCTGATGTTGAAGAAAGTAAGACAGACAAGAAGTCATCAGAGACTTTCAAGGTTTACCGTCCATATCTGAAATACTTATAGTTTTGTATGAGATAAAAGGGCATTCACAGCCTCAAGCCTGGCTTTAAAAAGGACAGCACATAAAACAAGTTTTGAGATCTTAAGAGGCTATTTTTGCCAATGTCATTCTTTTTTAGAAGTTCCTCTTATATCTTAAAATACCAGGTGATATCAATTCGTACATAATTTGCTCAATAACCCCCACAGGTATATCCATGAGTCCACTTATGGGATAAGAGAACTGGAGTATTTTACAATTCTTCCAATTGTATTTTGGGAAATTGAGAAAAACATACATTATTTCCCCCTTATCCAAACTTTTAATTTCTGCAGTTGTAGTTTGTTGGGGTTAACTGTGGTCCAAAAATATTCCAAAAATTCCAGAAATAATCGATTCATAAGTTTTAATGGGCATGACATTCTAAGCAGTATGATAAAAATCTCTCACCATTTCCTGCCCCCATTCATCCTGCTTGGGATGTGAATCATCCTTTGGTCCAGCATATCCATGTTGTATATGCAACCAGCCCATGAATCACCTGGTAGCTACCATGGTCACCAGCTGCAGTGTTGGGGGCTTGTGCCCAAGTAACTCATATCTTACTTAATAATGGCCCCTGACACAAAGTCAGTGATGCTGGCAATTCACACATGTCTAAGGGAAGCTGCAAAGTGCTCCCTCTAAATGAAAATGTGGGACAGTTTTCAGCTAAAAGAAAGGAAAAGAAATCATATGCAAGGTTCCTAAGATTTATAGGACCAGTGAATCCTCTGAGAAATCATGTAGAAGGAAAAAAAATATGTGTTAATTTTGCTGTCAAATCTCAAGTTGCAAAACCGACAGCCATGGTGTGCAAGTGCTTAGTGCTTACTGTTTACTTCCATCTCATCATGTAGGCACTGTGTCATCCCACATTGTCACAGGAAGGGTGAATGAAATATAGCAAGATATTTTTTGTCACAGGAAGGGTGAATGAAATATAGCAAGATATTTTTGGAAGAGTCCACATTCACATAATGTGTATTCCAGTATATTTTATATTAATTAAAAAATCATTTATGTATTTATTTTGATGCATGCTAGGTAAGTGCTCTGTCACTGAGCTACAGCCCCAGCCCTCCAGTATATTTTATGACCGTATAATTAGACTTCATTCTGCTTCCTTTAAAATATCATTGGCTTCCCAAGATATTAAGAGTCTAGCATTTAAGTTGATACAACAAGCAGACACATAATCCCATGTGCAAGTTTTGATCATAATTAAAGACAGGTTGCTTGCTCTCATGGACGTTGCTTGTTTGTGGAGTTAGGCAACTATTCTTTGGGCTGTTTCCATCATAATTGTCCAAGGGCTTTGAAGCCCTTCAGTGAGGAGGATACTGTCATCTGTATGCTATCATCAGGTTCACAGGCAAAAGAATTCTAGTTCTCCTAGGGGACAATCATGGCTTTAGGGGGAGAGGGATGAGACAACAGTCCCTGATGCCTTCCCAGCAACAAGGCAAAGGCCAGGAGTGCACTTGCCTGGGAGGCTTTGCTTCTAGAAAGTCACAGGGGTGGGGGCCGGCCAAGAGAGGCTAATGGAGAGAAATCAGGGAAGAGCTGGGGGAGAAACGAGATCCCAAGTCCTGGCCAGTAACAGAGAGCACAGAGAGGAGCATTCTTTGTTGTGTATTTTTGAGGCCTATAAATGGCAGCAGTAGTCAACTGGATGGATTACAGGTTCAAGAAAAGTGAGGGTGTATCATACATCATGTTCAAAATATTTTGCTCTCAACCTTCAGGTTAAATATGTAGCCACTACCCACAGGTGGCTATTTAAGTTAATTAAAGAAAAATTTTAAATTCAGTTTCTATGTCACACTAGCAACATTTCAAAGGCTCAATAGCTACATGTGGCTGGTGTTTCTGGATTCAGAAAGTGCAGGTGTAGAACATTTCCACGGTCACAACAAGTTCTATTGGTCAGCATCACGTTAGAGTGTTGATTACTTAAAAATATATCAACATTTAAAGCTTGAAGTTTGTTCGTGAGGAAATATATATGGCACCGAGGTTAAGAGGCACAGACCCAAACTTTTGGCACTCAAATCCTGTCTCAGCATGCTACCAACCACTCAGTTGCCTCATCAGTGAGACATGGAAAATAATAGTGCAAATTTTACAAGGTTGTTGTCAGGATGAGTATACATAAAGCATTTATAAAAGCTCCCAATATACAGTAAGTGCTAACTAAGTGTTTGCACTTAGTATTGTTAGTTTCTCATTGAAGCACATTTCCATATTTTAGTATCTGTTATTAGAGAATAGATATAAACTTATTCACGTGTCTAACTCTTTCTGCATGCCCCTTCTCCACAAACCAAGCCTTTGTCAGATGGGTTAAAACACTTTTTTATCATGGCGATGTGTGAGAACAGGGGTGGCCTCTCTCCTTACTTGTAGGAGAGAACGTCAGCTGCTTGGAGTACTGGGTATGTGAGCAGGCCCACAGTCCCGTCATGCTTCTGCTTGGCAGTCTTTGCCTGTGGGGGATGAAAAGAGGAGGGAAAGAAATCTGATTTGAATCTAATTATATTGCTCAAGTAAGAAATTTTTAAAGTAAGCAAAGTGTGATCTGAAGCCACCTGTAATAACATTATATGTCAATTCCTTTTAGCAACTCTAGCCGTCTTTAGCTGGTTTGTCTTCATGCTCTTGGCCTGGGCAGGAATAAGGTGAATCAATTTTTCTTCATTTTTTTTTTTCCTGGTACCGGGGATTGAACCCAGGGGTGCTTAACCACTGAGCCACGTCCCTAGCCCTTTCTTATATTTTATTTACAGACAAGGTCTTGCTGAGTTGCTCAGGGTCTCACTAGGTTGCTAAACTTTGAACTCATGATCCTCCTGTCTCACTCTCCAAGCCGCTGGGATTACAGGTATGCACCACCATGCCTGGCTCAAGGTGAATCAGTTTTACTACTGTCCCTTTATTTGATTTATTCATGTGTTTCTGGTCCTGGGATTGAAACCAGGTACCCTCATGCTAAGAACGTATTGTAACACTGAGCTATCCCACAGCCCCTTGCCCCATGGAAGGATCCCACACTGCTACTACTTTTTACTCATTTCACTAAAGTACATACTAAGGCATTTTCTAGGTTTCCAAATCAGATAAATTCCAGATTTCACAGATAAGAAAAGAAATGATCATGAAATTAAATTTCCACAAATTAACATGAGTTAACATTCCCTTATTACAATTTATCTGATAAGGGTTGGTTAACAATTATCACTGGATAAAATCATGAACATTTAATTTGGAAATGAGCAAATGGGAAAATAATTCAATTTTTAAAAGTTAGCAAAGCATTAGATTTATAGTCTTTTTAATATTCGCATACTGGACCTAGAATTACAAAGTAAGCAAGGAGACATGAAGAACATTGCTTATCGAGCACCTGTTACATCTGCTTTGCCATTTGTTACTCATTAATCCTCCAAATAACCTTAACCTCATGCCCACTCTCCCATCAAAATCAAGCTGGGTGCTCTTATCAGATCTTTCCAGGGCCCCGATATCCTTCCCTCAGAGCACTTTTCACATGTTGTGACTTGTATAATGTCTTTCTCTAAATAGACTACAAGCCTCCTGCAGGGCTACTCTGTCTTGTTGACTGTACTATCTTCAGTATCTAGCATGACAGAAGACTTGCAGAAGACATTGCTGTAATTCACTAGAGAATGAAGGCCCATAGAAGGCAGTATCACCCCCAGGATGAGGGTTTGAAATCGACATGTTTCCTATAAATAGAAATCATGGACCAGTGGAGAGGCTTCTCGGGAAAACCAATGTGCTCACAAGCCCTTAGAAGCTATTTCCTAAGGAGAGCAGTTCCTAATTAGTATTAGGTTCCTACAAAAAGGATTTCACCATTCAACTTAGTGGTAGAGTATTATGATAATCTAAACCTAAAATCAAAATATAGAACATTAGAGAAGCTAAGGCTAAGGCGAAGTCAGTGTCTAGACAGGACCCACTGCCTGGCTCTGTGATGGTGCCTTCTCTTGTCCTTGCCTGAGGGAAAGGAATAAAGGTCTCCCAGGGGCCTTTTCTCTAAGAGCACTAAATCCCATTCATGAGGCTCTCTCCTGAGACCTGATCACCTCTCAAAGGCTTCTCCTGTGGGGGTCCGACTCACCAAGAGCTATGGGGAGACACAAACGTCAGACCACAGCTTTCAGGCACTGTCACTACAAAGCTGTTTCTATCCGGTATGCAAAGGCTTCTGAAGACCCACCTGAGGCCAATGGCCCTGAAAGTATGCTCAAAGCCAGCTTGAAACTGAAAGTCGTGTTGACATAACTGGGGCTACCTACCTCAAGTTATCCAACTGCAAAAAAAATAAGTGGATGTAAAGTACTTTGAATTATACAATTTATTTTTCTCAATCAAACTTCGTAGTGAAAGTATATCCTTAATTTTTTTCTGTGGGTTTGAACAGTTGCCTGGACTCAACTTGTTTAAAAGTTAAATAAAATATGTTGTCTCTTCTCCCCACAGTGAAAACATTTCTTCCTTACTGCCAGTTAATTCCCGTGGGGATGGGGGGCAACAGCAGTAATCCAGAAACTGTGATTATTTGTTAATTATAACGTGGTACTTTTCAAATCATTACCAAGTCTATCCAAACACAGACAAAAAAAAAAAAAAAAGATTTTTAAATGAGAAGAAATTTTGGTGAACTCAAGTCACATTTTGTTTAATGCCCTGAAGTAGAGAAGTGGAAGAGGCTGTCCCAGCCTTCCGGGGTTGCATTCCACAGAGGAAAGCAAACTCAGGGCTCCCGGGGCCCAACACACGCTTAACCAGAAGGGAAAATGGTGTCCTTTCTGATTTTTAAGCAGATCACTGATATTTACCTTCCACTGGTGTAAATGCTGTAATCGAGGCAGCCTGACCATGCAGGTAAGGATCCAATTTAATTGTGTGTGTTCAGACACCTAAAGAAATAAAACAGAACATCAACAAAGGTGGCCAGTGTTTCCTTGCATGGAAACAAACTCAACAGACAGCAGGTATCATCATAGGCCACTGAAGACACCCCAGATCAAGGTTATTGAAAGAAGGACAAGCGGAGAGGGCTTAGTTGTGATTCATGCTGCATAGAATCTTCGGCGAGGAAGAAATTATAAAGGCCAACTCATGCACACACTACTCAAGTGTTTAAGTTCTCCACAGCATCCCTAGCAAGGAGGTGACCAGTCTGTTTCAATATCTTCAGTGAGAGGGATTCATTACGTCCTAAGCCACCTATTTTACCCTTTAAAAGCTAAACTTACTAAAACAACACACACACACACACACACACACACACACACACACACACACACACAGGTTCCAAGTCCTCTCTAAATAAGTTTAAAGTATATGAAAAAGAGCTATAATACATCATATGTACATGGCAGAAAAAGGCACCAAAGTTAAAGATTGAATTCTTGAGATCTAGAGTGATTTGAATTTTAGGGATTGCTTTATCATCCCATCATCTGGAAGGGTATTTTTATCATTTCTAGTTCTTCCTCTACTTCCTTCTCTTTTTCTAATCAACAGGAAAATATCAATTTTCCCAACTTGTTTTTGTTTGAATCAAATTTAATGAAGTAACCAACGCTAGCAAAAACTGGGATGATTCTTGGGCCCTGGCCACATTCTACCTGATCACCCAGAATTTAAGTCCTATGCATCCCGTTTTGGGCCCTGGAGATTCCCAGCCGTTCATCGACTGTGGCTTTTTTTTTGTGTGTGTGTGTCCATAAGATTTCCTTAAAAAGCAGAGACTGTTGCCAACTCTGCAAAGTGGCCCCAAATGTGTTCTTTGTGGGTTTTGCAAAAGGAACATAAAGGAATGGGGCTGAACCAGTCCAGGCCGATTTTACTAGCGAGGAATCACCATCTGTTGTAAGAGAGTTTCTCATTTTTTTCCCTCAAGTTATAGGGAGGGAAGAGTTGTTTCCCACGTGTTTGACAAGGAATCACTTTTAAAGTTTTGCAAGTTGCTAGGCTGAACCTGTTGTATTTCTTCCAAGAGGCATTTGGGTTTCATTGAGGCCAGTGACTTTGACAGGACTCCCCAAGCAAATTGCTGTCTGCTGCTATAAACAAACAGCTATCAGACAAAACAGCAACTGGGGATGTAAGCAAGGGGATTAGAGTAGCCTCTAGTCCATCAAGCCAAAGGCACTCCTGGTAGAACTAATACAAGGCTGTTTTTAGGCATGAAAAAATGTAAGATGATTTTTTTTCCCTTCTTTACTGAGTTGGGGAAAGGAATGAAAACACAGAAAATAACCATGGGCATGTGGAAAGAGACAAGATGACTCCTTCCCTTCATCTCTGGTTCACATGCTTAGCTTCGGTGATATGGAAAAAAAAAAAAAAAACTATCAATGTCTCCATGAACTCAAGTATTTCAAGTATTTTCCTTGGATAAGCTTTTTATTTGGACATATGGAATGAAACTTACTTAATGTTTTTCAGAGATCTTCCTAGTGTTTCCAAAATAGAGGGCATCAAGTTAATTCAAATTATTCTCATGCAGAAAAAGTAGGTCAAAGGTGATTGATTTTTCATAATCCAGCTTCAATAATTGCACAAGAAAAGAAGTACTTCAGAATTTAGTTCTCTTCCTATTCATGACAATTTTACTTGAGGAAAAAGAAAATATGGTAGGTTGTGGGGAGCCATTCTGGAGTAGGTAACTAATTACAATATTTTCTTGCACTGTGAAGCCACAAAATAATAAGATCTGTTCTAGCCATAAAAAAAACAAAGGTATGGGACAAAAGACTGGCCACAAACAAGTCAACTGTGATTAAGTTGAAAAAAAAAAAAAAAACTGAAGATTTCTGACCCTCTAATTGTAACAAGTCAAGTCATGTATTCATCAGCCACAGCAGTTTTGCCTGTCTCGTTCACTCCTATGAAACACAGCCTGACATTATATGTGCTCAGTAAATACTTCTCAATGTACAAAGTCTATGAAAGGCTCGGGAATAATAGGGCCATTAGATTTGTCAACTTGATGCTGATCCAGACAGAAGCCATTTCAAGGGAGTGATTGAGATGGATTACAAGGGCATTAAGAGTGGGGCTAGGATGCAGGATATGAAGACAGAGGTCTGAGGAGCATAGCAGAGGGGGTAGGAGGACCACCTTTGCAGTAAAGCTACCTGGATCTGAATGCTAGTTCTGCTACTTAGTAGCTGGGTGACCCTGGGTAAGTAACTTAATCTCCCTATGTCGATGTTTTGTTACTTATAAAATGAAAAATAAAATAATAGTACCCACAAGAAGGTACTTAGAATAATACCTAGCACATATTAATCAATATTATTATTATTATTATTATTATTATAGATAATTTTTAGAAATACTACAGAAAATTCCCATATAACCTTCACCTAATCTCCCCCTATGGCAACAACTCGCATAACTATAGTTAAATATCACAACGAAGAAACTGAACTTCAAACAATCCATCCTACCCTAGTTAGATTTCACCAGTCTTACATAGTGAAATCTAAAAAGGGTCTATTTAATTCTATGAAATTTTATTTACATGTGTAATACATTTTTTTTTTTAGGGAAAGATAAGAGATGGGTAACAAAAAGCAGTTAGAGAGCAAACATTTTGTTTTTTAAGGGAGGAAAGTCCTACGGTCTTATGTACTAAGTAGGAGGAGAGCCAGGAAGACACAGGAAGAGGGTAAATCAAAAAACAATGTTTTTGAAGGAGGAAAGGGAAAGGTGCCGAACAAAGGCAGAGAAACAGAGGACTAAAATGTCTTCCGCTGTAGTAAGAGGTGAATGTGGCCGAGGTATAGCTTGTGAGCTAGGAGTGGAGAATGGAGAATTCAGAGGAATTCACTTCTAATGAGCTCTGTTATCTCTGAAAATAGAAGACAGGGCAATTAAAAACAAATGGGGTAAGAAATATACTTTACAGAATTTCTGGGTTCGATAGGAAGGAACAAAAGATCTTCCAAAATGGAATGAGAGAAGCCAATGTTTTGAAGATATTCTTATGGGTGAAAGGGGCCCATGGTGTATAAACTGTACTCTTGGGAAGCCTCTGAAATTCTTTACAGCACACTGAAATACTCTCCTTAATCATTATAGGTATTTTTGAAATTTGCAGAAGAATTCAAATCAGTTCACTGCACTTTTAACTTAGTAAGGACTTTTCAAAAACAGAATCCACAAAGTGCTAAACATGAAGAATAACCCTTGGTAACGTAAACTGCATTAAAATCAGGAACTTCTCTTTATTGCATGCCTTAAAGGCAAACTAAAGCTATGTATGATATACCACTACACATTCACAGAATGATTGAAGTGAAAAATCCAACAGTATCGGGAGTGGTGAGGATGTTGAGTAAATCCCACACACTGTTGTGGGATGTAAACTGGTCTACTGACTTCAGAAAACGGATATACCCTAGAGCTCAACATTCACTTGTCCTCTGACCCCCAAATTTATTTCTAGGTATATATTCAGCATAAATGTCTTCATATATTTCCCCAAAATAAATGTGCAGGCACACTGTAACAATCCCAAATTTGAAACAATCTAAATTTTCCATGTGTAGTTGAGTAGACACATAGATCGCAGCATACAAAGAATAGGCAATAGCAAGGAGGATTAATGAACAATTAAATGGAACAACATGAATGAGTGGAAGAAAGAAGCCAGGTAATACCAACAAAATGAGTGCATATTGAAAAAGAAAATTTATACAACATTCACAAATAGGTTACTTTGGGAGCCAAGGTAGTAAGTAATTTGAAAGAGAAATGAAGAACATGCTAGCACTTACATGTGTGCATTCAGTTTGTGAAAACAGATTTATGATTTTGTGCTAGTAGGCATGTTTGTTGTAGCTAATATAAAGTTTATATAAAAAAACTGAAAAAAACTTGAGTCAGGTAGTAAAAAACTCAAAAGATGTGATAAATACTAGATTGCATACAACTGAAGAGAGAATTAGAAGAAACAAACAAACAAATAAACAAACAAACAAAAAAACCCCAATCACTCCATGGAGAAACAGATGGCTCCCAAATCAAAGCCGACTCTACATCCTTTCAATGTGGTTAGAGGAGAAAATGGGTTCCCAGCATTGAAGAAAAAGGAGGAGGCCAGAGCTGCCATCATACTGTGCACACCGAGGTTTCAGTCCTGTTTCTTTACTTCTATTCCTCATTACACTCACTCCCTTTGCAATTTCATCTCCTTTCCATTGCTTTAAGTGTAGTTCAAAACACAATTTGAGTCAAATGTATGAAAGATGATATATCATGAACTATGTAATGCTTTAAATAATCAATAAAAAAAATAAATTAAAAAAAAAAGTGTGGTTCATGTGACTGATGATTTCAAACTTACACCCCAGCCACACTTCTCTGATGAGCTCCAGATTCAGGAACCTGACCACCTGTTCAGCATCGCCGTGTGGACATCTAATGGACATCCCAAGCTCAACTTCACTGAAACTGACCTCCTGATCCCCCATCCCAGACCTGTCCTGTTCCTGGATGGAAACTGTACCCTGGCAGTTGCTTAGGTAGAAACCTTGTGCCATCCTTCACTCCTGTTTTCTCACACCCTGTAGCTAACCCACCTACAAATCTTGTTGCCTCTATCTTCAAAATACATTCAGGACTTCACCACTTCTGCCCCTGTGGCCCGGGGCACCATCTCTCTCCTCTGGCTCACTGTAATAACTTCCTCAGTGGTCTCTGCTTCTACCCCAGGTCCCCTAGAGCCTATTAGTAACAGAGCAGCCAAAGGGAGCCTTCCAAAACATAGATCAGATCACTTCTTGGCACAAAACCCTTAGATTCTCATTTCCTCAGAGTAAAAGGCAAAGTCCCGTAATGAACTGTGAGACCAGGCAAGGTCATTTCCCCTGCTCAACACTTTTACTTATGTCACTCTGCAGGCTCCTCCAGCAAGCTGGTCTCAGGTTCCTGGAATACACTGATACACCCTCACCCTAGGGGCTTTGCCATGGCTCTTTCCTCTGCAATAATTCTCAACCTCCTGATACTCACCTGAAGTCTGCTCAAATATTATTTTATTAAGAGGGCTTATCCCCTCCACCCTGTTCCCAATTCTCCTTCATCTTTTCCCATATCATTTGTCACTGTTTAATACACTTTGTGTTTGGCTTATTTAATATGGTTACTATTTATTTTACGTTTTCCCAACAGAATGTAAGTACTATGATGGCAGAGATTTTGG
The DNA here is from genome assembly GCF_964194105.1 of Spermophilus citellus. NCBI lineage: Eukaryota > Metazoa > Chordata > Mammalia > Rodentia > Sciuridae > Spermophilus > Spermophilus citellus. The sequence continues at coordinate 14,737,914 of NC_138191.1, forward strand.
TCTGATTTAGTCACTGATACAACATGAGTACTGAGTACCTAGGATATAGTAAGTGCTTATTAAATATTCATGAAATGAATGCATGAATAAAGTTAAAAATTTAATAATAAGAAATGCCTGTTAAAATGTGGTATAATAAATGTGGCATAATGGCACACTGTTCACGAATATAAGAAATAAGCTAGATTTACTTGAATAAACATAGAATATAAAAACCCAGTTTCATGAAAAAAAGAAAACTGCAAAAAGGTCCTACAGCATTACACCCCTCATGTAAAAAATTTAAACCACAAAACAAGTTATATATATTTTGATGGAATTATAAGAATAAAATATGAGCATGTGGAAAAGAAGTGTGAAATATGAACTAGATTGATATACCATGAATCTAAGGTTTTGATTGCCTGGAGTTAGAGAAAAGTGATGCAGGGGATGGAGGTAAAGAGGCTGGGCCAGGAGAAGGATTAAAGAGACTTTTAACTTCATCTGTATATATATATATATATATATATATATATTTTCAATATAAGAAGTCAAAGTAAATCCAGATATTAAGAATCTTCATTCAGCATTCCCAAATGCTTGGCATATCATTATCTGTATTTCATTATATTTAAAAAAATCAAAAATATTTAATTAACAAGAAGAGTACAAGGAAGCATGATTCCAAAAGATATAGCTGTAGGTATCAATCACACCTAGCTAAGCAATTACTTGGTTCAGTAATTCCTGAATCAAATCTCTAAGATACTCTCTGTCCCTTAGGGTTTTACTATTTCCCATATAAATGTTATCTTTCCAGGAATCAGGTCCTGTAAGTTTTAGATAGGACACTTGGAAGACTGTTCAGACTCACAAATTCCCATTTATTTCTTCCTCTTGGAAACTAGCAATTTCATGCTGAGTTATTTTTATTAGACTCTTATCATCCCCATGACAAATCCCCTTAACAAGAACCTTGTTTGGGAATCTGATTTTAATTAAAATAAATCTGTATCAATGATAAACTCTCTTTCCAACTGCTCTGCCTCCTGTCAGTACTTGTATTTGCCAATGAATATTGGTCTCTACACACTTGGCGTTGCCTATTTCTTTCTAACACTTCCAAAGCTAAACAAGTTGCTTCTATCAGCCAGTTCCTGACTTAAAGTCATTTCCATCTAAATTCTGTTGCTTAATATGTATTCACGTATGTGTGTATGCATTTTTTCTTTACCTGTAGAATTGTATTTATCAGCTTTTGCTAGGCTATGTCAATAAATAAAACAGAGTGCTTATATTAGAAAACGTTATTATTAGAAAATTATTATTATTAGAAAATGTTTATATTAGAAAAAGAAGAATGGTTGCAAATTAATAAGGTCCACTAGAAAGTTAGTAAAGAATGAGGAAGTAATTTCAAAGACAATAGATAGAGTAATGAAATAGGCAACAAAGATACAGTAGCCAGCCTCACAAAATCATTTGTTCTCTAAAAAGATTCAGAGTAGCCTCTAGCTAAACTCATCAGAAACAAAGAACAATGGATATTTCAAGAAAAACAACCCAGAAGCTGTGGGTAAAAAAGTGGTAAAATTTTAGCTTTCCAATGCAAATGAGAATTTTTGAAAACAAGTATCCATCACTATGTGCTACACAGTTTCCCAACACTTGCAGACTTCCCTGATGAGATAGCTGGTGATATTAACTACATGTTTGTGTTTTTTTTTTTTATCTTATAAACAAAATGTGTTTTGTTTTATATAAGTCAGTCTTAAAATACATTTTGGAGATAATAAAGAATAGCTTCATGCCATTAAACCAAGAAAGAATTACTTTAAAAAACACTTCAGAAGCACAGAATCACAAAGGAAAAGACTGAATTATGTACATTAACATGAAAACTTCTGTACAATAGACAGCATTTAAAAAGACAAACCATGGTCTAAAAAAAAGACAATATATAACAAAGGATTAATATTCAGGATATGTAAAGAACTCCTACAAAACAGTAAGAAAATATAAACAGGCTGGGGATGTAGCTCCGTGGTAGAGTGCTTGCCAAGCATGCATGACACCCTGGGCTCAATCCTCAGAATCACAGACACATACATACATACACACACACACACACACACACACACAATTACAAAATGACTAAAAGATATGAAAAATTTACAGAAGAAATTAAAAGGGTTGATAAACGTGCCTAACCTTACTAGTTTTCAGGGAAATTCATATTGAAACAATAAGATAGTATACTCCATCGATAATAATGGCAAAAGTAAAATGTCTAATAATACAAACACTGCTGAGGAATTAGACCAACAAGAACTCTCCTGTTAGTGGGAATGTCAATTAGAATCCAATTTGGAGAGCAGTCTGGCAAAGCCAGTGAAGTTGACCACATATACATCAGATATCCTCATGATTCCACTCTTAGGCATCTATACTTAGAGAAAGTCTTTCAGATGTACACACAAGTTGTTTCCAAGTATGCCCAAGTCTTTCAGATGTACACACAAGTTGTTTCCAAGTATGCCCTGTAGTATTGTTTATAGTAATAAAAAGCTGAAAAAAAAATCTATATATCCTTGGCCAGGAAACTGGGTAAATAAATTGTGACAGAGCCCGACTAATGGAATACTATACAACAGTCAAAATAGACTAATCTCAGACATGTAACATTGAACAAAATAATTATGCATGCAAGAAGATATGTAGCATAATATCATTTACATAAAGTTTTAAAAATGCAAAAGAAATCATATAAATTAGGGCCATATCATATTAAATAAAAATATAAACACATGTGGGAATGATAAATATCGAAATCAATAGAGTGGTTACCTCTGGGGGAGGCAGAGAGTGAAATGGGATTAGAGTGAGCTAAACAAAAAGTTTCTATTATATTTGCAAAGTTTTATTTCTAAGAAACAAAACTACCTGAAGCAAGTATGCTAAAAGGCTAGAATTTCAACCATCTTTACACTTTTCTGAATGGCTGAAATAGTTCTTAAAAGCTTACCCCAGAAGAAAATCCTTTAACAAGAAACTCTCCTGAAACTCTTTTATTATTAAGGATAAAAGGAGCATTGCCATTATTTTGACCTCCACCTTCTAATCCCAATTTACCTTTGTACAAATCCTTTGCAAAATCAGGGAGCCCCTGGGGAGCAGTATATGGACGGCCAAGCATGATGCACCATTTTACTTAAATCCCTATTAGAGACGTTCTAAGGGGGATTCAGGAAAGCTGAGGAACTGGCCCAGTGTAACTGAGAACAGGTGACAGTGACATCCTAGCTAAATGGGTCCAGTTCCAAAGCCTGTACTCTTTCCACCACGGATCTGATGGCAAGAAAGGAACTCTTCTGGAAGGTATCATCAACTCGAACCTGTTTCTGTGTGTGGGATGGACGCAACATGCACACTGCACCTTGCTCATCAAGGCACACAGGGGTGCAGATCTGGGCCAGGGAGGGGTACTGGTGGAGACTCTGAAGAGAGGGAAACGTGTTAAGAGTTTGCTGATCATTTTCCTAACTTCCCCTTATTTATACCACAGGCCACTTGGATCCTTGCCTCCAGGAGGAACTGAGGAGGTAATGCCACCTTTACAAACAGACCCCCCAAGCCTGTCCCTCCATGCTGCTGGCTGTTTGTCCCCTTTCTACCAGGAGCCGAACATACACCTACTGATGGTTTTTATCAACTCAGGATTCAACAAACCTAACTATGTACTCAAATGTGCTTCCAAAACCACCAGGATAGACGGAAGACAACACAGACCGTCCACTTTGGGGCCTTGTTTCTACACCTCTAAAAGAAGGGACAGTGGGGTCGGGTGTAACTTTCGTTTGTATACACCGAGGCAAGATGCCTGTAGTCAGTTCCTTTGGCCTTCATTCAGAAACTGCTATCCCTACAGTTCCCTTTTATTTATTTATTATTATTATTGATTTGAGTTTCCTGGGAAACAAAACACAACTAATCAGAGAACAAGGCCACATTCCAAAGCTGCAGATTCCATTTTCCTCCCTTGACTTTTCTGGGGATGGCTTTGGACCTTTTGTAACATGATGTCTGATGGCCTCAGCTGGCCCTTTTTCCTTGCCTCGGCAGGAAGCCAGGGCCTAAAGCTATGTCTTTTTCCACTTCCTGCCTTCCATCTGCAGAGTGATGAGATTGCAGGGAGCGTGTGGATACCTGTGCCTCAGAGACATCTGGGGGGCTCAGACTGGATCTGCACTGAGGCCGGTTCTGCCTGCGGGAAATAAAGACCCCTGACTCTGGCATTGAGATGGAAATCTCTGCCAGGCATTCTCTGTCTCTCCCCACTGTGTGTGTATACACATGTGTGTTTGCACTCGCACATGTGCATGCGTACACACACACACACCTTTTAAAAGAGAGGGTCTGTAAAATTCTTCACATATGGCAAACATATTGTAGGGAAAGAACCATGACTACAGGCCAGTGGGAGAGAAAGAAAAAGAAAATAATGAGAAGAATCTTCAATAAGTCTAAATTGTTCCAGTCAGGCTGCTGAGAAAGAATGCAAAGGATTGGAGATGAAAATTATTGGTAAAATCAGCATTATAGCATAGCTAAATTCTTTCCCTATTTCACATCATTACTAGGACTCTTTCTGATGTACAACAATAGCACATGAGAAAACAGTTTTTATGCTTTAGTAGTAAATATTTATAAAAATATATGTAAACGTAAAAATACAAAAATGTAATAAATGTAAAAATATACTGAACACAGTGGATACATTTGAGAAAAGCACATCACATAACATAAAAGAATATTTTTTCTCTGATTCATAATTGCAAAAATTCTTACTTTTACTTACCAATAATTGTGCCTGTGTAGGTGCAGGTGGAATTAATTGTAACTGGCATTGGTGCCCACTATTTTAAGTATAAATGCTTTCTAAATTCTTATCCTCTCTATCACATATTTAAGGATCAACGAAATGCTTAAATGTAGTAGAAAACTCTCAATATAAAGGAACTAACAAAAACCATTTTCTTTCTTCTTTTTTTGGGGGGTGGGTGCTGGGGATCAAACTCAGGGCCTTATGCTTGCAAGGCAAGCACTCTACCAACTGAGCTATATCCCCAGCCCCCCAAAACCATTTTCTAAATGTAGACAAATGATCATTTAATTATCTGCTTATAAATTAAAAATTGATTGATCCAACAAACTTTCTCAAAATGAAAACAGAAAAAAGTTCTTCAACGTCTGCTTTAAAGAGATAACTTGTGAAACTGAACTGAATCATCTGAACACAAAATATACTGACAATATAAAGTCCACATAGGGATTTGACAATATAAAGTCCACATAGGGTTGGGGTTGTGGCTCCGGGGTACAGCACTCGCCCAGCATGTGTGAGACCCTGGGTTCGATTCTCAACAAACAAATAGATAAATATAGTCCCACTGACAACTAAGAAAATATAAAAAAATAAAATAAAGTCTCCATAACTTGGTGGGTGTAGTGAAAGAAATGCTGGCCTGTTGTTCCCTGGGGCTCACTGTAGAAGGCCTTTCTAACTAAATTGAGATTAGATTTTTACTTAGGGCAGGAGAGAAGCATTGATATATTTTTAGTAAAAATATGAACGTGGCTGCCACACGGAGAATGGACTGCCATTCTGTGAGAGCAGGGCAGGGGTGAAAGGGGAATTCCGTTGTCCAGACAATAGGGAAGGAGGGCCCCCTTGAGTTCTGCTTCGGCTCCCCATTGTCCCTCAGCCAGCAGACCCGAGGCAAAGGCCTGGAAAGGGGTGACCAGCAGGGGGCAGAATAAGATTCCTGCCCCAGCAGCACACCCTCTAAAAGCGGTCCCTTCGTGAGAAAACAGAGTCCTGGCTTTGCCATCTAAAGCTGTCAAGAAGTTACATACCTTGAACATTTACAAAATAGGAGATGTCTCTAAGATGGTTTTAAGTACATTTTAAAATCCTTTTAATTTCCTCAGACTCCAATTTAATCATTTGTAAAGGAAAGATAACAGTAACTTTTGTGGATATTCTGATCATTAAGAGAAAAGTAATGGGCTGGGGATGTGGCTCAAGCAGTAGCGCATTTGCCTGGCATGCGTGCAGCCCGGGTTCGATCCTCAACACCACATACAAACAAAGATGTTGTGTCCACCAAAAACTAAAAAATAAATATTAAAAAATTTCTCTCTCTCTCTCTCTCTCAAAAAAAAAAAAAAAAAAAAAAAGAAAAGAAAAGTCATGCATATGAAAGGGCTGGGTAAACCTTACTCTTAAAAATATTAGTTTTCTAATAAACATGACTTCCCTTTTTAATGAATCTTAAAATGCTGATGCCGATTATTATTATTTTTTCTGTCCCCATCCATTGAACACTTCATGGGTTGATTATCTCACACCTGCCTGAATGGTTACTAGTGAAAGGGGACTCTTGCATGATGTTAGTGGTACTGGAAATTAGAATAGCCATTATGGAAAGTGGTATGGAGGTTCCTCAATAACTTAAAAATAGAATTGCATATAAACCCACCAGTGATATATATCCAAAGGATAGGAAACCAGTATGTGAAAGAGCTACCTGCATTCCCATGGTTAACATAGCATTATTTGCAATACCCAAGATATGGAAATCAGCCTAAGTGTCAACCAACAGACGAAGGATAATGAAAATGTGGCATATACATATCATAAAACACTATTCAGAACTAAAAAAGAAGGAAAGAAAATCCTTTCATTCGTAACAACATAGATGTACCTGGAGGATATTATGTTCAATGAAATAAGCCAAGCACAGAAAGATAAATACCATAGAGACCACATGTAGAATCTAAAAGAGTTAAACTCATAGAAGCAGAGACTAGAATGGTGATTATCAGGGGAGAGTGAGGCAAAATGGGAATGTTCATTAAAGGACACAGGATATAAAATCACAGGAGGAATACAGTTTAATAGACCTATTGTATAATATGGTGGCTATATAACAATGTAGAGTATGCTTGAATATTGCAAAAATATTGCCTCACCACATGAAAGTATGTGAGGCAATAATATGCTAATTGGTTTGATTTAGCCATTCTGCAACCTATACATATACCAAAACATCACACATTGTATACATAAATATATACAATCTTTGTCAATTAAAATAAATGGGAAAACAAAGACATAGTTAATTATTGATTTTTGGATCACAACCATAAATCACAGCCTATGATGATTCTTTCACATGCTATAGCACTGCACATAGGGGGCCCTGTGTTTAGAAATAATTGCTCTGGAGACTAGCTTATTCAATTATACTTCTTCTAGAAATGGTTCTAAGAAGCAAAAGCTAATACACGCCTTCACAGTCTGAAGATAAAACATGAGGAGGATGTTTCCATCACTATCTATGAACGACTGAAGCTTTATGGTCTTTCTCAAGGAACCAATACATAATACTTCTCTCGAGGAGCTCTGTGGGCACTAGGCAAGCACACATTCTATTTAAACTAAGGAACAGAAGGACAAGCAACTCCATGGGACAGCAGTTTATAGTCACCAAACATCTGATTACACAGATTAGTGCAAAGGGACAGCAACACAACATTAAGGTTTATTTTTAAGTTTATAAGAATTAACTTTTTAGCAAGTAAAAGAAAACTTGATCAATCTATCAAAGGTATAAAAAAAGTAAAACCATAAAAATTGAAGTTTAAAAGTTTTTAAATGCAGAAGGACTTACTTTATAGGAAATAAAATAAAACATGATCAACAAATCAAAGAGCACATATACACATAAAGATTTCAATCTATAATAAAATATGATGTGTGGATTTTGGTAGATCATCAATCAAAGAAGCTAACTCCAAAAACATTTTGGGGAGAATCAGAGTAATCTGGGTATTAGGTAATAATACAGAATTAATAACTTTGCTAGGTGTGATGATAGCATTATGGTTATATACAAAAACTTACTTAACTTGCTGGGCAAGGTGGTGCACGCCTGTAATCCCAGCAGCCTGGGAGGCTGAGACAGGAGGATCACGAGTTCAAAGCCAGCCTCAGTAAAAAGTGAGGTGCTAAACAACTCAGTGAGACCTTGTCTCTAAATAAAATATAAAAAATAGAGCTGGGGATGTGACTCAGTGGTCAAGTGCCCCTTAGTTCAGTCCCTGGTACCACCCCCCCCACACACAAAAAATTAATTAACTTATAGAGAGGCATACTGAATTATTAAGGAAGAAAAATGCTATAATGTGTAGTATCTGCATTAAAATGCTTCAACAGCAACAAGAAAATAACTTGATGAGATAAGCCACATCGTGTTAAGTGATGAGAATTACAGTACGCTATTCTTAAAAAGTTTTCTTCAATTAATATTTAAAAAGAGGAATGCGAGTCTGATAAAATATCTGGTGTATCTACACAATAAGGTTGGTTGCCTTATCCAAAAAAGAAGAGAACGGCTAAGTCCGCATGTTTTGTGGTCAGAAAGACACCTGAGGAAATCTTTCACATTTGCTTTGATAGAAAAGTTGTGAAATGTAGGCAAAACAAATACCTCCTTTAAGTTTTACTGGCAAACTATCAAAATCCACCCCAACAGAGCTGAAGTCAGAGATGGCAGAGAGGGAACTGTGATGGCTCAGGGCTGCACTGAGGCTACAAGGAGGCAGGTACATGCCTGTCAACACAGGTCACCTCCACTATTTGACCTACCCCCACAGCCTTCTTGGAACCAATGATCTCGTTAGTCACCTTTCAAGAGATGGAGAAATTTTTTATCCTTCATTTATGAGAGAGCCCTTACAAAGTCTCTCATATTGAGGTTTTACTCTATCATAATTGCTATTTTAAATGACAAAGTACCATGGAATTATTGAAAATTTTAAGTGCTTATGAAGGTCACTGCCAAAAATCCTTTACAAAGGAGACAACATTTATAATCTGTTAATAGGGAAAGATTACCATATGGTAATTATTCCTGGAGGAATAAGTTCAAAGTGCAGTCTTTGGATATGGCTATAAATAAGCCTTTAATTTTAAAGATTACTTACAAAAGCAATCCGGTAAGTGGTTATTTGTGGAGAGTAGACATATTCACCTAAGAAATATAGGTGTAGGTACTTGTTGCCGGGACTAAAATTTTTAGAAATAACATCAAATAAGGATCAAAAGAGCGCTTATATCAAAAACAGCTTAGATGGAGTGAAGATGAATGTGCTTTGCAAAATGCATTAGGTGACTCAAGAAGTGGCTCTGATGATGACCAGCTTTCCAATGTCAGAAATAGATGCAAAGAATTTGAAGAAACGTTATTTCATGAAATATGAGAATTTCATATTTTCAGAGAGAAGGTGAGAGTGCTTCTGAGATACAATGACCAAGAGTGAGAGAAGCGGGGACAACTGGTTGGAATAAGGTAAAACCTGTAGACTAGGGATGGCACATAATCCAGGTTTCCAAGTATTTGAAGAACAGGTGTGTGAAGAGAGAGTTATTTATTGTCTATACTTACACAGCAGAAATTAAATGAATGATGCAAATTATAGAGAGGCAGATGTTTGCTCAATGTGAGCTGGAACCTTATAGCAATTAGAGCTGTCCAACATTGAATTTGAAAATCATGTGTAAGTAAAAGCTTAGTGATGAATTATAAGGAAGTTGGAGTAAATTGCCATTTAGCAATTCCACTCTATTATTTTATCAAATATCTACATATTGGCAACAAGCTTAAGTTGATAAACTCATTTATTTTATTTTTTAAAATATTTTTTTAGTTGTAGATAAACACAATTCCTTTATTTATTTATCTTTTTAATGGGAGAGGCACTGGGTTTGATCCTTGTTTATTTTTTGAAGACACTTTTCAGTGTGTGTGTGTACATGCATGCACGTGTGCGTGTGTGTGTGTGTGTGTGTATGTGTGTGTTTGTGTTTTGAGGTGTTGAGGATTGCTAGGCAAGTGCTCTACCATTGAACTATACCCCCAGCCTTACTCCATATGTAATGGGTTGATCTATGTGAATCATTACATTAAGTTCTGTGGACAATAAAAAATATTAAAATAATGATAGAAGATTATGATCAAGGGAGGTCATTTCTTGGCTGAGGTTTTGCTGCAGGTTAAAGCAGATATGTAATGAGGGCATGGATCAGTTAGAATTTTTATCTTCTTTGTTAAAGCATTTCATAATTGTCCTCTCTCTGGGCCAGGCTCTCTGCATGTCCAAGAATAAACTGATTCATCCATAGTAAAGATATGAGTCAAATATTTTGGCTTTGCTCTGAAGCCTTTCTTGGCTTGGACACAAGACACTGGGACTTTGTCTTCCAATTTCCCAGCTTGTTCTATCAAATCTTCTCAAAAGCTATTAGACAAAGAATGAACAATGGGGATTATCCAATAGGCCTTCCAAATGCAATACCCAAGAAAGCAACATTGGAATTACATAAAACCACTGGTCACTAAATTCTGTCCTTGATCATAAAGAGATTAGTCAATAGCACAAAATCGTTGGTTCAATGATTCTTGCAATAGAGCAAAGAAAAAAACCATTCCAGGATTAAAACTATTAGAGATACAACTTTTTTGCTAGATGAAGAACTATAAATTTGCCAAGCCCAGTGGAAGATAAGTTAAAAAACACTATTGAAATATAAGGATACTTGGGTTGGGATTGTGTCTCAGCAGTAGAGTGCTCACCTACCCCATGCAAGGCCCTGAATTCAATCCTCAGCCCCACGTAAACATAAATAAAATAAAGGTATTGTGTCCAATTACAACTAAAAATTAAATTAAAAAAAAGAAATATATGGATACATAATGATAGGTATATAGACAAAACATTAAACAAAAACAATTGCATTTGATGAAGCTGCCCTTGAACAATTAAAAAAAAAGAATCATTCAAATTTTGTATGAATCATTCAAATTTTTCCTTAAATAATCTGAAAGTAAATATTGTTCTCGATTCTAATCCGAGATGCTGACCTGAGATTGTTGAAAAAGGATGCTTTTCTCTGGATTTATACCACAAGCAAGAAGAGCTGCAGTCATGTCCAGGATGCTCTGCCGAAGAATGGTGGGGTCTTGAGGGATGGTGATGGAGTGGAGGTCAACGATGCTGTATAGCACTGTGTCATATTCATCCTGTAACCTCACCCAGCTCTCAATGGCTCCTAGGTAATTTCCCAAGTGGAGGATTCCTGTAGGCTGAATACCAGAAAATATCCGCTCCATACTGTCTTTCTAAAACAAAGGAAAATAGACATATTTGCTTTTGAGGCAGGATCCCAAATCCTACGCTCATGTTACAATGACTATGATGGCTAGTCCTATTTTTGCCAACTGTAATCTGACAGTCATTTGCATCAAGCATTTATCCTGTGCTTACACTGTACAAAATCACCACACTAGGTGCTATTAAAGACCATCACATTTAATTTTTCTTTACACTTAAAACCTTTTAAACCTAATGATACATAAAAAGAGGTCTGCAACCCCAAGAAAATATGATCTAACTGGAGATACAGGATGTTTATGAAAAGATAAGTAAAGGTACAATGGAGCAACATAATCATGACTAGGTAGGAAAATAGAAGAGTGGGGTACAGGCAGCAGTTCCCAAGAAGAAAAGACGACTGTGGTTCTGGTGGTCAGTGAGAAAGTCCTCAGACATAGAATCATATTTCATTAGAGAGTAAGAAGCTCAAAGGTTTTTCATGTGATTTCACTTATTTTGTAGTTAAGGAAATGAAGGCCACAGCTTTAGTGCTAAAGGCTACTGCTATTTATTAAAGTGTGTGTTTTTTTTAAAATAATTACTGATAGTATAATTTACTGTGTAGAGTCTTGGATTAGAAATTAGGAAACACTTTTTATTTCTAATATTATTTTTTAAAGAACTTTTTAAAAACTTTTTTTGTGCTTCAGTTTCTTTTTTTTGAAATTTTTTTTTAGTTATACATGGACACAATATCTTTATTTTGTTTGTTTATTTTAATGTGGTGCTGAGGATTGAACCCAATGCCTTACATGTGCAAGGCAAGAGCTCTGCCATTGAGCCACAACCCCAGCCCTCAGTTTCTTTTAATTTTGATAAAATTACATTTTTATTTTTCAAAAGAAGTTTTTAATTCTGCATAATTTCCTAAATTATAAAAACATTTTTTTTTGTCATGATCATGTTTTCTCTTTGGATTGTACTTTCTAATAACAAAATTTTAATAGGAAAATGAAAAAATGCAATACAGGGTTAAATAAAATGCTGTTTCCCCCCAGAATTACTTAATATTCTATGGTGAAAAAATTCACAATGAGTATGTATCAACAAATGTGCTGTAATTAAAAGGCTCTGGAAATATAAAAATACATCATTATCATTTTAACCACCATTACAATAAAAAATTAATAATAGTGACCATAATTTACAGGGCAACTACTATGTTGCTGACACTTTATCTCAGTGCCTTATAAACATTGATATAGTTAATCCTTACGCTATTGATATGGTAGGCACATTATTGTATCCAGGGCAGATGAGAAAACCGAGGCTTACAGATTTTAATAGGTCTCCCTTGATGACAGAGCTATAAGTGGTGGAATTGGGATTTCAGTGCAAGTATCACTCACTGACTTCAAAGCCTAGGCATGCTCTCTCCACTAACTACCATATTTTGCTTAGCCAGCATCTATGAAGGCTTTATCATATATGGTATGCTTATTTGCCACTTTTCCATAGGCTTGACAATTTGCAAAATAAAGTTATAGGAACAAAAAAGTCCATTTCTCTTTGTGTACAGTGCAAGTTTCTCTAGTGTTCACGTGTAGAGACCCAGCTGCTGAATCAAAAAGGTGTACACTCACACCTGCAACTACCTACCATGTGGTGAACTACTCCTTTGCATTTCTACCACCAGCTCTTGTTGTTCCACCTCCCCTCATAACCTGGTGTTGCCAGCCTTTGGTGTTTTACTAACATGTAGATTCTACGACACGAAGTAGAATCTAATTATGATTTAATTTCACCTCTTTGTTTGTTAAAGAAGTTGAGACTTTTATGATTATTGGCTATTTTTACTTCTTTAGTCAAGAGTCTATTTAAATTGCTTTGTCTATTTTTCTCAGAATGGATTATCTTTTATTTATTTAAATATTGGTATATAGGGGCTGGGGATATAGCTCAATTGGTAGAGTGCTTACCTTGCATGCACAAGGCCCTGGGTTCAATCCCTAGCACCGCCCCCCCAAAATTGGTATATATTCTATATAACGAATACTTTCTCAATTATACATAAAATATATTCTTTTACTGTGTGCCTATTTGTCTTTTTACATATCTTTTGACTATGAGAGGTTTCTAACTTTATCAGCCAAATACATAAATTTTGACTACAGATTTCTTTTTTATCATAGAAGAAAACATTCAATACCCTAAAGTCATGGAGATGTGTGCATGTATACATACATATATATATAAAGCATGTGTGTTTGTGTGTGTGTGTGTGTGTGTGTGTGTGTGTGTGCACTTTAAAGTTCTATCTTTCACATTTATGCTGGTATCCATCTGGAGTTTTTGCATATAGCCTGTGATAGGCATCCAATTTCTTTCTTTTTTTTTTTAACCTTTATTTTATTTGTTTATTTATTTATTTTTTATGTGATGCCTGGGAATGGAACCCAGTGCCTTGAGCATGCTAGGCAAGCGCTCTACCACTGAGCCACAACCCCGCTCCCGTCATTTCTACTTTCTTTCTTTTACTGTGTGTGTGTGTAGGGGGTGGGGGGATGGTCCCTGTACATGGATATCTGATGGTTCTAGCACCTTGAATTGAAAAGACTGCTTCTTCACATTACTCTGGAATACCACAGCTGTCATAAAGGATTCACCACATGGAGAATCTGTTAAGGATCTGGTCTTTCATTTCTGTCCCCTTAGTCTATTTGTATATGTGCCAGTATGACACTGCTTTTTAAATAAGTCTTGGGATCTGGTAGATCAAGTCTTTCTATTTTTCAAGAATATTTCACTTGATCTTGCTCCTTTATACTTAATACATTTTAGAATCATCTTGTCAAGTCCTGAGAGAGAGAAAAAACAATCTGTTGAAATTTTTGACTGGGGTTACATTGAGTCTTATAACATGGCTTTGGGTAGAACCACCTCCTAACCCAATCCAGGAAACTGTATAGCAGATGAAGATTTATCTTTATACCCAACACTGAGAGCTAATCTGCTTTAAATATGTGGATGTTAAAAGACTACTCAAAATCTCCCCAACCCTTTCCCCCAGAATTTCAACTCCTACAAATATCAGTTTATTTCCCTTTCTGCTCCTAGGATGGCAGCTCTAAAACAGAATGCCACATTACAGTTACATTAGGTCCAGAATTGTACTTGATCCAAGCCCTCAGGAGGAGATCAAAAGATTTGCAGCTCTGAGGATACGAAAAATATCACTGACATAACTGAGAACAAATGTCATCTAACCACTCAAAATCACAAACAAACACACTCACACTAGGCCTTCAGATAACTAACTCTTTAAAGCACAATTTACAAACAGTTTCTAGTTGAGAATTGAGGGAGAGAGGGAGGGAGGGAGGGAAGGAGAGAGAAACACATGTACTCATAGTACATCTTAGTGAAGCCTCCTCCAGTACCTAGGGACCTTAACCAGCTCTGGGTTCCCGATATGGGAATAAGCAAAAGAGTTTTCAGTGCAGTAAAAAATGATTAATGAGCTTTAAGGCTGATTGATGAAGAGAGAAAGCAAAGCAGAAAAATAAACTCTGAACTTAATAAATGGAAGGGAAAAAAATACCATCCAGAAATACTTGACCTAGGAAAAAGAGGAACTGTTTATGGTAATGTAAAGGGTTATGAAGACCAGGAATATTAAGCTGAAAAAAAAAAAGAATCTGAATATTTCCCCATAAATTCCTCCATGGTCAAACTAAGAAATTATTCCCCAGGAGAAATGGAGAAAACAAATTCTTGAGAAAACTAGAAAAGAAAAGCACTAGAGGAGAGACTGTGGGAAAAAAGAATTTTGACCAGTGGGAATGGGCTAGACATGATCTAATACATCTTTTCCATTCTCTAGTTTCTGAGATTCTATACATCGGGGCAGAGGGAATGATATTATCAAGAAATAAGAACAACAAGAAATGTTTTGTTCAATTTTCAAGGAGCTATTAAAAAAATACAGCCTCTAAATGGGAACTGGATTCCTGGTCTTAAAAATATACAGAGAGCATCCTGCTCTTCCACCGTGAGTTTATGTTCCCATCTGTTCCCCTGCAAGAGTCAGCGGGCAGCCTGCCGGCATGGCAGGGGAGATACGCCTGGTACCATGAGATCACAGCGTTGGAATGTAGAGTTTGGGAGGTGGGAAGATGGGGGTTCTGTGTTCAAAAGCACTGGAGCTGGAGAAGAATGAAAATGAATGCACAGCTTCCCCATGGACCGGGGCAAACCGCAAAGAAAACAGCTTCAAGACTAGCCTACAGGAGCTCACTCACCCATGGGGCAGGCAGGAACACTAGCCTACAATTCCACCAGGCTGGACAGAGGAGCAAAAGTGAGCATTTTTACAAATCAGGTCTTCAGTTTTATTCAAGGCACAGTTCTTTAACAAATGCCATTTGCAACCAATGCATCCATTGGCTTGTTTTTCAGCACTACCATTGGCACTTGATATATTCCAGAACAGAGAATGGATTTTCAAATCAGAGGTAGAACAGATTTACCAATTTCACAAACACAAAAAAATTTATAATTTTCTTTTTGAGAGAGAGAGAGAGAATTTTTAATATTTATTTTTTAGTTTTTGGTGGAAACAACATCTTTATTTTATTTTTATGTGGTGCTGAGGATCAAACCCAGCACCCCACGCATGCCAGGCAAGTGCGCTACTGCTTGAGCCACATCCCCAGCCCTATAATTTTCTTAATTTCAGTGACTACTCAAAATTAATTGAAAAGTTCTAAGCTATTAAGTATGGCAAAGGACAATGTTTGTGATTCACTTGAGAGTTTCTGCCTTTAATCCCAAATAGAAAACATTAAAAGTAGGCTGTAAAACACTCAACTTCAGTATGGTTGTGGAAAACAAAAATTTCAACCAAAGGTTTCAAGACTCCTTAAAAAGTCCTGCTATGCCAGGCAAGGTGGCCCATGCCTGTAATCCCAGCAGCTTGGGAGGCTGAGAGAGAAGGATCTTGAGTTCAAAGCCAGCCTTAGCAAAAGTGAGGTGCTAAACAGCTTGTGAGATCCTGTCTCTAAATAAAATACAAAATATGGCTGGGGATGTGGTTCAGTAGGCAGGTGCCCATGAATTCAATTCCTGGTACCCCCCCCCCAAAAAAAAAAGTCCTACTATACACAGCTGTAACATCAATTGTTCAATCATTCTATTTATTTTTTTTAATTGTTGCATTATTATTACACATAGTAGTGGGACTCGTTGTGACATATTCATATATGCACATAACATCGTTTGCTAAATTTCATTCCCCAGTACCTTTTCTTTCCCCTTCCTCCTTCCAGATTTCCTTTCTTTACTCTACTAGTGTTGCTTCTATTTTTCATGAGGTCCCTTTTCCTTTCTTTTTTTTTTCTTTTTTTACTTTCAATCCTGTAGTACCCAAAAACAAAACAAAGGAATGACTAATTTATTAACTGTGAGTTTATTAAGGACATCTATGATAAGCACTTAATATATATTGTTGGTCTAGTAAATGAATTTAAAAGCAAAAACCTTCACATTTTTAAAAGTTTTCTACAGGCTTCAGTCACTTCCAAATTTTGAGGGTTTTCCCAACATGTACTGGGCTATCCTTTGATCAGCTGATAAAATACTTTTACAGATGTGTTTTTCTTCTTGTGATGAATTTAGCTATCAGAAGTAGTCCCTGGCCCTTTCATAGACCTCATTTTGTTTAAGGCAGGTAGGAATCATTGGCATATCACTGTCCGTGGAAGGACACCACAAGGCTAACT
Organism: Spermophilus citellus; assembly: GCF_964194105.1. NCBI lineage: Eukaryota > Metazoa > Chordata > Mammalia > Rodentia > Sciuridae > Spermophilus > Spermophilus citellus. Next base: position 14,754,896 of record NC_138191.1, read on the forward strand.
TAACTACCTAGGGTCACAGGTAGGTGGGTCAGATCTGGATTGAAACTGTCGCCATTGGGTTCTGTGCTGCTTCTGTCACACTGAGTTGCATCCACTTTAAAACTTCTTGACTTTAAGATTGGCCTGACTTAAAAACAGCCATTGGAGAAATGATATTTTTAACAAATATTCCCAAGAAAACTGGATAGCTACACTTAGAAGAATAAAATTAGATCCTTCATCTCTTGCCCTACACAAAAAATCAACTTGAAATGGATCAAAGACCTAGGAAGTAGATGAGAAACACTGCAACTGCTAGAAGAAGACAGAGTTAATGCCCCAGCATAACAGCCCAGGCACTGACTGTCTTAACAACTTCTAAAGCTGAAGAAATAAAACCAGGAATCAACAAGTGGGATGCCCTCAAATTAAAAAGCTTTCTGTACAGCAAAGGAAACAAGACTGTGAAGAGAGATCCTACTGAATGGGAGAAAATCTTTGCCACCTGCTCTTCATACGGGGATTAATATTCAGAATATATTAAAAAACTTGAAAAATTTAATAAAACAAAAAACACAATAATGGGCAGATGAACTAAATAGACACTTCTCAAAAAGAGAAATACAATGGCCCACAAATATATTAAAAAATGTTCAACATCCTTAGCAATCAGGGAACTGCAAATCAGAACTACACTGATATCCACCTCACACCAGTTAGGACGGCAGCTATCGAGAATACAATAAGAGCTGGCAGAGATGCAATGAAAAGGTACATTGACACCTTATTGGCAGGACTGCAAATTAGGAAAGGACTTTGGAAAACAGTATGGAGAGTCCTCGAAAGACTCCATATGACCACACGACCCAGCTATCCCACTCCTCAAAGAACTAGAATCAGCTTACAATAGTGATAATATGCATACAGATGTTTATAGCAGTGCAATTCACAAGAGCCACATTTGTGGAATCGGCTTTTGCCCATCAACAGACAATGGGTAAAGACAATGTGGCATATATACATGATAGAGTTCTACTCAGTCATAAAGAAGGGTGAAATTATGTCATTTACTGGTAAAAGGATGAAACTACAGAACATCATGCTAAGTGAAATAAGTCAGAAAGTCAAGGGTCGAATGTCTTCTCTCATATGTAGAAGCTAGAGAGAAATAAGGAATAAAAATGAGGATCTCAGGAAAATAGAAGAGCAGTACTGGAAGGAGAGCTAGGTGGAAGGAGGAGGGATGAGAAGGGGAAATTGAAGAATGAGATTGATCAGATTATGTCATGTGCATGTATGAAAATAGCACAAAGTGTTCCACTTTTATGTATAATTATAATGAACCAATAAAAAACTAAACTTAAGACCAACAGAGTAGAGGAAGGAGATCAGGGGGAGGGCAGAAAGGGGAGAAAGGGGAAGCACTGGGGATTAAAATTGTATGCATTTGCAATATGTCAAAATGAACACCACTATTATATATAACTATAAGGCACTAATAAAAGCATCAAGAAATGACTGGCCTGGTTTTTTAGACACCCCAACTCTCACCAGTCCCTGACCCCAACACACTTCTCAGAAGAAGGTGCTCTGAAGAGGTGTTAATCACAAGGCCAAGAGCACACCACTGGTGACACAGCAGGGGCACCAGAATCCACAACTCAGCACTGCCAACCTGGGGACCATGTTCTTCCCAGGCTCAATCCTTTGAATATGCAAGCCCTCCAAATTTCAAGTTGCAAACGGATCCCCTGTGTAGTAGTAAGAAGAGGTGGGCCTGTGTGGAAGTGATTAGGAGTAATTCCCTTACAAAAGAGGCTTCTGAGAAAGTGCACTCTCTTTTGCCCTTTCACTCCTTCTGCCATGTGATAATAGTGTTCCTCCCCTCTAGAGGATGCAGCAATAAAAGAACATGTTGGAAACAGCAGCTCTCACTAGACACTAGTGCTGGTGCCTTGACCTGGGACTTCCAGCCTCCATAACTGTAAGAAATAAATTTCTGGTCTTTATAAGCCATCCAGGGCTGGGGACCTGGCTCAGTGGTAGAGCAGTTGCCTAGCACGCACAAGGCCCCAGGTTTGACCCCAGTACCACAAAAACAAACAAACAAAAAACCTTATAAACTACCTTTATAAATGGTCTGTGGTTTGTTACAGTAGCACACATGGACTAAGACAGCAGGCTTGTACATTTACAATGTTCTTTTCTTCTGTAGCTATTTCTTTGGGGCTTAAACATTTCTTTGGGTTATTTTCTTCAGATCTCTCACTCTCTTTTCCCCCCCTCCGTTTGACAAACAGCCCCTTAGTGAGCATCTCCTTATCTGACAGAAATGATAAAATTCAAAGTCCTGATAGTTTGACTCCCATCATCATCTCAGGGCAGCTAAGCCACATTTAAATGTTAAGGTTATATGTAAGAGGAGAATAAACTATAAGTCCCTTTAGTTTTCATTAGAAAGGTGAGTAAAAACTAAGTTAACATATATCATCTAAACAAGGCATTAACACTACGTGACATATAATGTGAAATATTTTTAACTCCTAATAATACTGCTTGCTAAATCAAATCAGCAAGGATCATGTTCTTGCCAGGTACATTCTAATGATCATGGCATAATTTATTTTTCTATTAAATGCACAGTAAATACAGATAAGAGATCAAGAAATACTAAAACTTAAGTATAAAAAAAAGTGCTGAAATGCTTAAGATTAGTTTTTCCTCATAAGAAAATTCTAACCTAGGTTCTTAAAGTGTTCAGACTGGGATGCAATTTTATCATTACCTATTTTGTGGCCGTCTGAAGACACATCCTGCCAATCATAACCACATTCACACATCCACATCAATATCTGCCCAAAGTCCCTCTTCAGCTCATTATGTGAGAATACTTACCAACTTGCCAGGAGCTGAGAGATCTGGATACCCACACCAAAGTCCTCAGACTATTACTGAAATGTGTGAGAATTAGAATATTATTTTAAAAATCTTTAAAAAGTTGTGTACCTCTTTTTGAATTTAATATTCTTAACAGATGTTCCCAAAGAAGAGCTTGGTAAGTGATTAGATAATGGTGGACCCAGTGAGGGGGACTCAAGAGGCCTTCCCTGCTCTGTGTTCATCCAGCCAACCCGAGAGTGGCCTTGTCAGAGTATAGTCTGAAACTACTTGATTCAAGATATCTCAGAAGCTTTAATATTCTGTTGAAAATTAAAATTGTCTTCCTCAGGGTGGTGAGAAATAGACAGGAAAAGAAAGTTCTTTATTACAATGAATCCCACTTCTATTTATATTTATAGTATCCCAATGAAAAACATGTAAATAGGAAGAAGAGACGGTCAGAAGAGAAGAATGGGTTAAGGGGGTGGGGGGAAGAAGGAAGGGCAAATTATGTAATGTGCACATATGAATACGTCACAATGTACTCCATTATATAAATACAACACACTAGTAAAAATTTTAAAAAAAGAGCCTGGGATAAAAGTGTAAACACCACATATACCATACCGACTTAGAGTAACTTTTTCTTTCATTTCTACCCCTCGGAGAAGGCTTAAATGGGAGGGTGTAGTTGATGTCCTTCAATCTCACTAAATGGGGAGCTCACCTGATTCCTTGACTTTCTTGTGCAGCTCATTCCTCTCTGCAGTCACACTGTCCCATCACCCTAGAACGTCCACCCGCTTTTCTGCTTGAAGAACTCTCCTTGGTCTTCAAACCCAACAATCTAAATAACTGTAATCCTCTCAAACACTCTGCTTTCCCCATCAGTCTCTCCTACCAGGACCCACTCCTTTTCCTACTCTTCCTTTCCTCCCTCCCCCTCCCTCCAGGCAGAACAGATTCCTCCTTCATCCGTTTTTCATGACTGCATATATCACATTGGTAACCTGGTAAATATTTTCTTATTTGCTTAGTAAATATTTTCCCACCTAGAATATGAGCTCCTCTAGGGCAGGGGCTGTCTTTTTCATCTTTATATCTCCAGTAAATAGCACAGTGCCAGGTATATGGTAGGCACCTAATAAATGTTAGCTGAATGCCTGACAAACCGTTTCCTCCAACTTTGGCTCCCAACATAAAGAGAAAAATGAACTGCAAACAAAATGAACCGAATGTTCCCATTACAGGCAGTTGCTAAACAAGTTTTGTTCTAAGAGTCTGTTTTAAAATTGGTTTTATGCAACTCAGAAACTCAGTTCTTTAGATGGAGGTTAAGCTCCCGGGAGGCAGCCCATCAAAGCCTCTTTGAGCTACAATACTCCTGAAGAATGGTTATAACAGCAATGATTTTGGCTGTACCTAAACATTCATAAAATTGTTTCTGTGGGAAAATGAAATCCAAGTGCCACATTGGGACACTAGACACTTATCCAGGGTTGGCTCCAATTCTGAAGGTGAAGGGACTTAGGGGGAGCGGTTTTGCATGAAGAGGAGGTTGCTTTTGCATATATATTGCTTTTAATTAGGTTGGATGATTACTTGAAGGTAGGGCAATATGAGGCCTCCACCAGCATTCACAGTGTTTTCCAACACTGTTATTTTGAGTTTGAACTATCTGAGGTGGCTGCTCTGGCCACCATTGGTGGCAAAGAGCAGAAGGAAGGTGGCCCAGGGAACACACTTTGAGAATCTGTGCTCAATCCTTTCATCTTCCATCTGCTCACAAACTTGGGAGCTGGTTAGAAATGCAAATTCTTGGATCTCCTCCTTGACCTACAAAATCAGGAATTCTAACAGTGGGCTTAACCCAGAAGAAGAAATGGGAGAAGTTATTCAATCTGTGCTTTAACAACTCTTCCAGGTGATTCTGAATCACGCTAAATTTGAGAGAGGCTTTTGGGCTTCAATAATCTATTCTTAAAATTAACTTCAGCAGCATAACATGAGGTACCAATGAAAACACTATGAATGAAAAGGAGAAGATATCTTCCAACCTCATAGCTCTCAATCTTGGCTGCATTCTAATCATCTGGGAGCTTTCTAAAATAATCAATGCCTAAGTCCCCTTGCTATCACCACCACCCCCCTGCAAGAGATGCCGATTTAATCAGTCTGGGATTTGGCATGAACATCAGGAGTTTTAAGAGCTCCCCAGGTGATTCTAATGTGAGGTCAAGATTGGGAATCCAGAGTTCTAAGCCAATTACTACATAATTATTCTCAAAAGCTGCCAACCTGCTAGGAAATATGGAAACACACAAATGAAAAGACTGTAAAAAAAAATCTGAAGAGTATGTTCACTTGTTTATAAGCTACATTTCAAGGCAATAAAATCTCTGAGATGATCACCTATTAATGTATGGTCAGAGGTCCCTTGGGTTTCAGGCAGTTCAACTATCACATGTGGCAGCCATGGAGGTCAGCAGAGTATGAAGGTGTGGTTCCAGCCTTACCATGGTGAAAGAAGACACCTGACAGGCAGTAAGCACACCCTCTCAGATGGTCAGGTAGAGTTACTTGGCAATGTCCAGTTCCATAAAGCCTTATGGCTCAGGGATTCAGAAAGCATATATAGCTTGGACTTCACCAACAAAACGATCTCACTAGGATATTTTAACAACACAATTGCAACAGAAGACAAAATTATCTCTGCCTGGAGCTCTTCTCTGCCCATTACCCTTTCTGACAAACACTCCTTTTGATAACCTCTCTTACCTGAGTCTGGATTCAACACTCAAGCACACTGTAGGGGGTCTCATGGTTAGCTCAGTTAGTTGACCAAAACCTGGTCTAAGAACAGGTAGGCTTATTGCAAATTGGTGCAGCCAATATGGAAAGCAGTATGGAAATTTCTTGGAAAATTGGGAATTGAACCACCATTTGACCTAGCTGTCCCTATCCTCGGTCTATACCCAAAGGATTTAAAAACAGCATACTACAGGGACACAGCCACATCAATGTTTATAGCAGCACAATTCACAATAGCTAAACTGTGGAGCCAACCTACATGCCCTTCAATAGGTGAATGGATTAAAAAAATGTGGCATGTATACACAATGGACTATTACTCAGCAATAAAAGAGAATAAAATCATGGCATTTGCAGGTAAATGGATGGAGTTAGAGAAGAGAATGCTAAGTGAAGTTAGCCAATCCCAAAAAACCAAATGCCGAATGTTTTATTTGATACAATATGGAAGCTGATTCATTGTGGGATAGGGAGCGGGAGCATGGGAGGAATAGACAACTCTAGATGGGGCAGAGGGGTGGGAGGGGAAGGGGATGGGGCATGGGGTAATTAACGATGGCCGAATGTGATGATCATTACTATCCAAAGTACATGTATGAAGACACGAAATGGTGTAAATACACTATGAATACAACCAGAGATATAAAAAAGTGTGCTCTATATATGTAATAAGAATTGTAATGCATTCTGCTGTCATACATAAATTTTAAAAATTACATAAAAAAGAATAGGTAGGCTTAGCAGGTGAAGCTGAGGTGCCAAAATTCTTCCACACAACATATGAAATAATAATTCCATGTTCTTTCAAGTGTTCTGAATCTGTGGGAGAGAGGCAAAAGAACCCATAGTGTAGAGCAAACAGTTCTAAAATTATTTTCATGGCATAAAGATAATTCACAAAAAAATGGTATCTCTTTGGCCATCCCAACTTCTACCAGGTGAAACAAATCTCACTTCCCAGGGAGTCACGGCTCCCTCCCTTATCACCCAACGTGGAGGCTAATAGAATTCTGTAGGATTGTTCCAGCCACATTCAGTCCAGACCCTCGTGTCAGCTGAGATTGTTAACCCAACTTTGGAGTAAGTTAGAAGAATGACAAAGAGTAAAATATGATAATAACTAGTCTGGTTATGGTTAGAAAGCAGCATCTAGTGCCAGGTTGCCTGAATTCAAGTCCTTGCTCCATTACTTATGTAGTCTTGAGCATCTAAAAGATGGGATAATAATAATAGTAGCTACCTCATAGAGGGGAAAGAGGACTGTAAGTATAAAATGCTCAGGGCCTGGCAGGTACTTCATAACTTCATAAGTTATCTAACCATTTATTGAGGTCAAATGTTAAGTGTTTAATTTTGATTGAACCATTCAGCATATGGAAATCTGTCCTATAGAAATACACAAGAATGTAAGGACACCTGATATTTCCTATGTGATTGTTTAATAATAAAAGAACTACAATGAATATCCATCAATAGGGTAGTAAATAAGTTAGTTTTCTTTTTCAACAATGGAATATTATGAAACAGATAAGAATGATGTAGGCCTTCCAAAAATTAATGGAGGGGAGAAGCCTGATTCTGGAGCCAGAACTTTGACATACAATACTATCTTAGCTGTTTCCTTGTGCAAGTCACAGAACCTCCTCATCTGTAAAATGGGAAGAAGAACAGTAACAGGACCAAGGACATCACTCAGCCCAAAGCTGTTCTACATAAAACATTTGTTAAATAGATAAATGCTGAAAAGGAAGCAAGGATACACATCTAGCTTATTTGTGGTTACCCAGGGGGCAAGGGAATAATATGTCCTTTTTGACACTTTTGTATTGTTTAATTGCTTTTTAAGAATGTGAACATTTTCTGTTATCAAGTTTTTCTGCATAGAGCTTGATTAAGCTAATTGCATATAACTTTTAGAGTCTTGTATTAGCTGAGTGCAGTGGTATATGCCTGTAATCCCAGCAGCTAGGAAGGCTGAGACAGGAGGACTGCAAGTTCAAGGCCAGCCTCAGAAAATTAGTGAGGACCTAAGCAATTCAGTAAGACCCTGTGTCAAAAACAAAAATAATAAAAGAGCTGGAGACGTAGCCCAGTGGTAAACTGCCCCTGGCTTAAAGCCCCACTACTACTCCCCCTCCCACCAAAAAAAAAAGTCTTATATTAACAAGCATATCAGTAATTACAATTTCCATTTTACATAGTGGGAAATAAAGATGTAATGTTAATGATGTGTAAAGGTCACATATGAAGTTATTTGTAAACTGATGGAAATAATATAGTATGATATAGAGTACGTAAGTTTCAAGTATCAGAGAGTGCTAGATTCAATTTCTTCTATTCCTTCTAGTACTTTTCACATATTATTTAACCTCTCTGAGCCTCAGTTTTATTGTAACAAGGAAGTTAATGATAGCTAGCATTTATTGAGTATTTACTGGGAAGTCCTACAGCAAGAATGATGAATGCATTATCTCAATCCTTGCAAAAAGTGTGAGGTAGGTAGTACTATCATCCCCATTTTACTGATAAGAAAACTGAGGCACAGAGGGGTTAAATGAGTAGTACATGGATTGTGAATGGTGGAGCTAGGATGTAGACCCAGGTGGATCAACTTCAGCCATACATGATTCAGAGCCAGACCATGAGAAGATATCAAGGGCACTCAAGATATTTGCTTTTACCCCTTTGATCCATAAGTGATGCTACCCTCTAGAATGTATGACTTAAACTCTCCTTTATTTTTATGTTATAATAAACTTTTAAGGGGATGTGTGCGTCTCCTACACTGCTTACTTCACTGCTTGATATACTCGTTGTCATTAAGAAGTGGTGGCCCGTACTGGGGCAGGTGACAAGGACAGTAGTTCTTATTCATCTGGGCAGCAGCTTCAGTGCTAATTCTAAACACAGGTGGTGAGAGAGACAGCCAACAGGAAGGGGAAAAGAATCGCTGCTGACAGAGCAACTGGGAAGATTGATGGTTTCCCTCTCTCCTTTTCCCCAATGCATCGGCCTCCAGGCAGAGATGTAGAAGCCGCTGTGCTGGGGACAGTAAAATACACAGCACAGTGTCTGCCTTACTGGAGCGCTGATTAATGAGACCAAAATGACACAGAAAACAGGCAGTGCTTCAGAAGGAGAACTCACAGGCATTTCTTTCTTTAATGATTTCAACAAAAGCAGATCCCATAAACAGCCAGGTTTGACGCAGAATACCCTGTGGTTAGAGCAATGCAGGGGTATGTCTGGCGGAAAGCTTGGAGGGAAAGGTGAGTAAGGGGGATTTGTGATGCAGAAAATTCATTTGTGACCAGCTGGTTACATGTTTGTCACTAATTTCTCCCTTTATCTGATCGGCCAAAAAATTCTACAAAGTTCTAAATAAGGTAGTTATTTACTTACCTAACTTAATGTAAAAAGGACATAACAATATTTCATCACAAAGATACTCACCCTGTTAAAAGCACCCACCCTTCCTTACCCTAAATTCAGATCTATAAGATAGCATCAATAGTTTTTAATATTTTACTTAAGCTACAAAAAGTATATATTAGAAGACAGTATTATCTTTATTCAGAGAAAATGAATGTTAACATCATATATCATTTTCAGTACTTTCAGAGCGCTACTGGACATATCCATTTGGATTTCCCACCAGCAGATTTTGAATTTACTACTATATCTAAAACAAAATCTATTGGCTCACAACCTGGTCAGCTCCTCTCAAACCTGCTTGGCTTCAGTCTTCTCAGTCCAGCCTAATGACAGAACCATTCTCCTTACGTCGTCCCCAGATTCCTTCTTTTCGCTCACTACATTTTTAGGTTCAAACCCTGGTTTCTATAATTAAAAGCTATGTGATTTTTGGCAAAAATCTGTCACTGAGTTTCTTAATCTGAAATAAGAATTTAAATAGTTCTACATCATTGGATTATTATAATAATTAAACACATTGGTGCACTAAAAGTGACTGGCACGTAGAAAGTGTTCAATAAATGTCAGCTATTGTCATCATCGTCTAATAAATTACTAAGTCAACAGGACGTTAACACAGTTTCACTTCCAATCATCATCTCACCTGTGCTGTTTCAATAGCTTCTGACTTCTACATCCTCTATGCCATCAGCTGATCTATATTTTTAAAATAATGAATTCTCTACTAGATTCTTCCTTTCCTACAGGGTTAAGTCCAAACCCCTTAATTTAGTGTATGAATTCTTTATAATATGATTTCACACACATAAAGATTAATAAAACATGGTAGAGGTAAGTATCTCTATGAATTAGCCTTAATTAACCAAGTAAAAAGACTTCTGGGAAATTTTAGATTAATGTTTTACATTTAACATTTTTATGCCATGCTATTTTTCATAAATCTTAGCACTAGAGTTAATACCATGTACAACTAAAACACTAAGAATACTCATTCATCTTTAGGATCTATGAAGTCCCAAATGGAAGAAAGATTTATATAACAACTGACATTCTTCTACATAAGATTAAATTTATAGTATTTCCATTGCTTGGAATAGTGGCTCAAATATGTCCCCCTAAATTTATGTCCACCTGGAACTTCAGAATGTGACTTTATTTGGAAAGAGGGTCTTTGCAGTTGTAATCTGTTAAAATGAGGTCATCCTGGATTACGGTGGGCCCTAAATTCAACAACCCATTTTCTCAGAAGACACATAGAGACACAGAGGGAAGAAGACGCATGATGGAGGCAGATTGTAGTGATGAGGTTACAAGCCAAGGAACATCGAGGACATCTGAGAGCCACCAGAAGCTGGGAAGAGGCAAGGAGGGATTCTCCTCTAGGCTTCAGAGGGTCGTACTCTACCCAACACTCTGATTTCAGACTCCCAGGCTTCCAGGCTCCCAGGATCTAGAACTATGAGAGAATAAACTTCTGTTGTATTAAGTTGTTCAGTTTGAGGTACTCTGTTACTGCAGCCTTAGGAAACTAGTGTACTTGACTAATGCAGAAAACTGACACAGTGTGTTTCCTGGGATCTGTAATCTGGCTGCCATTGCTGTAAGAGTGTCATTACCCAGGCCTCTGAGCTCCTCTTGTTGAGCTGCACAAGCCCATGCTGGGGCGTTGCAGAATGGAATAAAAGCATTCTGCATTGACTACTGGGATTGGCCAAACCATGACTGTACAGGTGCTGAGACACGGGAACCATTACTGAGCAGACCACATCAAATAAACAACCAGTCCAGATCAACTAAGTGGGTGTAATCATAGATGAAGTTGCTGTTATTTTGTTCTGGGACCAGTTCAAACTCCTAGGGTCATATTTGCATTGGTTCCTTAAAATTATTGCCCATGGTGGGCTTTAATCCATTTATTTCTTCTATTTAAACAGTATCTCTGAAAAATTCCCACTATGTTATATGTTAAGACCTTCAAATAGTTATAATCACTCAGAAAAATGTAAATGTCAACTTAACAAATACTATTTCCTTTGTTGCAAAATACTGAGCATATACTATTTTCTTCTGATGAGGTAGTATGAAATGCAGCCGAACTGCCATGAGCCACTGTTGTTCTCTTTCTAAAGGAAATGGTTTTCCTTTGAAATTTTAATAGATTGTTTTTTGCATAATCACTCCAGAGAGATAGCTTTTCTTAGAAAATAAACAATGAGCTATTTCTTTTACTTTTGAAAACACATGTCTATAAATTTTCTTTGAAGCTCTTCGGAAAGAATCTCTAAAAACACTGTGTATGTAATTGATAAACTTGGGAGAAAAAAAGAGAAAAAATTGAATTTTCAAACCAGTGTCAGCCGATCATTAATTCACCATCCCTCTTTATGTTTAAAAGAGTATGTTTATAATCTCTGGAAGCTCTCACTGACAGCCCATAAAGTTAGAGAACAAATAATCCAATATATTTTTGACATGCCACATCGCTTCCTGTATGTCACATCTTTGGGCCTCTTATAAAAGTTTTGAAAAAACTGGCAACCCAGATACAGATGCAGGGAGGATGGTATCAAAGAAGTGTCAGTATTGGAGGCATTACAGAGTTTTCAATTCCTCCAACTTCCTATTAAATCTTAGAATTGTGCACAGGCGAGCACTTCGCTCTTCCTCTAAAACTCTGCCCCACACTGTGGTGCTCAGTGGCACAAGTAAATCCTGATGCTGATTTACACTCACTCTGTGCATGTATAAAACAACGTACATTCCTTAGTCAACTGTCTCACTGACCTAATAACATTCAAGAATATTCTTTAATTAAGAAAGCTTTTCCTTCTCTGATTGTTTGCGTAAGCCAATTTTTCTTTCGGTTATGAACTTGGTTTGTCATGTACTGGTAAATAAATTGAAGAAACATTTATTTCATTTGTAAAATAATGTGGCATCAGAGTTTTGTTTCCCTAATCCCAATAATCTCATTTGGCATTTGTAGTAACCAAGCTGTGAATGTGTAAATCAAAATAATTATTCTCATTTATATTTTATTTTCATTTTCCAACAGCTCCAGAAAGCGGCCTTTATTTACCAATGAAATATTTATCATGTTTCTTTTAAGAAAACACTTCTAGTCCGTATATTCTCCACTCTGATTTTATTTTTATACATCTTATCCATTTTAATACATTTTGTTTTTAAATGGATATATTCTATTTTTGTAAGTAGATAATTTTTCAGCAGCTTCACAACAAAATAAATACTCAAACTGTAAAAAACTTAAATGCAATTTACTTATGATTTGGGGGGACTCCCCTCTTTCCCAAATAGAAAATTTTAAAATGTTGTTCATAACTCTTTAGAGCTAAATTTTAATAAAGTAATTAGCATCAATAATACAATGTTGCTCGTAGTTTTTAACAATTCCAAATACACTTTTGAAAGTGTACTGTGAGGGTACATTATTTTTCATTTAGCCAACAAATTACTGCGAGCTGAGCAGGTATTAATGATAAAATACTTGGTACCACAAATAACACCATTACTTGCCTTAGTCAGTAAACTCTTGGATGTTTTGTGAAAAATAACAGTCTTTCATTTTGATATTCTTATGACAAAGTCACAGATACAAGAAAGCAACAGCAAAAGCTCATGTCTGAAACATTAAGCAATGAGGAAGAATTGGAAATGTGAGGACCAAATGGAACGAACTGTTTTGTGTGGACAGGCAGAACCCTAGCTGGGCAGAGAGGCTGCTGCTGAAATGTCACCAGTTCAGTTTTAAGAAAGAGTTTTTCTTTGCTTATTTTCTAACGTAACAAACTTATGATTTTTAAAAATGCTGCAGCAGAAAAAAACATCCAATGACATATCAGATGATTTATGAAAGAAACAAAGAACTTTTCAAGTTCCTTCGTATTTCTAGCAATTTTTACTTCTTTGCTGACCTACTACTCCACTGGCATTGGCTGAATGAATAAGGCTCAAATTTATAGCCTTTTCCTCCTCCAGCTCAAATCTGCAGATTGTACTCTTAGTTCCCTGAAAAAGCCACACTCTTTCTAAATTCTAAGCCTCTATACATGCACTGCCCTCTGCCTGACACATCCTTCGCTATCTGACAAATTTCAGTTTACCTTTAAGACCCTCCAAACATCACCAAACTTGTGGTGTTTTCCAAATCTTTGAGGTAAAATGAGTTACTTGCCTGTATAAGCACGAACAATACTCTGTTCTGACTCTGTTACAGCACAAGGTTGGACTGTAATTTACTTGTCCTGTATGTCTGCTACCCTTACCAGCCAGTGAAATCCTCAAAAACAAGAGCCATGTGTTTATTCCTAACACTGACAGGTGGAGGCTCAATATATGTATTTGAATGAAGCAGAAATAAACACTCCATGATGCTTAGGGAATGCAAGACTACAATCACCAAGATGAGTAGTGGGAATTTTCAAATGAGCCCTTCCCAACTGCCCATCCAAATCCTAGCCACCTTTTAGTTAACAATAATTACAACTACGGACCACTTTCTAAATTCCTGGTGTGTTATAATTTTAATTGAATTTATAATAAAATGCTCTTAGACTAGTATGTGTTTAACAACTACCTTTATAACCCCCTTATAAAGTTTTTTTTTATTGGTTGTTCACAACATTACAAAGCTCTTGACATGTCATATTTCATACATTAGATTCAAGTGGGTTATGAACTCCCAATTTTTACCCCAAATGCAGATTGCAGAATCACGTCGGTTACACATCCACAATTTTACATAATGCCCTATTAGTAACTGTTGTATTCTGCTACCTTTCCTATCCTCTACTATCCCCCCTCCCCTTCCCTCCCATCTTCACTCTCTACCCCATCTACTGTAATTCATTTCTCTCCTTGTTTATTTTCCCATACCCCCACAACCTCTTATATGTAATTTTGTATAGCAATGAGGGTCTCCCTTCATTTCCATGCAATTTCCCTTTACTCTCCCTTTCCCTCCCATCGCATGTCTCTGTTTAATGTTAATCTTTTCTTCCTGCTCTTCCTCCCTGCTCTGTTCATAGTTGCTCTCATTTTATCAAAGAAGACATTTGGTATTTGTTTTTTAGGGATTGGCTAGCTTCACTAAGCATAATCTGCTATAGTGCCATCCATTTCCCTGCAAATTCCATGATTTTGTCATTTTTTAGTGCTGCGTAATACTCCATGGTGTATAAATGCCACATTTTTTTATCCATTCATCTATTGAAGGCCATCTGGGTTGGTTCCACAGTCTAGCTATTGTGAATTGTGCTGCTATGAACATCGATGTGGCAGTATCCCTGTAGTACACTCTTTTAAGGTCTTCAGGGAATAGTCCGAGAAGGGCAATAGCTGGGTCAAATGGTGGTTCCATTCCCAGCTTTCCCAGGAATCTCCATACTGCTTTCCAAATTGGCCGCACCAATTTGCAGTCCCACCAGCAATGTACAAGTGTACCCTTTTCTCCACATCCTTGCCAGCACTTGTTGTTGTTTGACTTCATAGTGGCTGCCAATCTTACTGGAGTGAGATGGTATCTTAGGGTGGTTTTGATTTGAATTTCTCTGACTGCTAGAGATGGTGAGCATTTTTTCATGTACTTGTTGATTGATTGTATATCCTCCTCTGAGAAGTTTCTGTTCAGGTCCTTGGCCCATTTGTTGATTGGGTGATTTGTTATCTTATTGTCTAATTTTTTGAGTTCTTTGTATACTCTGGATATTAGGGCTCTATCTGAAGTGTGAGGAGTAAAAATTTGTTCCCAGGATGTAGGCTCCCTATTTACCTCTCTTATTGTTTCTCTTGCTGAGAAAAAACTTTTTAGTTTAAGTAAGTCCCATTTGTTGATTCTAGTTATTAACTCTTGTGCTATGGGTGTCCTATTAAGGAATTTGGAGCCCGACCCCACAATATGTAGATCGGAGCCAACTTTTTCTTCTATCAGACGCAGAGTCTCTGATTTGATATCAAGCTCCTTGATCCATTTTGAGTTAACTTTTGTGCATGGCGAGAGAAAGGGATTCAGTTTCATTTTGTTGCATATGGATTTCCAGTTTTCCCAACACCATTTGTTGAAGATGCTATCCTTCCTCCATTGCATGCTTTTAGCCCCTTTATCAAATATAAGATAGTTGTAACTTTGTGTATTAGTCTCTGTGTCCTCTATTCTGTACCATTGGTCCACCCGCCTGTTTTGGTACCAGTACCATGCTGTTTTTATTACTATTGCTCTGTAATATAGTTTGAAATCTGGTATCGCTATACCGCCTGATTCACACTTCCTGCTTAGAATTGCTTTGCTATTCTGGGTCTTTTATTTTTCCATATGAATTTCATGATTGCTTTATCTATTTCTACAAGAAATGCCGCTGGGATTTTGATTGGCATTGCATTAAACCTATAGAGAACTTTTGGTAATATCGCCATTTTGATAATGTTAGTTCTGCCTATCCATGAACAGGGTATATTTATTCAACTTGCCTTATTGTGCAAGAAATCCTACCTGAAGGTTCAGAGAGAATTTTATATGATATTTTCCCGACACTTTATCGGTGCTGTTTAAGAGGCAGCCACAAATATACAAGGAGTTTACGTACAACTTCAGTGTGACTTTTGACTAGTTCTGCCTTTTATACTTTAGGGTGTTTGGTATATTATTACTTTTACTGTAAAAAAAAAGTTAACCTCTTTATATCTGTTCTTATTTATTTTAATTTTATTTATGGGTTATTATTATTTTTTGGTGCTGGGGATTGAACACAGGGCCTTGTGCATGCTAAGTATACCACTGTGCCCTTAGGTAGAGTGTGTGTCTAATCCATAATATAGTGACATTTCCTTTCTTCTGGAAGACTAGTGCTGTGTGGCCGCTGCCAGGCATCCAGGAGCACCCCTAATCTGGCAAGGGCAGAAACACAGCAGAATGCCAGAGGATCATGATGTCTTGAGTTCAGATATGGGATCTATGGGAAAACTGGGTGGAAATGTGTTTATTTTTAAAAAATCTGAATCTTAAAAAAGAACAAATAATCTCAAAATCAGTATCAGATGTTGTAAAATGACTTCAACAGAACAAATAACATCTGAAAACAAAATATTTGGAAATCTAGTTCCTTCTTTGCTCTTCTGCTGCTGCTATGGTTCAAGGGGTCAGGACTCTACTGTGATAGTTCCTAACAACCAAAAGTGACACAGAGTAAAATGTTTTGGTCCTGTTACCATCTTCAGTAAGGAAGAAACTGCAAACTCCTCATGTTAAGCTGATAAGCAGAGGAGAAATGCATGCTTTCATATTAGAATCACTTCAACTTTCCTTTTCTAAGAAATAACCAATCAGGAATATAAGTTCATTGATTTAGTATCAAAATAAGATCCATGCTTTTTTTTTTTTTTTTAAAGAAGAGAACCAAAAGATTTTACCAGTGAACAAGTCACATTTTACTAGCCTTATAGTAAAGCTTCCTTTTTATACTTTAGAGTGTTTTGTATACAATTACTTTTATTGTAGAACTAATCTCTTTATATCTGTTCTTATTTATTTTAATTTTATTTATGAGTTATTATTATTTTTTGGTGCTGCAGATTGAACACAGGACCTTATGCATGCTAAGTACATGCTATACCACTGTGCTACACCCTAGCCCCTCGACATTTAATTATTAACTAAATGATAGAGCTTATCATCACTTTCCTTTTCACGCTTAGAAAAAAGACCAGAAGCTATTTCCTTTCTTTATTTAAGTAGTATCTGTCCCTGTCTTCCTTTTCAAAGTCATTTACTGAAGTAAAAGCACATGCCATTAAATCTTGCTCTTCACTTATCACATCTAATATAAGATTTATGAACACAGGCCCCCAAGTCTATCTAAAGCACGTGCTAGTCATTTGTTCACTTTTAAATAGGGAGATGTGAACTGTCTCAATGTTCTGGAACATTCTGACGAGGAGGTAAGAGCAAGGAGGTGCAGGTTCTTTTGGGGCCATTGAAACCACAAATTTGGGCCTCGATATGATACTTCTAAACCTGGGCCAGATTCCAGAGCTACAAGCAGCAGAACAATGTGTGCTAGATCTAACAATACACCCTTTCACCTAGCACTGCCCAAACAAAACACTGCTACCATCCCATATCCTAAGGGAAGCCAACACTCATGATTTGTTGCTCATAAAAACAGTACCACCAACTTTATTAAGTCCTGTTTCCAAACTACAGTGTTGTGGGTTTAATTTAATGATTATATTTAATTTCATAGAGACTTTCATTAGGGACAATAGTAGTTTAATTCAATTAAAATAACCTTTCAATGAGCATATACCAGACACCAGATCATTCACTCTTGAATGCATCCATCCATTCAGATATTCATTGAGTGCTAGTGAGGATATAACAGTAAACACAAAATAGAACATTAATCCAGAGATAAATTACAAATAAAACACAGTCACTGCCCTTGAGAAGTCTATGGTCCAATGAGCACTGTGCCATACACAGCAAATCCACTGGCCCATTTTACTTAGAGCCATTTTTAAATCTCCAGTCTACTTAAGCCCAGGGACTGCCCTGCACCTATCGGGTCACCTCAGTTCTTGCTTTACAGAGATCAGTATGTAGCACCATCTTTTCTACTTTGCACTTCCAAATGCTTTCATGCTGACAAGTACCCTCTTTCCTCTTTTGCTTCAGAGAAAGATAACCCTCTAAGATTCGCCTTTCCACAGAGCTATTGATTCTCTCTTCTGTGTTTGTCAGAATATTTCTCCATCAAATTTTCTTTTCTTTCACCTATCTTTAATCATTCTCTCTTTACCAGGTACTTCAAGTCTTCCCTACTGTGTGGAAACATGAAAAGGTCTACCCCTGTTGTGGGTTATTTCTCCTCCTACTCCTCCCAAATATGCCTGTGAGAACCCCTACATCTGCTACCCATATAACTTCCTCCACAATCTGGTTTCTTAGTCACAGAATTACTAAAGCTTTTCAAAACCCAAAAATGATCCTCATCCCATAATCCACTGCCCTCTGATATCTTGTTGCTTTCCAAAGATCTCTTTGACACTATCAAGTGACACAGTTTATTACCATCCTTTAAAACACTCTTCTTTCATTTTCATGAAGCTACAATGAATTGTTCATGTTTTAGGCTCTCAGATTTCTTCAATTTTGTCTTTGTTAATTCCTCATTGCTTTCTTCTCACTTGTTTAATGGGACCTACTCCAAAGCAGTTTTCAAATTTTTCTGTTACGACCAATAATGCTCACTGAAGAGAGCCTCCTTTCTTCACTTTTTCTTGCTCATTAAATTGATCCACTACAAGGACAGTGACTGGGCCATGTTCTTTACAGAGGAGTCTTGCCCTTTCTGTCACCCTGTTAGCCAACCCTAGAGCCAGGCCTGGCTCCCTGACTCTCGAATTCAGGAGCTCAGTTTGGTCTCTCGCACCCTCTCTCAGGTAACTAGTAATTCAGGACCCAACATTTGGGTTTAGGCAGAGGGTGGAAAGCCTGGGCCTGATCAAGTTTACCAGAGCTTTACACTGGAATATCAGGCCTCTGCCAAGTTGCTAATGAGAGCATTTTAATCTTCATATGCTACTGTCCCCATATATATCTATCTCCCCTCTGGAACCTCCTGGGGAATGAAGAATTTTTACACTTCTGGGCCTTTGGAGCATATTGTCACCTTGTTCCCCTCTTCTTTATTAGATTGAAGAAAGAACTATAACATTTGTTTCTTGTAACAAAAAGCTACACAAAGTAATAATATAAAGCTATATAAATAAAAGGATAAAAAAGTCCTTTCCTTCTTTATATCAAACCTAGCTAAGGCCATTATATTAAGAGTCAGGAGTGTATCCATCCACATCTTTATTAAAAAAAAAATAGAAAAATTTACATATGTTAAGATAAATTTTTAAACAAAATTGGAAGACATGTTGAACTTGCTTTTACTTTCAAAGTGTCAAATCTATTGTGACTGTGAAAAGTAGAGCCACTTTGGAAGACATATCCTTATAAAATAAAACATACCCTTACCTTAGGATCCAGCAAATTACACTCCTTAGTATCGACCCAAATAAGATGAAAATTTATGTCCACACAAAGCACACACAATTTATTCATAACTGCCAAAACTAGGAAGCAGGCAAGATATCCCTGAAGAGTGAATGGATAAATGGTGGTACTTCTAGAAAATGGAATATTATTTAGCACCAAAAAGAAATGTGCCGGGCATAGGAACACATGCCTGTAATCACAGTGGCTCCCAAAGCTGAAGCAGGAGGATCGTAGTTCAAACCAGGCTCAGCAAAAGCAACTCAGTGAGATCCTGTCTCTAAATAAAATACAAAATAAGGCTAGGGATGTGTTTTAGTGGTGAGTGCCCCTGAGTTTAATCCCCAGTTACCGCCCCCCTGCCCCCTGCCAAAAAAAAAAAAAAAAAAAGATATCAAGCCACAAAAAGACAGGAAATATATATGCTTATTATTTAGTGAAAGAAAACATTCTGAATGGGCTACATACTGTATGATCACAACTATATGACATCATGGAAAAGGGAAAACTATGGAGACAATAAAGAGCTTTGTCACGGGGTGGGGAAAGGGAGGGATGAACAGACTTCTCAGGGCAGTGGAAAGGGAGGGACGAACTACTGCTAACTTGATATCTCCTCTTTTCCTCCCTTTTTCAAGGCCAGAGAAGGGATCTCAGCACAGGTAAACACTCAAGGAAAAAAGACACCAACCTATAGAAAGGAATAGGCTAATCTGAGAGTGGCCAAATAGAAGCTGTATGTGCACAAAGCCTAGCAGGGACAATATTGCTCAACCCTGGCAACATTGCTTTGCTTGGTTTATGGTCTGCAGGAGATTTTGTTTATTTTTCTTAATCTAGGAGAACTATTTGTTCTCAATATCAGGGTATCCAAAGGAAGAGAAGAAGAACAGGAAGATGGAAGGAAGATTCTGAGAGTCAAGTCCCTCTGACAGAGTCTGTCTAGGGCAGAATAAACAGTAACATTGGTCCTTACTGGAGAACAGGAACAAGGTACAAGACCAAGTGCTATTGTATACAACACACCTTTCAGTAACCCAGCCAAAATTCAGCAAGAGCTTGCCCCGCTTCTGAGATCAGGTTTGGAGATCTGGGAGTTGCCCTACTATGTAGGGTGCAGCTTGAGAACCATTCCGTCCAAAGGGAAGTGATTTTCATGGTTAGCATTTGGCAACTTTTCCTGCTATCCCTTTTCAGTGTAACAGACAAAATGACAATTCCCTACAATTTTATCTGCTTTAGACGCTGTAAATTCATTCCTAAGCACATCCTGCAAAGATCCAGAAAAAGTCTGCTGTATCCTAGCTAAGACTTAGTAGGCCTCCAGCTACCTTAAAACACAGCCATATGCTCCCTTATGTTACAGGTCCTATTATGCAAGTCTCCTCCCCAATCCCAGAGGAGACCAGAGGACATGCCACTGCTGTTGTTTCCTATCCACATTTTAAAATAACAGAATAATAAAAATAATAAAAGAAAATCCAGCCACAATTGGCTCCAGTTGGTGTGAATAATAAGACATGGTTGTCAGATTCTTGGAAAGCCGCCAGTGTGGTTATTAGCGGCCCGATACTGGGCCCTCTTCTATACAGGATGATGCATACCATTTTAAATGAAGTCAATCTTTAGGACATTTTAAATTTGAGACTTAGGCATGGAGTCAAACAAACTATGAATCAGAATCCTTGCAGTAAGGATAGATTGAGATGAAGGGAGATGGATTTTGGAAATCAAGCTTTGCCCAATTAAAATCTGGTCCTTTTTTGAAGTCTATGATAGAAGATTCCCAGCTTTGACAAGTTGGCAGTAATCCTTGTGATCTATTTTAGTGGGATATATATTGTCACTGCAAAAATAAAACATACTACAAAACTGGAGAGCAGACCCTGCCTGTGATCATTAGACAGACTGGACCAAGTGCCTCAAGCCTTTGATGCCCGGACATATTATTTTCTGGATGGTGTCCAGCAGCCCAATGCAGAATAGCTTTTTCTCTACTGTATCCAGATGGCAAATGGAAGAGATCAAATTCAACAGTTTCAGGGCTAACCTTAATGGATGTGAAAGGCTGGCTCTTCTACTAGCTTTTTAGGGATCTACAATACAAAAAAAGGCCTTTGAACAAAGAGACAAATAATTTTTTTTTTCTCCCTTTCTGTCTCTTCAAAACTAAACCATAGATGTGGTGATCTGGTTCAAATCCATCGCTGATTGAAAAAGACAGCCAAATATCTGATCAGTTCTAATCACTGACATTCTCATGATACTTTCTGTGAAGTTCAAATGGGTGTTAGTCTTAGTATTCTGGAATGCTTTCTTCATTCCCTTCAGCCAAATATTTTCACTCTTCCTCTATTTCCTTCAAAACTTTAACCAAATATGCGTGGGTAGTATGTAGGTACATGTGTGTGATGGGGGAGTATATTCCTAAATGTTTAGGCAACATCAAATTATAATAAGATATTCTCACATGCCCACCAAAGGTTAAATTGACTAGCATAAGCCTTAGAGATCTGTGACATCATATAAACAGACATGAGAACTTCACTATAAAGTCATTTGTACAAATAGGAAAGGGGTTTGAAGGCCTGTCTCACTCTCCATATATTTCTGATATGTCATAGGATTTTCTTAATGACATCAGAAATACCTCCATTGTTTTCTTAATGACATCAGAAATACCTCCAGTATTCCCATAAAAGTCCTATGATGTGGATCATAAAAACAGTTTTGTACATGGGGGAGGAGGTGGGCCCAATACTTGAAATAGGAATATGTTTACCTTCTGTGAGTTATTCCATAAAAGAGAGAGAGAGAGAGATCAATTTGAAGTTGGAGTTCTTAATCTAGGTTTATGGACTTGTGAAATTGTACACAAAATCTTGAGAATGCACATACATTTTTCAAGGAAGAAGATCCACATTTTAATCAAAGGAAAGAGTACACCTCCAAAATCTAAGAACTCTGAGGATGAGATTTAGAATCATGATTAGGCACATTAATAAATCTAAAGAAAGAGTACCTTCCCTTGAGGGGGATAAGCTTAGACAAAGGTGTTCTACTGGAAAGCCTGGTGATATAAAGAAAGGGAAATGGGCTGTGACACGGGTCAGCAATGCGCTGCACAGGAGTCCCACACTCGAGATGGATCTTCCAGTTACCATACATTACCTTAGCCAATGAGGTGATTCAGTGAATTCCCTTTGTCTGATTCCATACTCAAACTATAATAATTTGGCTTCCCAATTAAATCTGCCAGCAAATAGAGACTATAGTGTTCAGTGGAGAAATAGAGATGGTACTCCTGATCACTCCATCTTCATAAATGATAATATAGTTTGTGTGTGCATGTCCATGAACATGTAGTGTGTGTGTGTGTGTGTGTGTGTGTGTGTGTATACACACGTCAATCTGTAAAAAATTTTCCTAATTTAGCTTCTAAGATGCCACCTTCTATTTTTTTCTTCTATCTATCTGACTATTATTATCTTGCATGGTTCTTATCATTATCCCAACATCTTAATGTTAAGCCCAGATTTAGTATTTGGACCTCTTTTCTTTCTAAACATACTGTCTAGATGGTGATACCCAATCTTAGGGCTTTAAGCAAAAGTCTATTCTGAGGACTCCCAAATGTATATCTCCATCTACACCTCTCTCCTGAGCTCTGGTCTCATATATCTAATGCCTATCTGATATCCACTTAGACATTCACTAGGAATCTAAACTCCACATGTCTTAATGTCAACTCCTTATCTTCCTCCCCAAATTTTACTCCTTACCATTTCAGTAAGTGTAAATTCATTCAGTTCATTCCAGTTGTTCTGCTCAGAAACCTTGGAATCACAGTCAACACTTTTCTTTCATTTAATTAATCAGAAAATCTTGCTGATTCTACCTCCTTTAAAATAATTGTCAAAAAAGAGGGGGTATCCCATGAAAACAGGAGAGAAACCAACAGAGTAGAGGAAAGAAATTGAGAGGGAGATTGGAAAGAAGGGCATGGGGAAATCTTGGGGAGTGAAATTTACCAAATTATGTTATATCCATGTATGAACATACCATAATGAATCCTGCTTATATAAGTAATTATAATGAATACACCACCAAGAATCCTGCTCATATAATTATGATGCTTATATACAATTATAATTAACATGATTATTATTTCAATAATAATAGAAGGGAGATCAGTATACTAGAGCATGTGGATCAGAGGGAGGAATGAAGGGAGGGAAAGGGAAGGTACTGGG
Source organism: Spermophilus citellus (assembly GCF_964194105.1). Classification (NCBI taxonomy): domain Eukaryota; kingdom Metazoa; phylum Chordata; class Mammalia; order Rodentia; family Sciuridae; genus Spermophilus; species Spermophilus citellus. The sequence goes on from NC_138191.1 coordinate 14,778,311, forward strand.
GAATAAGATTGATCAAATTATGTTATGTACACATTCAAATATGGCCTAATGAATCCCACTGTTATATATAATACACCAATAAAAATTAAAAATCAAAACCTACAAACAAATCCATAGTGTAATCCCTCCATCTTCACCATCCATGCTAGTACAAGCCACCCATCATCTTTGGATTTCACATTAGCTTCCTAACTGGTCTTCCTGTTTCTACGCCTGTTCCTCTATAGTCTTTTTTTTTTTTTTTAATCCTAATAGAGTAAGCCTTTAAAACCTATGTCAGATGATGTTATTACCCCCACACAGTACCTTCTGGTAATTTCCCAATTCAATCCCAATAAATTGCTTCTAAGGCTCTATACAATCAACCTCCCCACTTCCACTCTCTATTATTCCCCTGTTAGAATTTTGGTATTTGCAGGGGGTCCTGGAACCAACCTTTTGATTATATCAAAGGACAACTATTTGTTAAATATTAGTTATATCAAAGGACAACTGTATAATATTTGTTAAATAAAGAAAATGCTCACTTTCCTTCAGTCATATTGGGCCTCCTTGCTGGTCTTCAGACATGCCAGTGTAGGCCCTACCTCATGGTCTTTTCATTCTTTCTTTCTCCTGGATTGCTTCTCCCCTAGATATAAACCATGTACATATCATCACCTTCAGTTTTTTCATCAAAAGTAATCTTCTTGAAGGCTTTTGCTGACCACCTAACTGAACAGATGCAATATCCCTTAGCAATCCAGATCTCTTGTCCTTACCTAATATATTTCTCTGTGTCATTTCCTATCCCCCAACATACTATATATTTTAATTACTTGCTTATTGTCTTTTTCTACTAGTAGAATGTAAGTTTTTGTCTGTGTTCTTCACTGATATATCTTTAAAACATAGTACATACTGCTTGATGAATAGTTTATAAATAAAACAATACATAAAAATAATCATGACTTTATTACTTCTATGAAGAGATGAGGAAAGAATTCACCAGGTGAAATATCCAAATAATATTTCCCCAAACAGAATTATTTAATATTCCAGGAGACACTGGGTACAAATTATAGAAATTGGGTACATAAACAAGAGCAGATGTTTACACTTGTTCAGCCCTTGTTATCTTCCCACCACTTGAATATTCTCTTAAATTGATCACAGGATTAGGAAATTGTTCTCTTTCTCCCCCAATTTCCATTATCCAAAAGAGTTCAATTATCAGGTATATTATCCATCTAATACATTAGGGTTCCATAGATACATTTGTTCGATCTCTTCAACTTCAATAATTTATTCCTATGTCCTACCCTAGAACCTTTACATCATAAAAGTTCTTCACTGTTAACATTTTAAATGTCAATATTCTATTCGGTGTGCAACCTTCCACCTTTCAACTATATCATGCTTTCATTCACATTATAGTTGCTCTTCAAACTCACTTAGAAACCATTGCCTCTGATTGTTCCATTTTTTCCTGGTGCAGCAGTCCCTATATGTCCTCTCTTCTTCTCTTTCCAGCCTGTTCCAAGGTTGTCACTCAGACTATATGCCCATGAGCAACACAGCTATCCTTATCTCCTAATTGGCAAGCAAAATTCCAACCCTAGAGATCAACAGCTAGGAGCTCATTTTATATTTGAATGCCTTATGAGCTGAGCAGTTTGAAAAATTTCAAAACAATGCATAATTTAGTTATAATGCTGTTTATCAAATCCTTTAAATAAACTTATACAATGTGCCTGATACTATTCTAAATTCCTATAGATATTAACTCACTTAAACCTCACAGTGGCCTTCTAAGAGAGATACTATTATTGTCTCCATTTTGCAGAAGCAAAAAGCTAAGTGTCTTCACAAGATCATACTGCTATTAAGTGAACTTACTAGCTACAAACCCTGGTAATCTGGCTATAGAATTCAAGCTTTTTAACTCTAGGCTCTTCCTCATCTTACAGATGAAATGAAACAATGAAGTCTAATGAGGTTCAGTAACTCACCCAAGGAAACCAACTTCCATTACCCAATTATTAAATTGAAGAATGTGGATTTGAATATAGAGAATCTGACTTCAGAATCTAACCTACCAACCTATACCATGTCTTTAGGCCTAAGTCCTCTAAAAAAATAATGCCCACCATTATTCATTTTTTTTTTGTTTCACTTTTTGTTTTTAGCCTGAGGTTGATCTTATTTTTTTTTTATTGGTTGTTCAAAACATTACAAAGATCTTGACATATCATATTTCATACATTAGATTCAAGTGGGTTATGAACTCCCATTTTTACCCCAAATACAGATTGCAGAATCACATCGGTTACACATCCACATTTTTACATAATGCGATACTAGTAACTGTTGTATTCTGCTACCTTTCCTATCCTCTACTATCCCCCCTCCCCTCCCATCTTCTCTTTCTATCATTATTCATTTCTCATACCACTCCCAGAAAACTCATTAGACCCACATCTATCTTTACCTTTCTCCCAGTCTCAGAGTTGATCTGTGTCTCCTAATGTTCCATCATCTGCTGCCCTTCTTCCATTTCTTTCCTTTTTCTTCAAACTTTCCATCTTTGCAGACTCTTACAATCATGGCCAACTTTCTTCCATCCCTCAGTATCCCACCTCCACAAACTTTACTTGATAAGGCCATTCTGTATAGCTCCCTTTACCTTCTCTGATACTTCCTGCTCCATTGGGCTTTTCAAGAGTAATCCTTTCTTATCATTTGTCTCATTGTAATCAACTTTCAGTATCAATAATGATTCTTTCCTCACCTGTTTCCCTTCTGAATTCTTCAACTCTGGCCTCTTCTCCAAGGTTGAACCTAGAGAGCATTAAAGATTCTGATTTTTTTTAAAAAAATATTATTTTCCTCTTCACATCCCTTTCTTAATGGTCTCCCAGTAGAAGACACAAATTTAAGTACTATTTAACTGACAGTAACCACATCAGTAGGTCTGGCTTTATTATTCCCTTTTGAAGAACCACACTTCTCTCTCCCTGTTTCTTCTAACATGTGGTCCAATGGAAGCTGACTGACCCCATATCAACATAGTTGATCTAAAAGTGGGTATGTGACTTTAAAAAAGACAGGTATCACTGAAACTTAACCAAAAAGTCTACCAGCTAGATAGAAAATATATATATATACAACTTAAGGAAAACTGTGTCTCTACTTGAGTCATAAATATGTTAATATATTCCCAATCAAAATTAAGGACATATGGTCACCTAAAGAATTTCTGTTCCATTTTAGAATGTAAAAAACAGTATATTAGATGTCATATAGATGCTGAAACATTGGAATCTCCAAGACACTTTAAAGATTTATGGAACAAAAATCCTGGATTTTACAACATGTCTGGACATTAAAGTCACAGGCTGAAATAGACAATGTTTGTGTCTCCCCAAAATTTATATGTTGAACTCTAACTCCCACTTTGATGGTATTTGGAGGTAGGTTCTTCAGGAGGTGATTAGGTCATGACAGGGGAACCCTTATAAATGAAATTCATGCCCTTATAAAAGAGACCTAGAAAATTAACTTGCTCCTTCTACCATGTGAGGTTATAGCTATCTATGAATTAGGAAATAGGCCCTTACCAGATATGGAATTTGCAAGCACCTTGATCTGGGACTTCCCGGCCTCCATAATTGTGAAAAATAAACCACTGTTTAAATCACAGTCTATGGTATTTGTTGTAGCAACCCAAATATGCTAAGATGAAGATTTATCAGGAAGATAAATTAATCATCTTGTCTCTATCAGACATGATATTCCATGACAGTTCTGATTATGCTAGGTTGGTTGAAGGTTTTGGTTAAACACATATGACAAGTTAGTAAGTATAGCAAAAAAGTTTTCCTGATCAACTACCAAATGCCAGTAGCCACTGTAAAAGAAAAAAATGTAAATTCTTTGCAATATCTAGATCCTTTAGCTATAAAATCTGCTTGCATTACTCCACTCATTATAGTGCAAGAAAAAGTTAAGATGCATCAAACTGGAAGCTTACAAAAGCTGTACTGACTATATACCAGATAACAATGCAATGAGACTTAGGGCTTTTTTCCATGTCTGTGCTGAGCATACCAATATCTATAGAGCAAAGGTGCTAGGAATGGCTTCATAAGTTGTTTTAAAGAGACTTAAAATGGGTAACAGTGCAAGAAAAGGCAATGTCAATATAATTAATGAATTTTTAAAATCTCTTTCCTGAGGTGAAGAAAGTAGGTCCTTGATTATAATAGCAAAAAACAAGATACCAATTATCACAACATAGCATATGTGTTGAACTAGATAGCTTTTTAAGGAAACCTATGATCAAAATAAAATCTTTAAATCTTAACCCTAAATTATCCCTATATTTTTCTATATACAAAGGTAACAAATGTCAGTATAATAAAAGCCCCAGTATAATCAGCATGACTTGTGAAAAATAAAATTAGGACTAGAATAGAAATAAAAGTCAGTTATGGCAACAAGATAGAAATCCTTAGTCAATCTGGAAAGTCATCAAAATAAAATTGGTATTATCTTTCAATAACTTATAAATATCTAGATACTTTGAGAAATAATAAAACTACTTATTAACTGCAACAAACACTAAACATCTCTTGTAAATAAATACATAAAATGTGTAGTTATATACTCAACAATATGCTTGATATCAATGCTAATAAGCATTTTCTCATGTATTACCTCACTGATTTTGATTTTCATTAAATACTTCAGTAATGACAGGAATCATCATACCAAAGACCTAAGTAATAACTCATTTCCTACACAATTAGCTATCATAGATAAAGCTCAACAGGAAGACACTTCCTTTTTTCACAACTGGTGGTGGTGGCCTCAAAGCACACACTGCCTGGGGAATCACACTTTCTATAAGAAAGGTACAAAGTCCTGTGTAATTTCAAAACAAAATTTTCTGCAGCATTTCTATGAGTTTTGTTGTTGCAGTTTGTTTTAAATCACTTTATTGAGGTGTCATTCATATTCAAAGCTATTTTTGTTTTCAAAGTGCAGTAAAAATACAGAAAGATAAGGAAGGAAAGAAGGCAAAGGGGAACAATCTGAGAAGTAAAAGGGAACAATCTGAGCAAACTTGGAATTGTTTTTAAAACACAAAGCAAAGGATCCATGTATGATAGCAGTGGCCTAGAGGAGTATTTTGGGATCCGGACTGCAGAAAGTCTTAAATGTTAGGTTATCAGGAGTGTAGTCTTTATGAGAAGTTCCCAGAGGTTTCTGAGCAAAGGAACAACAAAATTACAATTCTGTTTTGGGGAGATTAATCTGGTCAGGGTGTTAGAGGAGAGGAAATTCTATATAGATTCTATTAAGAAACTATTAAGATTGATAAGAACAGAGAGAAATTCTGCTGAGTTTCTTATATATTTTTGAAGAAACAGTCATCATCAAGAAGGGAAGATCACTGGGCACTATGAACTGGCCAAGGGGGGGGGATATATATATAGCAGGCTATCAAATCCATTTAAAATTCCTACAATGTGAGTATTATTAATACCTCTCAGATAAGAAAACTGAGGTTTGGTGAGGTCAAATAACTTGCCTAGAGACAATATGTGGTAGACCCAGGCTTGATTGATCCAAATAGTCAAGTACCTTCTGCTTTGCCACACTTCCTTTTAATAGCCAAATTTAAGATGTGCATATTTATCCTCAACAAAACTAGCTTCTCAAAGTTGCTGAGTCTGAATGTTTTATATTTTGGTGACAACGGGGTGGCTGAACAGCTGCCAGCCACTGGAAAAGCTAAAGTTGCCTGTCACCTGTAAAGAGGAATTCTTCTTCATAACAAGTGGCAAGGGAACTAGCATCCATGGGGGGACAACCTGGTGTTCTCTCCCAGACTGGCAAGGACATCACATAACCTGGTCCTTAATATCTCCCTTGTGGCTCTACCTTCTACTGGAAGCTCACCCCCAGCCCAGGAGTCCTCTTCTCTTTTGTAGCAATTTTTAGAACTGGTTGCTTAGATCATTCTCTCCAGGGGGTGACAGAATCCAAATCAGTGATTTGGTAAACAGCTCCATTTCCCTTCACTATTACATTTTTCTGCTTCTGAAAAGGCATCCAAAGTAACACAAGGAGTAAACAGTGGGGCTCAATGAATGACAAGTAGAATGGTCCACCGGTATGGTCTGTGTTCATGGGGAATACAAGTCAAAGCTCACAAGGAGCCCTTTTTTTGGTGTATGAGATCAACTCTGTTCAATAGTGCTAACTTTAAAGGTTCATCAGCATCCTAATTAATGTACTCAGTGGTAATTAGTGAATTAGAGACCTCTTTAATAACTTTTTTAAATGAGAATACTTTAAAATAAAAGTATTCCTTAGTCTGTGCAGCAATGGACCACGGCACTAATTACTTGCATCTCCCACCTTTCCACTTCATACTTCTGCTACTTCTTGAAGAAAGTACTCTAGCCATAAATCGAAACTAGACCCTAGATAGTGGTCCCCTGATCATCCATCAGCCTTAGCACTCACCACCTCCCTTGTGCCTGCAGGGCTCTGCCCAGATTGACCTTCCAGCTATGGACTGTGTATAAGTAGAACTTCCTACATGCACCTAGGGACTCATGTGTTAAAAGCCCTTATATTATCCAAGGTAATCTTAGTGGCAGTAGCCAAATAGAGACATAGAGATAAATTTACAAGACAGCTTTGCTCCTTTCTCATAATTCATCCAGCCAAACAAGACCATAAGAACAGCAACAACAAAGGATGATTTATAATTTCAACTCTGCATGTCACAATAGCAAGATATATGAGTGGTTTTCATAGAACAGATTTGAAAGTTGCAAGGCAATTATCAGCGAATTAACATGTGTAATTTGTTTCAGGATTTGCAATCATTTTATTATAGTTAGTGCACAGGATTTGAAATTGGACTAACTAGGTTTATATCTTGGTTCTGACACTTGCTAGCTACATGACCTTGAGTGGGTTCCGTACCCTCCCAGCATCCTCATCTGTAAAACAGTTAATAATAGCATCTACCTGGTTGAATTGTGAGGATTGAAAGAGCGAATGTACATCAGGTGCTTAAAACTATGCTTGGCACAAGGCAAGCATTCAATGAATATTTGCTATTATTACACTGGTTCCTTTCTACAATTATCATTATGTTTAGTAACAACTGAAATGATCACATTTCTATCAGATGAGGGTCCAAAACTGAATTAACAATTAAACTAATTTAAATGCAAACAGAATAATGCCCACTGGATTAAAACTTAAAAAAAACCACTGGTGTTTACATATTCAGATTTGTCATCATTACATTACAGAACTGGTGGCAAGAGAAAGAAAAAGAGGGAGAAGGCACAACGAAAATTTAATCAGTAAGTAAAAATTTTAGATGGCCAAATAGTGAAACTTCATATGTTAGCCTCAGAATTAAATGAGAATATGTAGAACATTTAAGAAAGTATGACATACTGTATTAGAATAAGATATTATTAATGAAGAGCAAGAATTCCACTGGAAAAATGCTTTACCAAGGTGAGGTCTGTTATTTTATTTGTAATTCCAACTATCCTGCAGAAAAATCTACAAATATCATCCCAAGAAATGGGGGTAAGAAATAACATAACCAAAGTCATTCAGAGCTCTATCCTTAGTGGAGTTGTCTGACACTGTAATGAGTTACAATCAAAAGGAGAGGACAACATCCCTGAATGCAAATTAGTGTCCTGGCATAGACAGCAAGGGATGTTAAAAGACCAAGTTGTGAATCTTCAGGGTTAGTAATCAGGTTGGCTGAATTCAGCTTCCAGGGAAGAAAAGGGGCAGTAAAAAAGGCAGATTGTTAGCCAAGGAAGTTCAATTGGAAATGGAAGTGTAGCTCAAAAGAAGAAGGAGAAGGAGGAGGAGAAGGAGAAAAAGAGGAGGACGAGGAGGAGGAGGAGGAAGGAGAAGGAGGAGGAGGAGGAGGAAGGAAAAGGAGAAGAAGGAAAAGGTGGAAGAGGAGGAAGAGGAGGAGGAGGAGGAGAAGGAGGAAGAGGAAGAAAAGGAAAAAATCTGTGCCAAGAAAAAAGTATGCAAAGAAAAGAGCAATAGATGAATTTTGGTTAATGATTAGAGGACCAGTATAACTCAAATGACGGGACAGTGCAAGGACCTAGATATGACCTTGCTTTGTTCAGGAAGCAGGGAATTTAAGAAAAAGTATTATGCTCCTGACTGGCAATAAAAGATAGGATATCACTAAGAAATGATATAGAGAGAAAACTGTAAATGCCAGAATTAAATTAAGTCCAGCTGGAGTCCGTGTATCATCTCTGTGCCTATAAATTGTCTTTCTGCAGCTAGTGTCTCATACTATGGCAGAGTGGCTTCTATCCTAAATGAGTAAATTTTTCCTATGGAAATTTAGGAGGAAGATATACACCTTAGGTCTTTAGAAGAAGAAAAACTCCGGAGTGGTGGTGATAGAATAGAATGAAGAGCAGTACCATTTGGGAGGAGGCTGGAGGCCAGACTAGTTACACTGTTGAGAGTGACTTCTGTACCAACACTTTTGTGCACAAAAATCAGCATGCTATGTAAAAATAAGCTGTAAGAAAAAAAGAAAGGAATGAAAGGAGAAAAGAGGGAAGAAAAAATTGATTTGCTTTTATTTCATGTACTCATGTAGCTAAAGATGATTATATTTTAGTCATAAAACACATGCACATCAAAGTAAATAACCCAAAACCATTCATTTACAGGGCATCTCTTTAAAAATAATTCATCTATTATGTGTGGTCCCGAATGAGAAACTCACTCAGATGTTTAAGGCAACTGCAGTGTTTTTCAAACTACATCTTAAGAAATCCAAGACTGGCTGGGCACACCTGTAATCCCAGCAACTTGGGAGGCTGAAGCAGGAGGATGGCAAATTGGAGACCAGCATTAACAACTTAGTGAGACCCTGTCTCAAAAATAAAAAAAATAAAAAGAACTGGGAATGTGGGTCAGCAAAAAAGCACTCCTGGGTTCAATCCCAAGAAAAAACAAGCAAGCAAGCAAGCAAGCAAAGACTGTATAGTACAATCTCAGAGGACCTTGGGTTGTGTGTCAGGGAAATGGAGAGAAAGAAATCAAACAAGCAGATGGTAGATACTCTTTCACTTCTTATGCTGAAGAGGTCTGCTTTTACATTCTAACAGGGGGTCCGTGTAAAATTTCCTTTGATAAAGCAATGACTACTGATCAAGTAGGAAAAAGATAGGCAAACTGGGTTGGGATCCTGGCACTGCTCTTTACTAGCTCTGTGCCTTGAAAAAGTTCCCTAATCTCTTTTAGCTCCCCCCCCCCTTTTTTTTTTGTAAAATACTATTTATAAGATCATTGAAAGAAGAAGATAAATCATGCATAGCACATGTCATGAGGCTTTGGCATATAAAAGGCACTAGCTAAGTGTTCCTTTTCTGAAAGATATAGACAAATAAGATTTTTATGCAAGAGAATTGTTTTTTAAAATTCTCCAAAACATTAAAGCAACTTAAGAATACTCAATCAGTGGCAGTTTGTAACAGAGCACCACTGTGATTCCTCCACTTTTGCTTTGCACCTCAGTAGGTAGGTGCACACAGTAAGTGTGTGTCTGTGTGTGTGTGATTCACACCTGTATTTGTCTCAGCGTCCACAGACAATTCTTCTGTAACCTGCAGTTATGCAAAAGACATACAGAGAAAGAGCTGGGGTCAGCAGCACCACTCTCTCCAGCACTTCCTCGCTGTGGATGCCATCAGAGATGCTAGCATAAATCCCCAGCATTTATCTACTGCTCCTCTATATTTTCAGCAGTCACCATCAGTTTCAATTTGTTGCTCAGAGATATTTTTCAAAAAACTGAAATACAAGTACTTATATAAACTAAGTTTACATGGACAACCAATCAAAAGAGCATTTTAAACAATTGGATTCACTGACTGAGATTAAAAGGAGTCATAGAGTAGATTCATACGACACAAATTTAAGAAAAACACAAAGATGAAATAAGCCTGATCAAACTGGCAGTTTTCAACTAGCACAACTCTCGGATGGCTACGGCAGCTCTTGAAAGGTTTCCCTTCTGGTTAGCTCATGTTGTGTGTTGCCTGGACAGAAAAGAGCTAAGGGAAATATCACTGAGAACACAACCACAATTAAATATCCGTAGGATCACAGAAACCTACAATAAACAGAAATTGCAAAATATAGAACTAAATCCCCAAAGTAAAATTTACCATCCCAATTCATCACTCATTAACTGTGTTACACTGAATGAGTTAATTAACCAAAGGCTGTTTCCTCATGTTTAATACCTACTGTAAAGCCTTTTTATGAACAACATCTCTTTTGTGTATTCTTGCCAAAATCCATAAGCTCAATGTAATCATGAGGAATCGATGGAAAAATCCACTGAGAGACATTCTATGAAACAATTAGCCAACAGTCTTCAAAAGTGATGAAAGACTGAAGAAGTGTCACAGAGTGGAGGAGACATGGCAACTAAATGCAATATAGGATCCTGGATTTGATCCTGGACCAGGAAAATAACTAGTGGAAAAACCAGTGAAATATAAATTAGATCTATAGCTGAATTAATAGTACTGTACCAATGTTAATTTTTTTGGTTTTGCTAATTATATTATGATTATGCAAGACAAAACTTGGTGAAGGGTGTGCAGGAATTTTATGAGCTAATTTTGCAACTTTATAAGTCTGAAATTATGTTAAAATAAAAAAATTTAAAAAGAATTGTAGTGGAAATTAAACACAAGATCAGATATTTAATATAATGCCATTTTTAGACATGATTTCTTCATGTAATGGCTATACTTACAGATCATTAATTGCAGAAATAGTATGTTACTATTGACCAAACCTAGGCTAATGATGGTTAATATTGAAGCATGTTGTTCAACTGCACTACAATGTGGACATTTTATACTTCAGCTGAATGATTATAAATATTCTTGCAAAAATTCACTAACCAACAATATTTCACTTTTTGCACAATACAATCATGAATTAATGCTTAAAGAATTATGTATCTTGTGTTTGCCCAACGATGACAGGCTTAAATTTACCTAATGCCACCAGCATTTAAATAAAACATGTCAGGTTTTCATTCCTCTGACTCTGTGACTACTCTCATCTTGTCAGATTTCAACAGTTTTCTGTCAAGCAACACCTGGCAAAATAAACCATTTTCATATAAATTGCAGATATCCCACAATGAGTATGGTGTGATACACTGTTATTCCTGGACACCCCCCCCCCCGTCCCCCCCACACATACACACACCTTTTCTTTTTTTTCAGTACAGGAGATGAAACTCAGGGCTTTTTGTATTGCTCTACCACTGAGATACATCCCAGCCCTTCTCTCCCTAACCTGAACAAAATCCTGCATTTAACATAAAGATCCCCAATGCCAAGTTTTTGTTTTTTTTTTTTTTTTAATACAAAAGACAATTGGGAGGCTGAGATAGGAGAATAACAAGTCCAAGGCCAGCTTCAGCAACTTAGCAAGGCCCTAAGCAATTTAGTGAGACCTTTTCTCAAAATAAAAACTAAATAGGGCTGGGAGATGTTGTTCAGTGGTAAAGTGCCCCTGGGTTATGTCCCCCATACCCACAAAATAAATAAAAAATAAACATCCTCCAAAACATTAAAACAACTTAAGAATCACAATACTCTATCAGTGGTAGCTTCTAATAGAGCACCACTATCATTCATCCACTTTTGCTTTCTACCTCAGGGGGTAGGTACATAGCCCAAACCCAATAACAAGTAACTTATCTATCTCTTCGTTACTGATAAAATCACCCATATGATAAATACACATTTCTTTCTATTGTAATGTACACTTGAAAAATATTTTTTTGTTTTTTACAAAGGTTATGAGGTATCATAAAAATGTCTAATGCATATGGCTTAAGAATCCAATTCTTCCTTCACATATTTCTGCATCTGTTCACAAAATCCCTTTGACTTCAAAGAAGGCTTTTTGAGAGAAAAAGAAGATACACATAGAAAAAGTGGCCATAAATTTTTAGTAGTCCTTTCTGAGGCCAATTTAATAACAGCACCATAGCACAAGTATCTCTCTTAGAAACTTAAAATACCACAAACAGTATTAATGACTAAAGGTTTGCAAGGAGATTTATGATTTCAATTTTTCTGGTTATAAAAGTGATATATATTCAATATAGAACATGTGAAAAGTAATGCTTAAAGAAAACTGAAATTACTTTTAATCCACTATTTAGGAAGATCAAAACACAACAAAAAAGTTAAAAATGGTGTTTCCTTCCAACTTTTTTTTCAGTGTATATATTTAAATAAGTATTTATATGTAAACATAATATTGTAATCATATTATGAATACTATTGTTATCTTTTTTCAATTAGTTTTTCAAAAGACTGCATTAATCTCTCAAACCATCATTTTAAATAACTGAAATGATATAGAGTTATACACTTAAGAAAAAATAGAGGGAGGAAAGATGGCGGCCGGCGAGGAAACAGCACATTCAGTATCTCTACAGTAACGGGATCAAAAAGATCCATTAATACACCCAGATTCTACCTACTGATGAACTTCGAGCAAAACTCCACTGAAAAGAGACCTGCCGGAAATTAGTAAGTTGATTAGAGGTGACAGTTTGTCCCAGAGGAGTGAATCTTGGCCACGCGGTGCAGAGGACTAGTCCCACTGCCAGCCGCCGCCAAACGGCAGCCGGCGCTGCCCGCCCGGTTCTGCAAACGGTCCCCGGAGGCGGGACCTGGCACGGCAGGAAGGGTCCCCGCTGCCTGCCCGGTTCTGCAAACGGCCCCTGGCTGCAGGACCTGGCGTGGCGAGAAGGGTCTCCGCCCGCTCATCAAACAGCCCCCAGCCCGCCCAGCGCAGGAGGCGACGTGAAGGGAATCTAACCAAGCCTCTATGAAATAGCGAACTGGGCTGCATACGGGGGTGGCTGAAGTGCTGAGCCTGGAGCTCAGAGCAGAGGCTTTAATCGAGACTTTGCGCAGCTTGTTAGAGCTCCTTTCACCATTAGTCTTTAGTGGACCACCCGGCCAAGCAGCAAAAAAAACAAAAAGATTGAAAAAGAGACGCTTGGCTCCCTGACGCTTTTCTGCTCAGAGCCACGGGCGCTTTGCACCCACCTGCTTCCTCTTCCACTTCGCTCCCCGCAGAGAAGCTGAATGGGCAATCAGCAGTGGATCCTAAGTACCTGAGGCTAAGAAAGCTCAGTACACCCCGCCCTTTTTTTTTTCTTTTTTTTTTTTTTTTTTTTAATATTGTCTATACAGGGAGAATTAGTGGACTGAAATTGTTGGCTGGGCTGGGGTTTCGGGGCCGAAAATCCACTCCGCGGGAGCCGCCATTTGCTTTCGGCATGCTGCCTTGAGGGCCCTGTCTACTCGGTCTAGCTGCAGCAGCTAGAGACTAAAATGGGGCTGCGTGCCGAGCCCTGTCCTCCGAAGGCTGGGTCATTCGGCATCCCCCTGCGAGAGGACCCGTGCTCCGGAGGAGGCGGTTGGAGAGCCGCGGCGGCAGCCGCTTGGGCCCCGGGAGCTAGGCACCGGGCCGAGGAACAGCGGAGGCTGCGGCGGCGCTGCTATCTAAAGCCTATTTGCTCAGGATCACTAGGCAATGCTGAGCTGACGTGGATCTAGGGCGTACACTTTGGGCCCCTCAGAAAACGCACACTGAGCACGTATCTGCGGCGTTTAAGCCCCGGATCGCCTGCTTCTCGTGATTCAGCACTAACGACCCAGCTGAAATAACTAGTCGGCCCACATGATCTCACAGAGGTAAAAAAAAAAAAAAAAAAAAAAAAAAACAGAGCACCATAGCCAGACCCAGGGAATCGGGAGTGATGTGGGACTAGCGGCACAGAATTCCCGGCTATCGCCCCCACCAGGGCCGACAACAGAGGTCCCTTGCACCACCTACCAGGGGAGTTGCTACCTGAGGGCAAACAAATTCGCTGGGGGTCCTCAGCCCCAAACCCTACAAACTTAGAGCCTGAGGGAGGCAAACAGAAAGGGTGTGCCCAGACATCCATGAAAACAGGGCTCCCAGGAGCAGCAGTCCCGACATGTAGACAGTAATGCGATAAGCATCACAGGCGAGTGGGGCCCGGATTGAGGAACCACAAGAAAAGGACCCAGGCATTCAGGACTGGAGACCCGCACAGTCTGGGAAGAAGAGCTGAGGCACAGTGATTGGCTCCCACCTATCAAGAGGAGAAGCCTGGCCCAGTGGGCATAGCTCCACCCACTGGAAGAGAACTCAATCGAGCTTTATGACTGCATTTATTATTAGTAATTTTTTTATTTTTTTAAAGATTATTATTAGTATTTTTTTTTATTATTCTCACTTTTTGTAGTTGACGTTGTTGTGTTCTTTAACTTTCTTACTAATGGTTTCAATATTTTTTTGTTAATTTTTCTTATTCTATTATTATTACTATTATTTTTTAAACTTCAAGTTCCATTTTTTATTACCATTATAATTTTTTTTTCGTTTGTTTTAAATTTCTATTTTTTCATTTTTTCTCTCTTTCTTCTCACTTTTTTTTTCTTTTGTCTTTTCATTTCTTTTCAACTTTCTTATTCCCCCTCTCTTGAACTCCACCTGCCTACACTTGCTCTCTTTAGTGACTTCTTCCCTTCCCTTCTAATACCTCTCCTCCCAAGCATCAAATAAACTTATAAGAGTAAACAGTAACTCAACAGTCAAACAGAACAAGAAGTATCATGAGCATAAAAAAGCAAGGAAGAAAAGGAATACAAACAATGAAAGACAGCCTAAATATTCAGGAGGACCTGGAGTCATCAGAAAAATGGCCATATAAAGAACTCAAGGAACACCTTAGACAGATGGAAAGGAACCTTAAAGATCACATTGAAAATGAATTACAAAAACAGATAAAAGAGGAAGTTAAGCATCTTTATCAGGAGATAGAAATTATAAAAAAAAATCAAACAATAATTCTAGAAATGAAGGAAACGATAAACCAAATTAAAAACTCAATCGAGAGTATCACTAACAGAGTGGAGCAAGTAGAAGCCAGAACATCAGATAATGAAGACAAAATATATCACCTTGAAAAGAGTCTAGCCAACTCAGATAGGCTGGTAAAAAACCACGAGAAAAACATCCAAGAGATTTGGGATAACATAAAAAAACCAAACTTACGAGTCATCGGGATAGAGGAGGGCACAGAGATTCATGCCAAGGGAATGGGTAACTTACTGAAGGAAATAATTACAGAAAACTTTCCAGAAATAAAAAAGGATACAGATATACAAATTGTAGATGCATACAGGACACCGAGCACACAAAATCACAATAGACCAACGCCAAGACACATTGTTATGAAGCTATCCAATATACAGAACAAAGAGAAAATATTAAAAGCTACAAGAGAAAAGAGGCAGATTACATTTAGGGGTAAACCAATAAGGTTGACAACGGATTTTTCATCACAGACGCTGAAAGCGAGAAGATCCTGGAACAATGTATTTCAAACACTGAAAGACAATGGATGCCAACCAAGAATCCTGTATCCAGCAAAATTAAGCTTCAGATACGACAACGAAATAAAAATCTTCCATGATAAACAAAAGCTAAAAGAATTTGTAGCCAGAAAACCAGCATTGCAAAGCGTCTTGAGCAAAACTCTACACGAGGAAGAAATGGAAAACAATAACCAAAACCATCAGCGGGAAGTGCCTCAGTAAAGACAGAGGATGGGAGGAAAGCTAATCATGGAGAAACAAACTAAATTAGGGAAAAAAAAAAAGAGATAAATAATCAAACATGGCAGGAAGTACAAACCATATATCAATAGTAACTCTAAATGTTAATGGCTTAAACTCTCCAATAAAGCGACATAGGCTGGTAACATGGATTAAAAAAACAAATCCAACGATATGCTGCCTCCAGGAGACACATCTGACTGGAAAAGACATACACAGGCTCAAGGTAAAAGGTTGGGAAAAAATATACCAAGCACACGGTCCTCGTAAGCAAGCAGGCGTGGCCATTCTCATATCGAATAAAATCGACTTCAAGACTAAGTTAATCAAAAGGGATAAGGAAGGACATTATATACTGTTAAAAGGAACCATTCACCAACAAGACATAACAATTATCAATATTTATGCACCAAATAATGGTGCTGCGACGTTCATAAAACAAACTCTCCTCAAGTTCAAGAATCAAATAGACCACAACACAATAATCACGGGTGACTTCAACACACCTCTCTCACCATTGGACAGATCCTCCAAACAAAAGTTGAATAAAGAAACTATTGACCTCAATATCACAATCAATAACTTAGACTTAACTGACATATATAGAATATATCAACCATCATCAAGTGGATATACTTTTTTCTCAGCAGCACATGGAACCTTCTCAAAAATAGATCATATATTATGCCATAGGGCAACCCTCAGTAAATATAAAGGGGTGGAGATAATACCATGCACTTTATCAGATCATAATGGAATGAAACTGGAAATCAATGATAAGAGAAGGAAGGAAAAATCCTACATCACATGGACAATGAACAATACGTTACTAAATGATCAATGGGTTATAGAAGACATAAAGGAGGAAATCAAAAAATTCTTAGAGATAAATGAAAATACAGACACAACATATCGGAATCTATGGGACACAATGAAAGCAGTTTTAAGAGGGAAATTCATCGCCTGGAGGTCATTCCTCAAAAAAAGGAAAAACCAACAAATAAATGAGCTCACACTTCATCTCAAAGCCCTAGAAAAGAAAGAGCAAAACAATAGCAAATGTAGCAGAAGGCAAGAACTAATTAAAATCAGAGCAGAAATCAATGAAATTGAAACAAAAGAAACTATTGAAAAAATTAACAAAACAAAAAGTTGGTTCTTTGAAAAAATAAATAAGATCGACAGACCCCTAGCCATACTAACGAAGAGAAGAAGAGAGAGAACTCAAATCACTAACATACGGGATGAAAAAGGCAATGTTACAACAGACGCTTCAGAAATACAGAAAACAATTAGAAATTACTTTGAAAACCTATATTCCAATAAAATAGAAGAAAGTGAAGACATCGATAAATTCCTTAAGTCATATGATTTGCCCAGACTGAGTCAGGAGGAAACTCACAACCTAAACAGACCAATATCAATAGATGAAATAGAAGAAGCAATTAAAAAACTTCCAACCAAGAAAAGCCCAGGACCGGATGGGTATACAGCGGAGTTCTACAAAACCTTTAAAGAAGAATTAATACCAGTACTTTTCAAGTTATTTCAGGAAATAGAAAAGGAGGGAGCTCTTCCAAATTCATTCTATGAGGCCAACATCACCCTGATTCCGAAACCAGACAAAGACGCCTCAAAGAAAGAAAACTACAGACCAATATCCCTAATGAACCTAGATGCAAAAATCCTCAATAAAATTCTGGCGAATCGGATACAAAGGCATATCAAAAAAATTGTGCACCATGATCAAGTAGGATTCATCCCTGGGATGCAAGGATGGTTCAATATACGGAAATCAATAAATGTTATTCACCACATCAATAGGCTTAAAGAGAAGAACCATATGATCATCTCAATAGACGCAGAAAAAGCATTTGACAAAGTACAGCATCCCTTTATGTTCAAAACGTTAGAAAAAATAGGGATAACAGGAACTTACCTCGACATTGTAAAAGCTATCTATGCCAAGCCTCAGGCTAGCATCATTCTGAATGGAGAAAAATTGAAGGCATTCCCTCTAAAATCTGGAACACGACAGGGATGCCCCCTATCACCACTTCTATTCAATATAGTTCTCGAAACACTGGCCAGAGCAATTAGACAAACGAAAGAAATTAAAGGCATAAAAATAGGAAAAGAAGAACTTAAATTATCACTATTTGCGGATGACATGATTCTATACCTAGAAGACCCAAAAGGGTCTACAAAAAAACTACTAGAACTAATAAATGAATTCAGTAATGTGGCAGGATATAAAATCAACACACATAAATCAAAGGCATTTCTGTATATCAGCGACAAAACTTCTGAAACGGAAATGAGGAAAAACACTCCATTCACAATATCCTCAAAAAAAATAAAGTACTTGGGAATCAACCTAACAAAAGAGGTGAAGGATCTATACAATGAAAACTACAGAACCCTAAAGAAAGAAATAGAAGAGGATCTTAGAAGATGGAAAAATATACCCTGTTCATGGATAGGCAGAACTAACATCATCAAAATGGCGATATTACCAAAAGTTCTCTATAGGTTCAATGCAATGCCAATCAAAATCCCAATGGCATTTCTTGTAGAAATAGATAAAGCAATCATGAAATTCATATGGAAAAACAAAAGACCCAGAATAGCAAAAACAATTCTAAGCAGGAAGTGTGAATCAGGTGGTATAGCGATACCAGACTTCAAACTATACTACAGAGCAATAGTAATAAAAACAGCATGGTACTGGTACCAGAACAGGCGGGTGGACCAATGGTACAGAATAGAGGACACAGAGACTAATCCACAAAGCTACAACTATCTTATATTTGATAAAGGAGCTAAAAACATGCAATGGAGAAAGGATAGTATCTTCAACAAATGGTGTTGGGAAAACTGGAAATCCATATGCAACAAAATGAAACTAAATCCCCTCCTCTCGCCACGCACAAAAGTCAACTCAAAGTGGATAAAGGAGCTAGATATCAAATCAGAGACTCTACGTCTGATAGAAGAAAAAGTTGGTTCCGATCTACAGATTGTGGGGACAGGCTCCAAATTCCTTAATAGGACACCCATAGCACAAGAGTTAATAACAAGAATCAACAAATGGGACTTTCTTAAACTGAAAAGTTTTTTCTCAGCAAGAGAAACAATAAGAGAGGTAAATAGGGAGCCTACATCCTGGGAACAAATTTTTACTCCTCACACTTCAGATAGAGCCCTAATATCCAGAGTATACAAAGAACTCAAAAAATTAGACAATAAGATAACAAACAACCCAATCAACAAATGGGCCAAGGACCTGAACAGACACTTCTCAGAGGAGGACATACAATCAATCAATAAGTACATGAAAAAATGCTCACCATCTCTAGCAGTCAAGGAAATGCAAATCAAAACCACCCTAAGATACCACCTCACCCCAGTAAGATTGGCAGCCATGATGAAGTCAAACAACAACAAGTGCTGGCGAGGATGTGGGGAAAAGGGTACTCTTGTACACTGCTGGTGGGACTGCAAACGGGTGCGGCCAATTTGGAAAGCAGTATGGAGATTCCTGGGAAAGCTGGGAATGGAACCACCATTTGACCCAGCTATTGCCCTACTCGGACTATTTCCTGAAGACCTTAAAAGAGCACACTACAGGGATACTGCCACATCGATGTTCATAGCAGCACAATTCACAATTGCTAGACTGTGGAATCAACCCAGATGCCCTTCAATAGATGAATGGATAAAAAAATGTGGCATTTATATACCATGGAATATTACGCAGCACTAAAAAATGACAAAATCACGGAATTTGCAGGGAAATGGATGGCACTAGAGCAGATTATGCTTAGTGAAGCTAGCCAATCCCTAAAAAACAAATACCAAATGTCTTCTTTGATATAATGAGAGCAACTAAGAGCAGAACAGTGAGGCTGAGCAGGAAGAAAAGACTAGCATTAAACAGAGACATGAGGCGGGAGGGAAAGGGAGAAAAAAAAAAAAGGGAAATCACATGGAAATGGAGGGAGACCCTCATTGTAATACAAAATTATATATAAGAGTTTACGAGGGGAATGGGATAACAAACATGGAGGGAAATGAATTTCAGTAGATGGGGTAGAGAGAGAAGATGGGAGGGAAGGGGAGGGGGGATTTTAGAGGATAGTAAAGGTAGCGGAATACAACAGTCACTAATATGGCAGTATGTAAAAATGTGATGTGTAGCCGATGTGATTCTGCAATCTGTATTTGGGGTAAAAATGGGAGTTCATAACCCAATTGATTCTAATCTATGAAATATGATTTGTCATGAGTTTTGTAATGTTGTGAACATCCAATAAAAAAAAAAAAAGAAAAAGAAAAAAAAAAGGAAAGAATACTTAATATCAAAAAAAAAAAAAAGAAAAAATACATTTCATTTATACTCAAAGCTAAATTACAGATTTGGAAACACTAATATTGTTCTTGAAATTCTACATCTTGAAACAATCTAGATTAACAGTAGATTAACTTTAAGAATAACCCTATTCATAAATGCTACTGAAACAATAGTAGAGGTCTGATTTTTTTTCATTAGCATTTATAATGATTTAGTGTCCTAATTTTCCTTGGGCAATCATTAGTGGGCTCTAATTTGTTTTTCTTCTTTCTTTGATTCTGTACTCTCAAGGCACAATTAATTCTTAGTTTGGAATGAAGGAAAGTTGGTGTCTAAGGTTTAGTCATTTTAATATGACATTATCTATAAATTGTCAATTAGTTCTGGTTCTGAACAATCGAACTCCCAAACTTCAAAGAGAGTATTTGATGAAGTAAATTAGAATCAATTCTTACCTAACATTGCTTCCTAAAATTTAAAATAACATTTGAAGAGTTGTTTGCTAACAAAGAGCTTTCAGTATATTATGTTCTTTATCCTTACAAGAATTCTAAGGTTCAAAATCAATGAAGAAATGAGAAGTTTGGTAAATTAAGCAATTTATGGGATGATTAGAAAAATAAATTGAACTTAAATCTTTGTTTTCATTTACTCTCACTGGCTTTGTTTTGACTTTTTCATGTAGTCATAGATTTTCCAAAGCTCCAAAGTACGTTAACATGTCAATCAGTCCAACTCTTATTCCACTTGATCTGTTAAAGAAAATAAGCCCAGGGGATTGTGACTTGTCATGCACACAGCTAGCATGTGGCAGATGAGACCTCAGCCGTTGTTTCCTAACTTCTGATCTAGTGCTCTTTCCAACACACTGGTTACACTGTGACATCCTCACCGCACACCTACACATTAATGACAATGGATATGCAAGGTGTCAGGAAATTACCTAATAATCACAGAATCCCATGTTCCCCTCTAGATTTCAGAATATATCTCCATAGATAGCGTATTGTCAAAGTGTTTACTACTGAGCCTGCATTTAGAAGACATTTAATAATGTCTGAATGAATGAAACGGTAACCCCAAACTCTGTTTTTCTCAGGAGAAAATTCCAAATACGGATTGACGGAAAGTCGTGCCCTGCTCTTAACTAGAATGATAGTAATAGTAGTGCTGTCAGGCGAAGGATAAGACGACTCATTGTGGCAACTTCCGGACATTCTTTCACAAAGCCTGACCTAAGGATCACCAAGAAGGAATGACAATGCAAGATCACTGTTTTTTAAAAATACCACACTGCCAGAGAAGGACAAGCGGCTGCACCCATCTAAACCACCCAGTTCTAACAAGACGCCTTCTCGAAGTTCTCCCGTGGCTCCTGCCTTGCAGATGGGGAAAGAAAGGTAAAAGCATGGAACCACGAGCAAGAGAGAAGTCTTAGAATGACCAGGTGTATTCTCTAACAATGTCACACTAAGAACTGGCTTCCCGCGTTGCCTAGTAACAGCCGCCGCACAAGGGTCGCGGGATTCCAGATGAGGTCACATGGTCAGGCGGCTGCGCGCTCCTTTCACCGGGAACCTTGCGTCATCACGTATCTTTGCAACGTTTCCACGCTCCAAGTAGGCGGGCAGTGATAGGCGAGTGGGTTTTAGAAGAGAAACGGCCCAGTACTCACCCGAGACAGCGGGAAGAGAGAAATAAGTACAGGGAGAGGAAGGAGGATAAGAGGGAGCTCGCAGGATGGGAAGCTGGTGAGAGAAGGACCGACTTCGGTTACCTGTGGAGCGGGAGGCGGTTCAGGTCCTTTATGAAATGCCCGGATGAAGCTCCAGCACCCACGCGCCTTCCGCATTGAGAGCAGCGCCATCTTGAGAAGGGCGGAGGCTCAGAGAGCAGTCTCAGCCTACAGCTTGCTTTGGCTTGCTGCGCATGCGCATGTCCTGGGGTTGGTTCTAGCCGCTTGTAGGAGCGGTGCCTGTTGGACTATTTGGGGGATTGGGACACGGTGCGACGGGGCTGGGCTTTTTCCCGGATTCCTCATTTTTATGTAGACTTCCTAGAGGGAGAAACTTAAAGGATATAAATCGTAGGCTGATTATATAAGTAGTAGCACTGTATACTGGGAAGAAAGGTAGATTGCTTTTTTAATCTTGGCCATCCAGTGGCAACTTTCTAAATGTTGCCATAGAAATGAAGCCTCCTAGTGTTTCTTTTTCATTTTCTTTTTTTAATAGAACAATTTAATGGCTTTTTGAGACGTATGTGGCCTATTAACTCATTGGGTCTGCAAGCTTTGCTTAGTGAAGGTATAAAAAAAAAACATGTGTTTTGCCATCAAGAAATGTACAACCTGGGCTGGGGATGTGGCTCAAGCGGTAGCGCACTCGCCTGGCATGAGTGCGGCCGGGGTTCGATCCTCAGCACCACATATAAAGATGTTGTATCTGCCAAAAGCTAAAAATAAATAAATAAATAAATAAAAATAAATATTAAAAAAAAAGAAATGTACAACCTAATGGGTAACAAATAAACGATGTACACTGATGTATTATAGGAGCAAATACAAGGTTTGAGCAGGACGGGTCATTAGGACTGTGGTGCTCCATCCTAGTCCAGAGGTTCCTTCAGGAAGAAGGTGATACCTGGTGAAAGATTGGGGTTAAATTATAAGAAGCATTTATACAGTCCTGCTTCTGTTAGTGCACCTAAAAGTCTACAGTAAGAATCAGTAAAAATATAATCGGAAGAGATTCTTCAGAATTCCTTTTTTTGTTGTTCATAAATTGATCCAATAAAATATTGGAGATTCCCAAGGGGAGATGTGGGAAATAAATTATATAAGAAATGCCTATAGTATTAAGGAGCTGAAATCTAGCAGGGCAAGACAATACTTGATAAGCCATACAATAAAATCAACAAAACAGATCAATTTTTTTGTTTGTTGAATTTGAGATTCTTCTATTTTCAAACGTGATGCCCTTTAAATAGATACCATGAGTCTGGAATTTGAGAGAGAAGTTTGAACTACAAAACATGGTATTTGAAGCCAAGGGAATCTTTGAAGCCACCAGATAGAGTTTGAGGTATAGAAGTTGTCAGATGATGGAAATTAAGTAGTCAAGAAATACTGGAGAACTTAAAAGAATGTGGCATTACTGAAGGCCAAGATAGAGATCTTGCCAGGAGGAATGATATAGAATATCCATTGTAAAATGTAGCTTTGTCAAATGTAGCTTAGTCCTTGAATGTTTGATATTCATATATAGAGCAAACATTACAGTCCCGGTTTTAATAGTTATTAGATTATATGACCTTAGGAATTAGCAAAACTAGATTTCTGACATACTCAACCATTCAGATTGCAAGATAAAAACTTGAAGTGAGATTGTAGTTCACCAAAAGCTGTCAAATGCATATCCACTTTATATCCTCAAGCAGTTCTTAGTATTACCTACTGAGACTCAACATGGTAATATTTTCATAGGAGATATTTATTTCCAAGACTTAGGCCCACTAAAGAATGTTTATCAGAACACAAATCTGATTATCTCAATATACTGATCTTTAAAAATTAGTAATTTTGCAAAATTTAAGACATTATTAGAAACAAAAAAAAATGGCATTTCACACTAAGGTGATGACCTAGTGTCTTGAATGTCAAGTCAGCTGGGTTGTTTCTTAGGGATGGACCATACAGTTTTTATAATTGTTTAAGAATTTTATATTTCTTCCCCTCCCCAGCACCTTCCATAGAGTAGGCAAATCTTTTAAATCTAAATTTGATTTTAACAAATTACACAGCTTATTATGTAAGATTGATGTACATTTAATAGCTAGAAGAAACAGTTGACAGCAGGAAAAAACAGGGGACCTATCAAAAGTGAACCAGTTCTGTTTGTAGTTTTCCACAGTAGCATTTTCATTTTAGGGAAAGAGTGAACAAAAGTCACCATTGTTAACCATCTATTAAGAAGAGCCATATACATGTATTTAGCCTACTTAAACATTTCTAATAAAGATAACCATGAACTGGGTGTGGTAGCACATTACTTGGGAGGATGAGGCAGGAAGATCACAAGTTGCAGGCCAGTTTAGGCAACCTAGTGAGACCCTGTCTCAAAATTTAAAAAAAATAAAAAGGACTGGAGATTAGCTCAGTGGTACAGCACTTTGCTAGCACTCACAAAGCCCTGAATTTGACCCTCAGTACTTCAAATAAAATAAAATTAAAATAATGGTAACCATAAATCTTCAGAGAAAGGTTATGTGTTAGTTTACCTTTAAAGAAAAATTCTATAATACACTTTGGGAATGTTTCCATACAAAATGGTTTACATTTTAAAAGTTTATATAATAAGAGTGGTAAATTCAGTTCCATGGAAAATTCACTTATGGAATACCTCATACTCCAATAGTGTTGTATAAATGATGCATTATTGTGTTTTATGATTATATTTTATCACAGCTGTCACTTGAGTAAACTGAATAACTTCAGTAAAATGAAATATAAATGTACTAAAAGCAATCTTTAAATATACCTAAGATTACAAAATGGTACAGTCCTATACTTATAGCATACATTACATGTGTCTACATACCTTTATACTTTTGAACACTTATTTAAAATTTGATTTCTCATCAACACTTACAGTAAGTTCTGGTAATTTTGTTCTCTTCTTAACGTTCTCTGCAAATCCTCCCTCACTAGAAGCAACAGATTAAAACCAGACTAGCAATTGAGGAACAGTTTCTATTGCAACCATGTGTGTCAGAAAAAAAAGGATTAGGTTTCCTTGTCCGAGAACATCAAGGGGAACCTCCACTTCTGCAGACACACCTCTATTCCTCAGTAATGGAGGGTTTATACCTAGTTAGATTTAAGTGGGATAAGAGAAGAGTTTAAATCCACTCTTAGCTAGTAGTATAATCAGCCCTCAAGTCTCAAAGTATCCAGTTTTGTTTCTCTAATTTAATTCTAAGTGTCAGGTTGGTGTTAGATGCTGATCAAGGTAAATGGAGAGTTGCCCTACACATTTATTAAAGAAGAATTTTGTAGACTGCAAAATCTAGATGGCAATTGTATTCAAAACTTACTTGAAGCACAGTCTACTCACCCCTGACCTTTCATTTAGATTGGATGTGTTTTTCTAACAGAGAAGGAGATTCCAGAATGGATGAAATCTTTCTTTTTATAATCCTGGGGGTACAGCCGCAAGGCTCTGGTCATGCCATCTTATGCTGGACCCATTTGAAGGAGCCAAGTCAAAGTGAGGCAGTTGTTAGTGGGATTCTACCCTTAGGGGAGATAACTTCTGAGAGTCATTAAAGTGTGTGGGAAACTAATGATTTGGTGGTGGTTCTTTTTCAGCTTTGGCTTAACTCTGATTCTACCGCTCATTTTATGGTTAATTTAACACTTAAAAACTTCATATAATAAATTTTGGTTCTGTGGAAAATTCACTTATGGAATACCTCATTCTCCAACTGTGTCATTTAAAACTGTGTCATTTTAATGATCTTATTTTACCATGGCTGCTGTTTGGGTAAATTAATAACTTAAATGAAATATAAGTGTTGCACTAAAAGTAAATTTTTTTTGGTACCAGGTATTGAACCCTGGGGCACATAACCACTAAGCCACATCCCCAGCCCATTTTATATTTTATTTAGAGACAGGGAGTTGCTGAGGCTGGATTTGAACTTTTGATCCTCCTGCCTCAGCTTCTTGAGCCTCTGGGATTACAGGAGTGTGCCACCATGCCTGGCTAAGAATAATCTTTTATAGTTGATGAACCTGGTCCACAGATATTACTTTGACTCAAACCAAAGAACAATACAAGCAGAAATCGGAGAAGCCTCTGTCCTCAGATGAGTGCTGTACTTCTCAGTGACAGCACTGTAAAACTGAAGATGTGTGGCAGGAGATGGTCCAAGTGGAAAAATGTTTCATAGAAAGTGACATTCTTGAGTCAGGCTTCAGAGTTAGAACAAGTTAATGTCTCATTTTTTAAAAAAGCTGATGTTTACCTCCCCATCCCTAATAGTTAAAAGATGCTCTTTTCCTACTAGAGAGTGCAAATTAGTGTAACAGAAGGCTTATCTTGCATCTGGAGAGACTACTTAGCAGTTTTAAGAAAGGCATCACTATTCATTTCTTTCCAGAAGATGTCATCTGACAGAATCAGAAGAGACAAAAGGCTATGAATAGCAAAATGTTTTTTTCCCCCTCAGAGTCCTTTTCCCCTAGAATAAAGGGGGAATAGTTTTTGTGTTATCAGATTCAACTTTTTGTCTTAAAAAGTCTGACTCCCACTCTTAATACAATGAAGACATTTTGATTTGGTTTAGCAGAAGGTGGTCAGGGTGGGTAGAAGATGGGGCAGACTGAAGTGAATAATTGGCATTCATTAATCTTCAGAAAACGGACTCTATTAATTGGAGACTCTTCAGTGTGCAGCACCCAGAGGAAACCAAATTATATAGGAATGTTGTAGGGCTGGGGTTCCTGTTAATGCTTCATGTTTTCTCCTTCATACTCTTTTTGAAATAACCATTTCAACATTAGAGAACTGGTCTTTCAATGGGACAGTGAGTGACTTGCTCCCTTAAATGTGTATCTATAATATAACAGTTTTGGAGAATTACAAGAGTACTTTCAATGTTCCCCATCCCCACCATTCATCTTCAGGATTAGGACATATATTCCAAGGAGGAAATGGAGCAAAATTAAACTTTGAAATAGTATTTTAGTTGATTGGCTCTCTGTGCATGGTATATCTTTTCTAGATGATATGGCCCTAAAGATAAAAATCTATATGCTCTCTTCTCACATTGTATTTTTTAATCAGCCTTAGCTCCCAGGTACTTCATAACAAGGGAACAAACTACCGAGTTTGTCTTATACATAGAAATCTTTTCAGCAAGGTCTTTAAAAAGCTTCCCAGAATGGCTTTTAAAGAGGCTCTTTTCTGTCTTGTCTGTTCGATCAGACTGCATTAAGTCCCATTCCATACCCTATCTACCTGGTGTGATTCTAAGATACTTGCTGTGACGATGGAAAGTCATACGTAATGCTTAGATTTTGATCTTTGTAAAAAACGAGCAAAATATATTCTGATCCCTCTAAAAATAGAGCAGTAACCTCACGGTCGCAGTCAAATTCCCTTTCAGCCAGTCAGATTTCACTGGACTTTCCAAAACACACTGATGATTATGATCAACTATGTTTATCTTCACCTTTTCTCCTTAAAAGAAGTAAAACTGAACATAAACTTGGAAAAAAATTTTCATGCTAGCCCCATTATTGATCTCAGTGAACCATTTAACCTTCATGTGCCCCCTTATCCTTTTATGTAGAATGAGTGAAAAACTAGGGTGGCTGGATGACATGCATTGTAACTCTTTCAGTTCTTGACAAGGGTTTTTGATATGTCCCAATTTAAAGTGTTTAGAGATGCAGAAATACTGTTACAATTAGGATTCATGTGTCAGAACATATCTGCTGACTCCATGTCTATGGAAGATACTGAGATATGGATATTGAGAATGACCTGAATTTTTTTGTCAAGACTATTTCAGGCAGCTACAGTCAATCAAATAAATTTTCCCTGCTTCTCATCCTGCTTTGGCAATGTTTAGGTTAATGAAAGAAAATATGAAATTTCTCAACCAACTGTGAGCATGAATGGTCACCCAAAGATCTCTCTTCAAAGGTTCAGTAGGAAAAATATCTTGACCTGTCTTCATTCTCTGTAGCTTCATTAGGTAGATGTTCCCTGAGCTCCCAGCAATTTTTTTCCTCAACAATTCTCAGATGTTATTATTTGATAATTGGCAATCACAAGGACTTGTATGACAGCTGCTAACCTAATGAGAGTCTTTGGAGAAGGCTACCTTTAATAAGCCTTTAGGAGAAGTGCCACTGTCCACCCACAGCATGGCAGGCCTGGGGACAAGGTGTGTGTCAGGGTAGGGGAGAATAAATCCTCCTCTCACTGTCTGATCCTCTTCTCTTTTATTTCTTCCCATTTATTGAACCTCAAGGCAAAGGATCATGATTTATCAGGCCCATAAAGTTCAGTCCCTCCCCCTGCATCAGAAGTACAGAATTAGGATGAAAAATTGTAGATAGTAGATCTGGAAAGACTAATGCAAATTCTCAGTATAGAAGTTCTATCTACAACAACTAGAAATGTAACTGTAAAAAACATGAAAAAAAAATCTAAATCATCTTCAAATAATTTTCTAATCAGGCATTAAACTGCTGGAAGGCATGACCTTCATCATCTTGGACTTAGCAGAGTATTTGGCACATCAAAGCCATTATTGAACTCCTGCTCAGTAAATACTGGCAGATTGATTAAATGAACAAATGAACACATGTGCAGAGGAAAAGGGGATGTGCAGAGGGATATATTAAAGATAGTACAGGGAATTGGGGGGGAGGGGAAGGGTTTTTTGAGCCTAAGATAAACCCTGGAAGCATTTAAAAAATTCCCTGATATATGCTTACTTTCTTGTGGTTTGCTCTTTCCACTAAAAATCAGAGTGCATAAAATATTCTGATTACTTGGGGGTTATTACTTAGATTCCCACTAATGTTTTATATATAAATCTAAATTACTATTCTTCCTCCATTCTGTTTCCCTTTCTGTTTGGTTAAATCCCTGTGGGAGGGAATAGCATTCCTGTGGTGGGTAAAATAATTTCTATGGAAATTATTCAAAACACAATTTATGTAAACACTGAAGATATGATTCATTGCTGGATCCAGACCTTGTGCTTGCATCATCTCCTCATTTACCGTCAAGTTCTTGGTGGCCAGAATCTCTTTATAAGGCTCTGTCCTTATCAGTTGTGCATGGAAAAGGGTGAACTTCCCTTTGGTAAGAAGCAAGAGAGAAAAGACAGTTTTCCAGGAGGTAGTGGTTGCACTAAAAAGAACACTGGACCTGGTCCCCAGTCCTTACTTTGCCATAACCAGCAAGGTGACCTTGGAATGGCCTTTACTTCTCAGCCTGTTTTGTTCTCTGAAAAAAAAAATGGAAATGGTTGAATCAGATGGTTCTCAAAGTTCCTTCTGACCCTTCACTATACAAGCTTATGCTTATGTATTGTGTAGCTTTTTGAATCCAATGATCCCCCAGTAGTTTAGAAATATTCTCCTACAGACTGACAGACTGAAACTGCCCTCTCATTTTGATATATGGTCCCACTGGGACCTGAGTGATTCTTTAGTTACCACAATGTGAATCTGAAGAAAAACCAGAAACTGCTTCTTGCGTAGTCTAGTGTTAAAGGAATTGAACAAAATTGTGACTGACTAGAAAAGAGTGTTAATGATAATACATTTAAAATAAATAATGAGTCTTATCACGTGTGTTCTGAGGTCGGGATGCGGCCACTTGAGAGTACCCATATATAATAATATTAGCATTAGATACCTCTGTCTGAGCCCACAAGGTCACTGACAAATGTGCTGACAGGTCACTTTGATGTGTCAAATGCTCTCTAAGACCAAGATGATGAAGGTCATGCCTTCCAGCAGTTTAATGCCTGATTAGAAAATTAATTCGAAGATGATTTAGATTTTCTTCATGTTTTTTACAGTTACATTTCTAGTTTTTGCAGATGGATAGTAGTTCTTTGAGAACATACTACTTGAAATCTATGGATTGGATGTGGTTTGCTGTCTATGTATTTTATCCCTTTTATCCCAGAACTGCTTGGGGATAATGGAGGAAGGAAAAGAAGGGCTTCTCAAAACTCTGTTTCACTATGCTAGGAAGAACCGACTCCAATGTTGTTGCCACTCCTTTTGTTTAAAAAAGAATAAGGTTTCTTCTCTTAGAACCCTCATAGATTCTTAGACCCTTCCAATTATATGAACATTCAACACTGCAAGATGGTGAAAGGGGAGAGTGGGAAGATGCAATGCTAATAATAAACAATCACAGATTCTTCAGGAGCTTGGTGTTCCATTATTTACTCACCTAGCGAACGCTTACTAGATGTCTCTCATGCACACAAAGCTGGATAAAATACTATCCTTACTCTTCAAGATCTCAGTTTAGTGGAAAAGAAAACAAACAGCAGACAATCTCAGGAGACGTGTCTTTGTGTCATGATGATCTTTCAACTTCCTTAGATAATTCTATGTGCAATACTGGACTCACCAGTTACAATGTGTGTGACCTTGTATATGCCCTCTAAGGGTTCAGGGCCCCAGTTTCCTCATCTGAAAATGAAAGCAAAGAATAACAAGTTCCCCGACTTACACTATAGCTCTAAGACAAGAACTGAACTAGGTCTTAAAGTACTAAATAGAATTTGGAACTGGAAAGAGAAGCAGCCATGGATATGGACATGGTGTAAAGAAAGATGATGGTAAAGAGAGTAAGGAATTAACACATCTTCCTGCTTCCACCCTTGTCCCCTCCAGTATACTCCCAATCAGCTTTGAACCATTGAAATGCAAGTCAGGTTACAGCCACTCTATATTCAATCCTCCAGTGTCTTTCCATATCACTTGGAAAAAATCCAAAGTCTTTATTGAAACCTAGGTATTAATCCATTTTTCATTACTATTTGAAAATACCAGAGGCAGGCTACTTTATAAAGAAAAGAGATTTATTTCAGCTCACAGTTCTGAAAGCACCAAGGTCTAAGAGCCTCATCTGGTGACTGCCTTCTTGTTGGCAGTCTCAAGGTAGCACAACTATCACATGGCAAGAGATGAGGAGCACACACATGTTTGTGTTTGGTCTCTCTCCTCTTACAAAACTAGCAGGATTCAATCATGGGGGCTCTACACTAATGACCTTATCTGATTACTAGCCACCTCCCATATGCCCCACCTCTAAGCACCACAAATTGTTTCCATCCTCTTAATATCTCACAATGAGGATTAAACTTCAACACATGAAGCCTTGGGAGACTCTCAAATATAGCCAAACCATAGCAATCCACACAACCTAAATGATCTTCATTCTTCATCCCAGCCTCCCTCTGTCTCATTCCCTATTGCCTTCTCTCTACCTTGTTCTACTCCAAAAACATTTGTCACCACCTAACATTTTATTTTTTATTCTCTACAATATAAGCATAAGATCAGGGACTTTTGTTTACCTTATTCTGTATCTCCAAAGCTTAGAATATGCATGGATGATAACATGTTTATTGAATAAATGTTTTCAGTTTACAGATAAGGAATCTGATCAAAGAAAGAAAGTGAATGAGGCCAAACTTCTACTTTAAATACAAATTTCTCTCTTTCTTTCTCTCCCTCACTCCAAAGGCTCTGTGGTAGACAAAAATAACTGGCCCCAAAGATGTTTACATCCTCATTCCAGAAACTTATAGTAAAAGGAAGTGATTAAGCTAATCATCTTGAGATGGTGAGATTATCCTTTCATAATTTTTGGTGGACCCATGGAGATTCTTTTAAGAGGGGACAGGGGGTCAGAGTCAGAGAAGGAAAAGTGATGATGGAAACAGAGGTCAGAAAATGGAAAGGGGCCATGAGCCAAGAAATGCAGATGGAAAAGATAAAGATGGATTCTGCCCTGGAACCTCCACAAGGCACATGGAGCTGCCTGCACCTTGAGTTTAAGACTCCTTACTTCAAGAACTTCGAAGTCATAAACTTGTGTTGCTTTAAGCCACCATGTTTGTGATAATGTGAAAGCAGCATTTGAAAACTAACACAAGTTCTAATTATTGCACTATAAAAGAAAATGCTGGGCAGGTAAGGCAGGGATAATTTGCTAATTCATTATTTAGCATATAGCTCTTGAATATCCCTCCCCTCTATTTGGGTGCAATACTGATCCAGATACTGGATGCACTAAGATAATAAAAAGAACATAATCCCTGCACTCAAAGAGCTTGCAAGCTGGCAGTGATGATTATAATGAGTGGACAGTGAACCCTGAATTCAGTGGGTGGGATTTGTGCCTGACTTGGGGCTGATGCTTTGGCCTCCAGATGCTGAAATTGAGAGCTGCCTCACAGGGAGGTTTCCAATGGACAAGGGTATTTTTTGACCATGCATCTGTTACCCAGCCAGTCACACACTTTCAGAAGCCTCCAAGCAACACTGACTCTAGAATGTATCTCAGCAGAGGAAGAGATTTGAAAAGGCACCTCAGCCTGGGCTTGTGGGTTAGTTCTTGGACATCATCTCTGGATTCTTTGCTTGCCTTTTGATGATTGGCCTAACTTCTGATATTCTTTTCCTTGGCTCTAACTCTATAAGGTTTATTTATTCATTCATGTATTCATCAACTCAACCAACATTTATGGTGTACATCGATACATTTATTTTAGTAAAGAAAAAAAGATGGCTATGAAAAAGGAACTTTTACATCTTATTTTACATGATTTTTAAAGCAGTAGGATTAAGAGTACTTTATGTTTCTTTAATTTGGAGGTTTCCACAATATGCTTTTTACTTAATCAGCAATATAATATGTGTGTGTGTGTGTGTGTGTGTGTGTGAGATTAAAATATATATATGTAGATACACACACACACACACACATATATATATATATATATATTTTTTTCTGAGAACTATTGTGATGCAGATACTATGGTAGACCTGAAGGTGGGAGCGAAATCTTTAACTACATAACTTATAGCTTAAGAGGGGTGATGAGTAATTAGAGAATTGCCCCACCAAAAGCAAGTGTCACCAGAGAGGGAGATAGGGTTTCTGTGGAGGCCCACAGGGTCACCTAATCATGCCTGGAGGACAGCACTGAGATGGAGAGGGTCAAGTTAAGGATCCCCCAAGTAACATCCCATAGAGTGGTCTGATCGTTGTAAGGTTCTGGCTCTTTGGCTTGCTCTGCTCCTGGCCTCGGTTGTTTTGCTAACCAGAGCCAGCTGTGCTGTGGGTGTGCTTTTCCCGATCCTGGTGTTCTCGCCTGGCCCCTTCACTCACTGCCTCCCACGCCCTGGCATGACACAGGCATTTCCATCCATTTCCCAGGAATCTATTTAGAGGCAGCATCCTGTGCTGCTCATGAGGAGTCACAAGCCCACGATGAGATAAGAGGAGGAACTTGGAAGAAAACATTACGAACATGGACAAAGCCAAGGGGGAAAGTATGCATGTTTTCATTTGCTTTCCCCAAACAGGATGCTTTCACACCACTTTCTATAATCCAAACAGTATGTTCTTCCTCAACATCCTGTGGAAATGTGAAGTTGTAAGAGAGATGTTTTTCTCCCAAGATGGAGTTAGTGCCCCTCCTGGTGCTCCCACAGTGTGCTGTGCTCCTGGATTTCACAGTCTTTCTCACATCCGGTCCCATCTCCCGACGGTCTGCATTCTCTGTAGACCTCCAACATCCTCTGCGGCTTGCTTGAGGCTGCGTGGCATCAACAGTCCTGTGCACAGCAAATGCTCAGTGAACAGCTGCTGAATTGAGTAGCATAAAACCACATAGGTACTAGTTTGGGTAAACTTTGAAGTCCAACTTTCATTTCTAAATGAGATTTCAGGATGCTGGAAAATGGTTTTAAATTGTAATTGATTATTTAAAAAACATTAAGATGTGCCTACAACAATTCTCAAACATAGACTCACCACTGACGTTTTCAACCTGATTTGATAGGCCTGACAAGGAGTGTAAACTGAGAACATCAAAAATTCTGTTGTAATCACCCTGTAACTTGTGAGGTAGGAGCACAGGGTATGTAAGAGGAGAAAATGCTTGGAGGCTCTAAAGTGGATGGCAGATGTTAGTTTGCACAGAACTAACACAAAAATCAATCATGCATTTGGTCCCTTGCAGACTGAAGCAAATATCTGTGTTTGGATGGGACAGAGGAATGACGGGAGGAACTGTTTCTTGTTGCACTGAGCATTCAGTCGTTCTGTGCTTAGCCAGGACACAGATGGTGTTCCAGGGTTGGAACGGCTCAGGGACAGTGGGAGAGGTGCCCATGCCTTGCTTTCACTTAATCCGCAATGCAAGCTTTCAAGAAATCCTTGAACTGTTCAGATGCCTACCTGGAGAGGCAATCCTTAATTTTAAAAAAAAAATTCAAATCAAACAAGTGACAGTGACAAATCTTGGTGACATTTAATACCATTTCTGACCTCTCAGAAGCAGTTGATGCCAACTGTCTTCTCTGGCAGGGACAGCTAGTTCAGCTTAGTAATGGTCCAAGGACCCTCCTGTTCTCTGGGGAAATTGCAAAATACTGCTAAATATTCTAAAAACAAAATTAAATATTCATTTTATTTTAATTTACATGTGCCATCCAGCACTTTTAGAAGATGTCAGTACTATGGAATGACATGGCCAAGCATAATGTGTTGCAACTCTGAGATCCAGCTGTAAATTCTCAGAAAAAGATGCGGATGGCCCAGCAGAACAATGCTGTCTGATTGTCAACTTGGTTAGCTATAAGAGTTGACCTATACTTCTCAGTGTAGCTGTAAAAAATAAATAAATAAATAAATAAATTGTAGTTCCAACATAGTCAAGAGAGCTCTAGTAATTCTTGATATTTCTCAATAAATACTGGTCAGATCTTCCTCGACAGCAAAGCAATTCAGCATCTGCATTTTACAAATGTAATGTGATTTCTGATGTAAGAAAACTATTTCCTGGTTTCCAGAATTTAGAAAATAAACACATAACAAACAATCAGGAATCTAGGACCATGAGGAATCAGATACTCTGGATGTTTGCCACTTCAAAGTCTACATTTGAAATTTCCTCCTATTTTTCCTGGTACTTAAGCATATCTTGGTGTGACTCCTGGGAGTTTACCTGTCATTATGACAGAACAAATAATTATGTAAAACAAACCCCAACGTACTTCTCTTCCTCCATGCAGTCTAACTATAACTTAGACACTTCTCAGCCATTTTCTTCCCCCATGGAGAATGGCTATTGAAAAGTAAGGATGTAGAAAATAATATTCAGGGAACAGTGGGAGACAAATACATTCCAATCTGTCTACCAGGGCACAATAATCAGGAGTCAAGCTCAAGAACATTTGCTTATTTAAAATATTTTTTATGTTAAAAGCAATACATTCAGGGCAAATATTTCACCTATAAAGAAAAATGAAAAACAAGAAGCAAAAATTCTCCTCTCTAATATCTTTCCCCTAGATCTTGAATCCCATTGCCAAGAAAAACAGTGCTAGCCATTTGTGGAGTATCCTTCTAGAAGTATTCTATGTATTTTACAAAGATGTCACAAATAACACATACTTTGTTCCCTAACAGCTTTACGATAGTTTTTCCTCATCATAACTTGAGGATCTTTACGTATATTAAACATGTTATATCTCAGTCTTAAAAAAAGAGGGAGAGTCTTTTTTTTTTTGTTTTGTTTTTATGTTCAGTGAAAGTATCTTTATGTATTTATGTAATATCTCTTTGGTGGATATTTTGATTGTTTTAAGGTGCTTACTGTGACAGGTAAATATATATATATATATATATATATATATATATATTATATATTTGTTTTTTTAAAGAGAGAGAGAGAGAGAGAGAGAGAGAGAGAGAGAGAGAGAGAGAGAATTTTTAATATTTTTTTTTAGTTTTCGGCAGACACAACATCTTTGTTTGTATGTGGTGCTGAGGATCGAACCCTGGCTGCACGCATGCCAGGCGAGCGCGCTACCGCTTGAGCCACATCCCCAGCCAGTATATATATATATATATATTTGTACACATAAGAAAATAATTCTTCCTGGCATGTAGAGCACACTTGTAATCCCAGTGACTCCAAAGAGTAAGGCAGGAGGATCACAAGTTTAAGGTCAGCCTCAGCATCTTAATGAGACCCTGTCTCAAAATAATATATAAAAAAGGTCTGGGCATGTAGCTCAGTGGTAGAGTACCCCTTGGTTTAATTTCCAGTATAGCAAAATAAAATTTAAAAAATGAAAAATGAAAGAAAAAAAGAGTTAATTTCTAAAAAGCAGAGTTAATTTCTAAAAGTAGAATGACAAATTCTGACATTAAAAGCATTTATATCTTAATAATTATCTTCTAGTTTATCTCCAACAATGTTAACCAATATACACCCAGCAATAATGCATAAAAGTGTATTTTCAATGGCTCCCACCACTGAAAATTGGTTGGTTTGTTTGTTATTAAAATCATATAAACATAGGTTACCATTGGAGTTCAGGAAGGGACTTTTATTTTTAACTTTCATAGACATTTGTGTTTGCTTTCCATCCATGTGGCAAAATACCTGAGGTCATCCACTTAGAAGGAAGAAAGGCTTATTTTTTTGGCTCACAGTTTCAAAGTTTTCAATCCATGGCTCCTTGACCTTGTTGATCTGGGCTTGTGATAACACAGTATATCACGACAGAGTGCATGGTAGAAGAGACCTGTTCACCTCATGGAGGTGAACAGAAAAGTAAAGAGAGGAAAAGGAGGAGCTGGGCTCCCAATATCCTCTTCAGTGGTATGCCTATCGATCTAACTTCCTTCCAATAGGCCCCACATCCTAAAGGTTCCGTCACTTCCCACTATGCCATCAGCTGAGACCAAGCCTTCAATTTGTGGGCCTTTGGGGGCCATTTAAGGTCCAAACTAGAGCAACATCTATACCATGTAAACTTGATACAGTAAAAATGTTTTCTTTTGTGATTAAAAATGATTAGAGATTCAAAACATTGATAACAATTTTTGGAATAAAATTGCAATTGTAACATAGAAATCAAGAATATAAAACCATTCATTATAAAAAGACCAAGGGAGGGAGCCCTTAAAGTTGTGTAATAAGGACAAACTGAGGGGCTGTGGGGGAGGAAAAAGCCTTCCAGGCTACTCACCTGAAGGAATTGGAGATTTATTAGAATGGGGGTGCCCAAGCTGGGTGGGTGGCGCATGCCTATAATCCCAATGGCTGGAGAATCGCCAGTTCAAAGCCAGCCTCAGCAAAAGCAAGGTGCGGAGACCCTGTCTCTAAATATAATACAAAATAGGGCTGGGAATGTGGCTTAGTGGTCAAGTGCCCCTGAGTTCAATCCCCTGTCCCCCCCCCCCCAAAATGCAGGAATCAAGAGAGTCATAGTCCCTGGAATGAGAACTATCTTTACAGGATATACCTATAATGTAAAAGACAATAATCAGTATGTTCTATAGTGTACTTAGTTGTAATTTCTTATACCCTAAAGACAAATAAAATCTGTGCTTCTCATGGTAAGTTCTTAGACAAAGGAGTTTTTGCTCCATTCCCTCTGTTCTCCCATAGACTTGAAAACTTGGCTACCTGAGGATCCATCTGTAAATTCACACTTTTTTTTAGCTTAGAAAACCCATATGTCCCACTCTGAGAATCATTACTCTAATAAAGGAGATATTCAGGGAAAGAATTCTTGGTAAAACAATATCCAGATTCAAGAGAAAATATCTGAGTTACAGTGACTTAAAGTCTAGTCTGGTCTGCTACAAAAATGTTTCTGTAACATTAAATATCTCATATGCAATTGGTGAAAAGGAAAATTATGCAAGTTTAACATGGAATTCATGGAACTCAAACATGATTTTCTCATCAAGGAAAGCTGGAATAGCAGGAATAAAATTATACTCTTTTTGTGTGTGTGTGTGTGAAAGGAAAAGCTTTCAGTGTGGCTGCTGCTAAGTAGTAGTAGTCCTGGAAGCACTGTATTTTAAGAAAATTAAAAATAAGTGCTTGGTTGCCGGTTTTAGTGTAAAATTGTATAAAACCCATGAAGTAGAATTTGATAGTACCTAGCATTTACTCTTTGTTATGGAACGAATTGGGTCAACTTCGAATTCACATGTTGAAGTATTTATTATACTCAATAAATCAGAATATGGTGATATTTAGAGATAGAACCTTTAAAGAGGCAATTAAGGTGAAATGAGGTCATTTAATTGGGCTTTAATCCAACTAGACTGCTGTCCTTATTAAAGGAGGAGATTTGCTGGGTGCAAATCCAGAGGCTGAGGCAAGAGGGTCATAAGTTCCAGGGCTGGAGATGTAGCTCAGTAGTAGAGAAGTAGAGAACCTCTGGGTTGCATCCTCAGTACCAAAAAAAAAAAGAAGAAAAAGAAGGAGAGGGAGAGGGATAAAAAGAGAGAGAAGGAGAAGAAGGAGCAAAAGAAGGAGACAGAGAGGAGATTAAGATACAGATAATATTCAGAGGTCATGTGAAAATGCAGGGAGAAGGCAGGTATGTGCTAGCCAAGGAGAGAGGCCTCAGAAGAAACCAACCCTGATGGCACCTTCATCTTGGATGTCCAGCCTCCAAAACTTTAGAAAAAATAAATTTCTGTCATTCAAGCCATTCAATCTATGGTATTTTGGTTATGGCAGTCTTAGCAAACTAATACACTCTAGTATGTAAAACTCTGGAGATACACGTGCAGAAAAGTGAAACAACATATATTTAAAATTATTCACTGTTGTAATACTTATTATAGAAAAAAAGAAATGGAAATGACTTCCTGTCTTTTCACAGGGCCCTGGTAACTAAGGTACATCCATCCACAGGAGACTAGATATGGACATGAAAACCCGAGGAAGGTCTCTGTGACCTGTTATGAAGTCATCCCAGGATATACTCACAAAGGCAACAGAGAAATGAACAAACATAAGCAAAGTCCCACAAAGTATATGTAGTATGCTAATTTTATGTTTGGAAAAAAAAACAAGCAAAAGAATGTGTATGTGTTTGCTTGTTTTTGTAAAAAATAAATGCAGGAAGGAAAAATAAAAGTGATTATAAAGCTGAGGGGGAATGGGTGGGAATGGGAATGAGCTAGATACAATAAGGATGGGAGTTTGATATCCCTGAGTACATCTTTTTGTATCTTTTGAATTTTCAAATTATATAAATGTTTTACGAGTTCAAAAATAAATTGAAAAGACCCAGAGAAACAAATCTCAACATTGAATATAATCAGAAATAATAAACCTAACCACTTATCAAGTTAATAACATAACCCTGGAGGTAAAAAAGAAGAAGAGTAACTTGAACAGAGTGATTTGAACGGCATTAAGAACTAAGAGACCTGTAATAAAATCTAGAACTAAGTAGGTTTGTTGTGAAGAGTGGCATTGGAGTACTGGAATTATTTGCATTGAAGGATAAAGCAAAAGAAAATGTGTTTAGAGAATTGAAAACTCCTGTCCTCCGTGTTTAGCACAAGAGATATAACTCTTGAGTGGGGAAAGGTGAGCAAGAACCCTGAAATATCACTATGAACTTTGTGTCAGGAGTGCTCTGCACACCTAGAAATAGGTCTTGGTTTCTAAATATCATTATTAAGAACAGGAAGACTTCTTGGGCAGAGGACTGATTCTAAGTTTGGAGGAGGGAAAGAATGAGGTGGACCTAGACATCAAGGAAATGCACAACAACGCATCTGAAGGACCCAGGGACAGGCTTGACACCCCACCCCTACCTCATGACTGCATTTGAGACAGTGTGAAATCCAAAATAGTTGCCCATTACTTATATTATACATAACTACATTGTATAATAACATTAAGATATAACACACTAAATTAAAAAATGTGTTTATAGTGATACTAAATAATCACCATCACAACAACAAAAATACTGAAAGGAAGGACAAACTTTCCTTTATAGAAGAATGCTAACTAATATATATATATATATAGAAGGAATGATAAAATTACAAATTTACCATTTTGTAACCACAAATGGAGTAACTAACGGATTAAGTTAAAGAACAACAAAGATAAACTGTGTTAGAGAGCAGAATCCTCATGCATCCCAAAGTGTTATATCACAGATGGATTATTAATTATAAAGGGAAAGAAGATCTTCACAATAGAGACATTCACCAGATGCCACTTCACTAAGCGAGTAAACTATCATTACCAACGGAACAAACTGACATTAGTTATATCTTTGGGGATGCAATGGGAGTGTCTAACTTCACTTACATAGTATAGGTGCTAAAATGTTTAACCTGCATCCACGCATGAGAAACCAGACAAACTCAGATTGTTGAGCATCCAACATGACTACTGGCATGGACTTTTTGAAAGAGACCAGTTTCATAAAAAGTGAAAAGTTCAGGTGGGAGAGGTGTTATGGTTTGGATGTGAGGTATCCCCCAAAAGCTCTCATGTGAGACAATGCAAGAAGGTGCAGAGAAGAAATGGTTGTGAGAGCCTTACACTAGTTAGAGAATTAATCCCTGATGGTATTAACTGAGTGGTAACTGGAGGCAGGTGGGGTGTGGCTGAAGAAGGTGGGGCACTCGGGGGGTGGCTTTGGGGTATATATTTGTATCTGGGAATAGAGTCTGTCTCTCTGCTTCCTGATCAACGTGTGAACTGTTTCTCCTTACCACACTTCTCTGCCATGATGTTCTGCCTCACCTGGAGCCCTGAGGCATTCTATAGACTAAGACCTCTGAAACTGTGAGCCCTCCAATAAACTTTTCCACCTTTAAAATTGTTCTGGTCAGATCCTTTAGTTACAGCAGTAAAATAGATGACTAAAACAGGAGGGGACTATTCCACATTGTAGGAGATAAAAAAAATGCAAACTAGATGTGGCTCATAACCTTGAATTTGATCCTAAATTGAAATAAACAGCAAGAAAAGGATATTTCTAGGTCAAGTGAGGAAATTTAAATATGGACTGTATATTCAGTGAAATTATTGTATCAATTTTAACTTTAGCAGGTGTGATGACAGTAACATTAACATACAGAATAATTACTTAATCTTTCTGACATGTTGAAGTACTTAGGGTTGAAATATCATATCTGTAATTCATGTCAAATGGCTCAGCGAAAAGAAACTTCTCTGAGATTGGTAATTTTAGGTTTTTACATTTATATGTATAATCCATATTAAGATAATTTTTGGTATATGGTGTGACTTTTGAAGTTGACTTT
This sequence comes from Spermophilus citellus, assembly GCF_964194105.1. Lineage (NCBI taxonomy): Eukaryota > Metazoa > Chordata > Mammalia > Rodentia > Sciuridae > Spermophilus > Spermophilus citellus. The sequence continues at coordinate 14,819,340 of NC_138191.1, forward strand.
TCTTTTGTTTTTAGATCATTGATACAAAGACTATTTTTGCTTAATTGTCTTTGCTCCTTTGTCAAAAATCTGTTGACCATTTGTGTGTGTTTTTTTTCTGGACTCTATTTTGTTCCAAAGATTTGTTTGTTTTCCTGACACCAATACAACACCATCTTGATTGCTATAACTTTGTAATATGTCTTGGAGTCAGGTAGTGTGAGTTTTCTAACATCATTCTGCTTTTCCAGAGTGTGTTTGAGTATTTCAAGACCTTTGCAGTTTCATAGACATTTTAGAATCAGACTGTCAATTTTGTCAAAAAGAGGACTATGGGGATTTGAAATGATGATGCATCAAATCCACAGAATAATTTTCAGAAGACTGGTACCTAAACTATTGAGTATTTGGTGTATCCACGAATTTATTATTTTAGGTCTTCTTTACTTTTTTTCAGCAATATTTTGTAGTTTGCAGTATGCTAATGTTAACCATCATTTGTCAGGTTAATTTCTATTTCATATGTTTTGATGCCATAGTAAATGGTATTTTAAAATTTCAATTTCTATTTGTAGCCACTGCACAGAAGTATTACTTTTTAAATATTGATCTTGAATCCTCTAACGTTGCTAAACTTATCACTTACTTCTATTGTCCTTTTGTGTTTGTTTAGGAGTTTCTGTGTAGATGATGATGTTATTTATGAGTAGACAGCTTTACTTCTTTCTTCCCGATATGGATGCCGTCTATTTCTTTTTCTTTTCTTATTGTCCTATTACCTCAAGAATAATATTAAATAGATGGGGGAGCAACATCCTTGACTTGTTTCTGATCCCAGAGGGAAACCACTTAGTATTTCACTATTAAATTTGATGTTAGCTGTAGGTTTCTCGTAGACACTGTTTTTCAGGAAGTTTTTTTCTATTCATAGTTTGTTATGATTTAAAAAAAGGTCAGAGATAGGTATTGGATTTTGTTTGTTATTTTTTCCTCTTAATCTATTGAGATGACCATAGATGATTTTTTTTGCCTTTCTTTTCTGATAGTCTGAAAAACTATTTTACTTTCATTTTGAAAGATTGATTTTTATTTTTATTTCTTTGACCAAAGAATTCCAGTTTAACAGTTTTTTTTTCGCTTAGTGATTTTTTTTAAGTTGACAAGTAAAAATTGTATACATGTATATATGGTATACAAGATGGTAAGATGTTTTTTATATACGTATACATTATGAATAGTTAAATGAAGTTAACATATTGAAGTTAACATATGGATTGACATACAGATCACCTCATTTCTGTGCTTGTGGTGAGCAAGTATAATCTACTCTTTTAGAAAATTTCAAGTATGCAACATTTTGTTTACTTAGTCATTTATGATTTACAATAAAGCTCTTGAGTTTATTCCTACTGCTAAGCAAAACTTTGTATCCTTTGACCTACATCATAACCTTCTCCACAGATTGTGATAGCTACCATAATACTCTTTTGTTTTTTATGGCTTTGACTTTTAGATTCCTGAATTGGTACAGTATTTGTTTTCATTTGTCTGTCTTATTTTAATTAGCATACTGTCCTCCAGATTTGCCCATGTTGTTGTAAATTATGGAATTTCCTTTTTAGAAAGGTTGTATATTATTTCATTTGTCCATATACCACTTTTTTTTATCCATTCATCTGTTGATAGATGCTTTGGTTGATTTCATAACTTAAACATGGGAGTGCAGACATCTCTTTGATAACACTGACTTAAAATATTTTGGGTAAATACCCAGAAGTGGGATTGTTGCATTATATGGTAATTCCATTTATAGCTTTTGAGAAACATCTGTATAGTTTTCCATACTGACTGCACTAACAGACATTCCTGCCAACAGTGCACAAGTGTTTCCCTTTCTCCACATTTTCACTGACACTTAATCTTTTACCGTTTTGATGATAACTATTCTAATAGGTGTGAGGTGATATTTCATTGTAGTTTTAATTTGCACTTAAGTACTGATTGTGATATCGAACAGTTTTCATTTATCTGATGGCCATTTGTGTATTTCGTTTGAGAAATATCTATTCAGGTCCTTGCTCATTTTAAAATTAGGTTATTTGTTTCCTTTTTATAGAGTTGTTTGGGTTCCTTATGAATATTTGCATATTAACCCTTTATCAAGTATAGCCAGTGTTTTTCCAACACTGTTTATTGAAGAGACTGTCCTTTTCCTTTTCCTATAGTTAATTCCTGGCATCTTTGTCAAAACAATTGATATAAATATGTGTATTTATTTCTGGTCTCTATAGTCTATTACCTTTACTATATGTATGTTTTTATGCCAGTACCATGCTGTTTTGAATACCACAGATTTCTAGTATATATTGAAATCAGACTTTGTTCATTTTGTTTAACTATTTTGGGGTCTTATATGTATCCAAAAGAATTTTAGGGTTTTTAAAATTTCTATAATAAAAGTCATGGAATTCTGATAGGGATTGCATTGAATCCGTAGATTGCCTTCGGTACTATGGACATTTTAGCATTATTAATTATTTTAATCAATGAAAATTGGATATTAATTTGTGTTTTTATCAAATCCTTTTATTAACATCTTGTAGTTTTTAGTGTTCTTCCTTGGTTAAATGTATTTTAGAGTAATTTTTTATACCTATTTATTGTAAATGAGATTGTTGATTTCTTTTTGAGACAGTTCATTGTTAGTGTGTGACAGTGATTTTTGTACATGGATTTTTTTATTCTGCAATTTTGATGAATTTGTTTATTAGCTCTAATGAGTTTTTGTCTGTTTTGGAGGAGTCTTTGAGGTTTACTATACATAGGATCACAAGTCATGTTCAAATGGTGAAAATGCGATTCCCTCCTTTGGCTTTTGGATGCGTTTTGTTTCTTTCTCTTCATTGCTTAGGAGTTCCAGTACTAGGTCAAACAAAAGTGGCATCTTGTCTTATGATCTTAGAGGAAAAGCTCTCAATTTTTCACCATTGAGTGATGTGGACTTCTCATTCATGGCCTTTATTGTGCTGAGGTACAAAGAAAACTCCCTTTATACATAATTTGTTTAGAGTTTTTATGATAAAAGGATGTTGGAATTTGTTTGTCAAATACCTTTTCTACATTAATTGGGATAATCATGACTTCTGTACTTCATGCTGTTAATATGGGGTATCACATGTATTAATTTCCATATGTTGAAACACACTTGCATCTCAGGGGTAAATCACATTTGATCATTAAAAAAATTTTTTTTAGCTGTAGTTGGACACAATACCTTTATATTTTTATGTGATGCTGAGGATCAGACTCAGCATCTCACATGTGCTAGGTGAGCGCTCCACTGCTGAGCCACAATCCCAGCCCTCACATTTGATTTTGATGAATGATCCTTTAATATGCTGTTGAATTTGTTTTGCTAGTATTTTGTTGAGTGTATTTGTGTCTCTGTTCACCAAGGATACTGACCTGTGATTTTCTTTTCTTGTAGTGCCCTGTCTGGCTTTGGCATCAGGGTAATGGTGACCTTTCTTGAATACTTTAAAGGTATTGCTATATTATCATCTCACTTGCATAAGTTTGGACAAGGAATCTAAGTCATCTCCATTACTGTTTATTTGTAGAACTTTTTCTTATGCTTATTTTATTTTACTTTGTTTTGGTATTAGGGGTACTTAACAACACTGAGCCACATTACCACTCCTTTTTATATATTATTTTGAGAGGGTCTCGCTAAGTTGCTGAAGCTGGCTTTGAAATTGAAATTCTCCTGCTTCAGCCTCCTGAGATGCTGGGATTACAGGTGTATGCCACCGTGCCTAACTCTTGGGTTTATTCTAAAAGTTTTCCTTTAGTCACTATTTTAAGCAATTTGATCATATCTTGGTATTCTCATGTGTTCTTAATAATTCTTGTTCTTAGAGTCTGTTGAGTTTTTTGGATCTGTGGGTTTACAATATTCTTTAAATTTGGAAATATTTCACCATTTTTTCTCCAATTTTTTTTGGTATTTTTCTCCCTTGATTTCTTTTTTTTTGTCATCTCCAATTATACACTTATTTGTCTGCTGTAAGTTGTCCCATGGTTCAATGATGCTTTGTTAATCTTCTTTCTTAGTCTTTAAATTTTTTTTCTTTTAATCTTCTGTCCTTCACTTTGGATAGTTTGTATTACTACATCTCCAAATTCACATTTCCCTTTTGATGTCTAATCTGATGTTAATCTCATCCAGTGTATTTTTCATTTCAGAAATTTTAGTTTTCATCTGTAGAAGTTCATTTTTAAAAAACATCTTTCATATCTTTGCCTAATGCATTAGATTTTTCTCTAGATTTTTTTGAACATGGAATACAGTTAACATAACTGTTTTATTCTCCCTATTTACTATCATATAGATCATTTTGAGTGCTTTTTGATTAATTTATTTTTAAGTTTTTACTTATGGATTTTATTCAGCTGATTCTTTTGTGTGCCTGGTCATTTTTTATTAGATGCATTGCATATATTGTGATAGCAATTTCAGCCTTACAATTAAAGAACCTATATATTTTATTTTATTTTATCTTGGTGCTAAGAATTAAACCCAAGGACTTGCTCATTCTAAGCATATGCTCTACCACTGACCTACACTCCCAGCTCTAAGAACACGTAAAATAGAAGTATGATTGGCATATACTTTAGACAAAAGCAGAATACATAAGGACAGACCTCTCCCAACATTTTAGAAAGTGAAACTAAATGGTCAGATCTTTGAAGGTAGAATTCATTTGTATAAGTGAATCTTCGCTATTGCTTCTATGGTGGAACAAAACTCATCAAACTCTTGATCTGGTTCCCCAAATATTAATGTATGGTTTTTGCTCTTTCAGTGGATAATAGCAGCAAACAACATTGCTTCACTTTTTCTACCTTAATGAGCAAAGAAATAGACTCAGGGAAATTAAATACATGCCGAGATCCCACACTTAGTAACTATATTAGTAACTAGGATTCTGGACCTAGGTCTGTTTGATTCCAAAACCCAAATTTCTTGTCTTACTTTGTCCTGTGCTATGAAACATAATGAATCTCAGGGCTGGGATTGTGGCTCAGCAGTAGAGCGCTCACCTAGCACGGGCAGGACCTGGGCACCACATAAAAATAAAGGTATTGTGTTGAAACATAATGAGTCTTAGTGATTCTCTTCTTTAACAGGAACTTGCTCGATTAGCCCTTCATCCTCTTAGAAAAGAGAAAAAATGAAAACCTTTTAGGGCAAGATAATCTGATACATGTCCAAGTTGATTGAGTAAACTGCATGTGGAGTTTTCTGAATTTGCTCAGGGATCAGATTTAAATCATTATTTCTTTTTTTTAAAAATTTTTTTTTTATTGGATGTTCACAACATTACAAAGCTCTTGACAAATCATATTTCATACATTAGAATCTAGTGGGTTATGAACTCCCATTTTTACCCCAAATACAGATTAAATCATTATTTCTTGTGGCCTTATCATACCCGAAGATGAGGAATAGATTGTATTGAGTAACAAACACAAAACCCTGAAACTATGCTAGAACTTGTTTCCTTTACAAATAATCTTTACAAGTTTCTACTGGTATGTATATGTATTTACTCCTCCAGCATACCCCAGTTCTATCAGTCATGACAGAAATCATGTTTGATCCAGAGATACTTTATAGAGCAATGCAAGGGCTTCTCTTAAAAAGGGTCTAAACAAGAAGAAAAATCTCATAACATAGCTTTACCAATCATGTTGCAATATAGACTGAGCAGGCATGCTTCCTGAAGAGAAGCTAAAACTATTGACATAACCATGGCCCATTCTACAGTTCCTATGGGTGGTTCTGGCTAAGAACAGGGGACCTATCAATGGAAGAAGTCAGGAATAGGAGCTGAGATTGGCTCTCAAGGGGAATAGAAGCCTGGATTCATGGAAAGACCCAGAGTTTACCTGAATTGCCTTCCATCTCAGTCCAGGTTTAGCATCAAGTCCTTGGTGCCTATCACTGTGGCAATGAGGGATTATTTTTATTAAGCATTTTGTGTTTGTGCAAGAGCTTTCAGTCATTAATCATTTAACTCTTGTGCCCCAGGAGACTTTTGTCGATGGGAAAGAAATAATACAATCCTTATTTTACAGTGAAAGACACAGCAGCAATGTTGTTTGCTGCTGTTACACCCTGAAAGAACTAGAACATACATTTGAATTTAGGGAACCAGGCCAGGAGTTTGAGTTTTTATTCCATCACAGAAATGAGGTTTTCTGTTTTTACACAAAATGAACTTGCTTATTTTTCATTTTGAAAGCAACATGATAGATACTGAAGTGCACTCCAGAATTACATAGACCTCATCTTTGTACATTATATAGCCTGAAAATTTTGCTGAGTCCCCACAATGTTTCTGAAACGTAAATATTCATTGGAGTAGATAAATTGGAAGGCATTGTTGATTTTGTTTTCTGATAAGAAAAAATATGTTTCTATAAGGAAGCATATTCAGGGTGGCCATGAGTAGCCAATAGTACAGTACAGAGGGACTCAGGATCACACAGACATTTTGCTGCTTGGAGTTAACTCAGTGGGCTTCCTGGAGGAGGGGGTGGAAGTGTTTTGAATTTCAAGTAAAGACAAAATGAAATAGGATGGGTTCAAGCTAAAAAGTTTCTTCTCAGCAAAAGAAACAATCTGTGAGGTGAATAGAGAGCCTACATCCTTGGATCAAATTTTTACCCCTCACACATCAGAAAGAGCACTAATCCCTAGAGTATATAAAGAACTCAAAAAGCTAAACACCAAAAAAAACACAACAAATTACCTAATCAATAAATGGACCAAGGACCTGAACAGACACTTCTCAGAAGAGGATATACTATCAATCAATAAATATATGAAAAAATGTTCAACATCTCTAGCAATTAGAGAAATGCAAATCAAAACTACTCTTAAGATTTCATCTCACTTCAGTCACAATGGCAGCTATTATGAAAACAAACAATAATTGTTGGTGAGGATGTGAGGGAAAAAGGTACACTCATACACTGCTCGTGAGACTGCAGATTGTTACGGCCAATATGGAAAGCAGTGTGGAGATTCCTTGGAAATCTGGGAATGGAACCTCCATTTGACCCAGCTATCCTTCCCCTGGGTCTATACCCAAAGGACTTAAAAACAGCATACTACAGGGACACAGCCACATCAATGGTTATAGCAGCACAATTCACAATAGCTAAACTCTGGAGCCAACCTAGATGCAAATAAATAAAATGTGGCATATACACACAATGGAATTTTTCTCAGCAATAAAAGAGAATAAAATCATGGCCCTTGCAGGTAAACGGATAGCATTGGAGAAGACAATGCTAAGAGAAGTTAGCCAATCCCAAAAAACCAAATTCCAAATGTTTTCTCTGATATAAGGAGGCTGACTCATAGTGGGATAGGGAGGGGGAGCATGGGAGGAATAGACAAACTCTAGATGGGGCAGAGGGGTGGGAGGGAAAGAGAGTGGGCAGGAGGTTAGCAAAGATGATGGAATGTAATAGACATCATTATGCAAAGTACATGAATGAAAACACGAATTAGTGTCAACATACTTTATATAAAAACAGAGATATGAAAAATTGTTCTGTATATGTGTAATGAGAATTGTAATGCATTCTGCTGTCATTTATTAAAAAAATCAATAAAAAATCCTTTCAAAGATCCTTCAGCCCAGATGCTTTTTGTGTTTCTCTCTATGAAGTACAAACACCACAAAAAAAAAATCAGTAAATATTACAAGGAACCACCAGAAGGGTCCATAAAGGCACAGAGTAATGGAGAGGAAATGAAGCAAAGTTTTCCGACAGTGAGATCTTTAAGATCGATTAACTATGAAGTAGTTTAGGGGGTGCTGTGGCAGGGGGAGGGTATCAATGGAAGCCTTTGGCGTCCAGACTGGATAAGGCACAGAAAGAGCACCTCAGGAATCTGCAAGCCCTTAGCCGGGGGCAGGTAATACAACAAGAGTGAGGACTGAGGACTGACTGATTTCCTTTTCCCTTGGCCTGGGAAGATCTTGGAACCAAATCCATTTAGAATCTATGTGACTAAAAAGTTTCAGATTCCTTATTTGTAAAATCTGCAAAAAAAAAAAAAAAAAAAAGCCTATGTCATAAGCTGATGAGCAAAATAAAAGAAAGTCTGAGAAGTACTTAGATGGTACCTGGCACAGTCTAGGTTAGATGGTAGTGTAAGCTGCTTCTTCTTTCTTTTCCTCCTTCTTTTCCTCTTCCTCCTCTTCTTCTTTGTATTGAGGTTGAATCCAGGGGCACTTTACCGCTGAGGTACATTCCCAGTCCTTTTTTAAAATTTTTATCTTTGAGACAGGGTCTCACTAACTTGCTGAGACTGGCCTCGAACTTTCCATTCTCTTGCCTCAGGCTCCCAAAGAGCTGGGATTACATGCTTGTGCCTCCACGCCTGGCTGGTAGTCTTCTTTAAGGAAAATAGAATACTGATTCAGGTTGCAAAATTAGATAGTAAATATTTAAGCATAAAAATCACAACAAATCACCAATTAAAAAAAAGTTGGAAAATAATACAAATTTCAAAAAATCCAGGAAAATAGCACAATCCTTATATTAACTGCCTGAAAAATCTTTAATTTTACCCTCCCCCCCCACACACACACATGTAGATATATAAATGCTGAGTGTTTCTGGAATACATTCACATAAGTTCACAGTTAGCAATCAACTCCACAGAGAAGTGTTGTGAACCACATAAATACGTTGCATTCTGCTTAAGCTAAATATATTTTCAACACGACTTTATGTCGCCCTACACAAAGGGAAATGTGACACAGGGGAATTCAGAGCACTATTAATTAATTGGTGTTAAATACTTTCAATTTTATAAACTGACTGGGTCTAATGGCCCACACCTGTAATCCCAGCCATTCAGGGGGCTGAGGCAGGGATATTGAAAGTATCAGGCCAGCCTCAGCAACTTAGTGAGACCCTGCCCCCTCCCACTCAAAAATAAAAAAGTACAGGAGAGGTAGTTTAATGGTAAAGCACCCTTGGGCTCAATACTTAGCACCTACCCCTCAAAAATTTATAAATTGTACAAAAACGTAACACCACATTCACATATTGATAGAGCCCCTTCCAGAGGCGCAGAAGGGACTCATGTGATTGACTTTATGTCAATCTCTGCAGGTCATGCTGGTGCGGTGAACAATCCTTTCTCACTATACTGGCAGTTCTTGCTTAAAGCAAGCAAGATGATAGTGGGAGTTTGAAGTGTTATATTCAGGAGACTCCTTGAGTGTAACCTCATGTCCATTCACAGAGACGAGGTGTGTCTCCTCTGGCAGTGGGGAATCTAAATTAAGTGGAGTTGTGAGGATCTGATGGTTCATATGGAAAGGAAACTTTTTGTTCCTTTTGTGTTATGCTATTTTCTTTTGTGTTTTGCTATTTCTTCATCGACTTTTGAGTTCAAAACTCCTCTTTGAAATTGATGTGATTTACCTAGCTCTGAACTCTTTCATCTTTCAAAAAAAAAAAAAAATCCTTCTAGGAGTACTGTGATCCTTCTCCACAAAATAGAGATTGTAGAAGTTAAGTTGATTAAGTTTGTCGAAGCTGCCTCAGGGACACTCCACGTCATCCTGGGCAGACACTTTGGAGGCTGGTTGAAGCCGCAGTTGGGGAACCAGCTAAAGCTGTGGTGGTCATTCCAGAAATGTAACCTCTTAGAAACGTGCTGCCCAGGCTCTTGGAGGACGGGTAAAACAAATAAAGCTGCCGCCTATTTGGAACATACGCTGGCTCTTTCCACATCTGCAGGACATTTAGTTCCCTGCATCTGGTAGTGTTTGTGCAAATATAATTCCATATTCACTAATAATTCCTGGGGCTAAAGGCCCCCCCCCTCGGGTAACCTTGTTAATATTCTCTCAAGGTCTGGTGTGAACGCCTCATAGCATTTTGATTAGAATTCAATCTTGTGTTTTTTTCCCCTTCTCTGTCTCTTTCTCCCTCTCTCCTCTCATGCTTTCCTGGCCCCTGGTTTCCTGGCCACCCACATCAGGAGACATTCTCCCTCCCTTCCACTCTCCATTCTCAGTTTCAAGGAATTTCCTTGTGTCAAAGGCAAAGTGTGATTGACATATTTTTCCCCTCTTAAGAGCAGTCATCTCAGTGTTTGATTTAACCATCTCCTTATGGGGCTCATACAATCATTACCTGGGTGAAAGAGACCTCCTGCTCAACCTTATGCTTAAGCGCCAACTTAGCCCTGTGCAGCTCTGCATTTTTATACATTTTTGAGTTGCTGCTCTCCTTCACATTATTTCCTACTTTTTTTTTTTTTTTGGTTGGCACTGGTGGATATCCCCTGGTGAGCTTTACCTTGAGATTTAAAAAATTTTAGTTATGCACAAACAGGTAGACCAACTGCCTCTTGCCAGTGCCCTCTTCCTGCCAAGAAAGGCAATTGCTCTTCTTGAGAGCTGCAGAAAAGAATGGAGACAGAATGAGTTCACCTGAGCAAGTTGTGCTCCTTGGGTTCTTTGTATTTCCTGAGCAGCTTATTTGTTTCCCAGGAGAAGAAAATAGAAAAACAAAAGCAAAAGCAGATTAGCGAGGGCAGGAGGAATTACATGTAAACTCAAGAAGAACTTCTTGACAGTCAAGGTTCTGATTCTGGAATGTCTGCACTCTGTCCCAGAGTCGCTAAGACCGGCTGCCTCATCATCTAATTACACAGGTTCTGAGGGTTTCTGCCTGAAGGGAGTGAACTAAGTGACCTTGGAAGGTCACTTGCAGCTTTCAATTCAGCAGCAGTCTCCTTTTCTGAGAAGGGCCACACTCCTTGGTGTTAGAGCAGACTGTCTTAAGGGAATATCTCACATCTTTCTAGAAGTAGCCTGATCACATCCTGCTGTTCCCAGTAATGAATCATGTCGTCTGCCTCTGATTATGACACACTGCCTACTCAGAGCGCCTAACTGCAGCCAGTTCTATTATAGTGCAATAATTATTCTCTGAAGAAACATCCTGTGATCCATCCCTCTCCCCAACAAATATCATTGTTTTGGAAGTAAATAACATGCTAAAAGATAAAGGCTTGGATTAGCAGTAACAAAAATTATTTTTTCTGTCTGGAACATCAGCAATCCATGTAGCCTTAATAAAAAAATCTGTAAATATAGAATTATAACACCTTAATTAAGTATAATGCAAAGCCAGCATTGAGTGATACTTCATTTTCAGTCAGGAGTGACGAACTGTGATCACCAAAAGTACTCTTATTAGCATAGTGTAACAAATACTTCTTTGTTAGAATTATCATCCATGTTATGATAAACAAAGCATGACGCCAATCAAGCAAAGCAAGCAAGTATTCATATACTTCCAGGAACAGTATTATATGTCTTATAAATTCTGTTTTTTAGTTTGATACATAATAATGTTATTATATATATTTATGTGGTAAAGTATGATAATTCAATACATGTATACAATGTGTACTGATCAAATTAGGGAAATTAGCATTTCAGTCTCCTTAAACATCTATCATTTCATGGTGTTAGAAACACCTCTCGTAGTTATTTATAAAATAAATAATCAATTGCTGAAAACTATATTTTCTTACCTGCTACCAAACCTCCCTCTATCCTTACCTTCTTTCTTCCTAGCCTCCAGTAATTGCTGTTCTACTTTCTGATTGAACTTTTTAGCTTCCGCATCTGAGAGAGAACGTGTGGTATATGTCTTTTCTGTGTTTGGCTTATTTCACTTGACATTTTGTCCCTCAGTTCCATCCACGTTGCCATAAAGAACAGGATTCCATTCTTTATGACCGAATAATATTTTGTTGTGCATATTTATATTTCCTTATCTTCATTCACTCATCTGCTGATGGACAACATGGTGGAGCGCATACCTCAGCTACTGTGAGTAGTGCTGCAGTAAACTTGGGAGTTTAGGTATCTCTGATGTACTGATTTCATTTTCACTGGACATTGTCCCAGTAGTGGAGTAGCTGGGATATGGGTAGTTCTATTTTTACCTTTTTTGAGGAAGCTTCATACTATTTTCCATAATAGCTATTCTAATTTCCATTTTCACCAACAGTGTAAAGGAATTCCCCATTTTTTTTTTACAATAAACTACTTTTGATTGTTGGTATATCCCACTGCTTTGAGATAACTTGGTTGTAGAGGAAAAGTCAACTACAGGCATTATGTTAGTACTCAAAAAAATCCATGTTAGCTCATGGTCTACCCAGATCAATATTTGAGTCAGAAAGTGGAATTATGGGATTATGCACAGAAAGGATTACCCTAAAAATACTGGTCTAATAAGGTTAGGATGGGTCCCAAGATATTTTTATTTTATCTCCATTTCCTATTATGAGATTCCATTCATCAATGTCTAAATCTTTTCTGCACCAAATTTGTATCTTCAACCTGTCTGTCCACTTGAAATAATAGGCTTAATATACTTTGCAGCCTGCTTTGTAGAATGGCATTGTGTCTTTTGTTGTGAGGGTTATAATAATGACCTGTGGGACAGCAAACCCCAGCCCTACTTTGGAGGTATTCTTATTTTCTGGTGTCTCCTAAGGATTCTATAGGAGACGTCTTATTTATGCCCCCTCTGTCAGTAGACACATTGCCTGTGAGCATGAAGTAGCTCTGCTGCTCTGGAAGGTTCTCTGTAGTTCTTGCAGGATGGTACTCTCAGAGGCCACTGGTGACACCATTATACTGCCTCTAGGTGCTGCTCTTCCTTTGTAAAAGAGTGAATTTAATTCTTTAATAGCCTACAGCACAGTCAAGTACAGATTTTAACAGTTACTATTGCTTTGCTGGTACAACCTCAGGTATAAACAAATGGAAGTATACCCCAAATCATCTGGCAACCAGTGTGCTCTAGACTATGTTTTTTGTTTAGCTGCTGCAGAAAACCTTTCCATCCAATAATCATTCTCTTCTCCTTTCATTACAAAAATGAAATTTTATTTGGGATGGTGATGGACCAAGTACATTATGTTCAGAAGACTAAGTTCTGGCCAATGCAGCAGAAATGAACTTCAGGGAAGCCTCCTTGTGGCAGCTGATGTAACTAGAAGGTGCCTCCTTTTCAATTTTCCTGCTGGCCAAGATAAGGATGCAATGACAAGGGTTACAATAGGCACCTTTAACCATGAGGTGGTTTGGAGGCTGGAGTAGATTCTAAGGATGGTAGAGGAGAAAGCAGGATACGCAGTACCCGATTACCTGGTGAAACCACCACAGCATCTTTGAACCAGTTGCTTCTGGACTTCTTTGTATGTTTAGGTAACCCTTATTTGGGGTTCTCTGCAGTCTATATGCAAACCTAATCATGGCACAGTAACTTTGGCTATGCACTGACCTTGTTCCATGTGGCAGAGTCCAGCTTCTCTTCAGCCATGTGGAAAAGCCCTGTAGCATGTCTAGACTTCATAGAGATTCATCCCAAGACAACCAGAGCCCAGAGAGAAGTAATTCTTTCCTCACCCCCAGCCTAAGGCTTAACTGCCAATTTTTCATCTCTTGACCCAGAAGCTGCCTCTTCTCCAGGATAATTGAGAGTTATCATGATTATTCATTCAGACCCTACCTACCCTTTGCCCACAAGGGTGTGGCCTCACCTGATGCTGCCAAAAAAGAAGCACATCAGCATCAAGTTTCAGCCACACTTCAGTTCCTTCATTTGAAAAATGGGGGAATTTTAAAATAAACATAAAATGGGCTGGGGTTGTGGCTCAGCAATAGATGGTTTGCCTAGCACGTGTGAGGCCCTGGGTTCGGTCCTCAGTACCACATAAAAATAAATAAGTAAAATAAAGGTATTGTATCCAATTACAACTAAAAATAAATATTTTTTTTAAAAAATAAACATAAACCACAAAGGATTTTAAAATATACTTCAGGTATTAGTTTTGGAATCCCTACCAGAACACTTCTTAAATTTTATTTTTGGCTAATTTTACCCACTTATGTGTCTTCTTAGATACACAGCAACACACAAACCCAAACCCAGAAATGCCCATACAGATTCCTATGTGATTTCACATAGACTCATGCATGAGTTCACCTACATGCTGATTTTTATATATACTCACATATCAATATGCACATCCTCAAGCATATAGTCTGGCACATTGATATGCAAGCTCAAAGGAATATGAATTTAGGATTAGTGAATAGGATATACAAGAAATGCAACCCATACAGCAGCTAAAGAGATTAAGCACATAGATTACAAACAAGCATAGTATTTAATTTTAATGGTATTGCAACAATGTGATTTTTTTGTATTCTCCAAGGATAGACTCAATGGGGCCTAATTAGGCAAGTAACCTTGGTGCACAGACCAGTGCTACTGCTAAGCTGGACTTTTTAACCTAGTTATGTGACTGATGACAGAACTATTGTGAGTTATCTTGAACTCCTTCATGGTAGCAGAGAACTGCAGTCTTGTTTCCCAGCTCATCACAGGCATCCAGTCAGATTTTGAAAAATGACTGAATGAGTAATATTCTTTGCACGTACTCCCCTGAAAGGCTGTCTGATCCTCAATGGACATGCAAGAGAAAAAGCAAATCAATGTCTACTTGGATTCAGGGGAGCATCAACTCAGGGAGGTAGGCAGAGGGAAAGAGAGATAAAAGGCCTGAGTGATGACATCTCACCCCCTAGCCCAGCAGCTAGTCTGGGCTCATAGTTCTAAGAAGGTAAAGGTGATCTAGGATGGGCTCCATGGAACAAGACATCCACTGCTTTCCCAGAGAGGCTGTTCTAGAGACAGACAGACAGACTGACCAAGACTTCTGTTTGGACATCTCTAATTTTGTTTTTCTTTTTCCATATTTTCTTTTTTCCTCAACTGCTCCTCTCCTTTCCTAGTCTTTGAACTTGTCAAATACTTGTATGTGCTAACCGCAGCCAGGCCCTGCTGTCAGTTAGCCAAATGACACACATTTAGGGCTTTTCATCTTTCTATATAAACCAGTCTCTCTAGTCTATTTAATCATTTTGGCAGTTCTTTTCTGAATTCCACCCCATTTTAAAATAAGCTAAATTCTCTACCCCTGTGGATTTAAAATCAGACCATTGCAAACCTGTACAGAGACCCAGCATTTAGACGCAAGATATCCCCATGTTTTAAACTCTCTATTCTCAGTTTTCCTAAGCAACGTGGACTGTAAAGGCCAGGGAAGGTGGGAAGAAAGGAAAGAAAAGTACTTGGCTGCCAGAGATGAAGGCCATAGTGATTATGAGGTTTGTTTAAAAATTTTATTAATGACTGATATAGGCTATAGCCATATGTGGTTCAAAATTCAAAAAATATAAAAGCATACACAATATTGTTTAGATTTTCTAATATGTTAAAATATAAGTTTTAAAAATAGTACCAGAACATTCCAACATATTGGCATAGTCACTGACTTCCTTAATAAGACTCCTAAAGCTCAAGAAATAAAATCAATACATGAACTATGTAACTTCACATCATGTACAACCATATGAATGGAAAGTTATACTCCATGTCTGTATAATATGTTAAAATATATCTACTATAATGTATAACTAAAAAGAACAAATAAAAAAATTTAAAAAACAAATCAAAAAATTTAAAAAGAAATAAGATCAATAATAAATAAATGGGCTTCAAATTAAAAACTTTCTGTACAACAAAGGAAACAAGAGTGCAAAGAGATAAACCTACAGAATGGGAGAAAAATCTTTGCCAGCTGCTCTTCAGGCAGGGCACTAATATCCAGAATATATAATTAAAAAAAAATAACTCAATCATTAAATGGACAAATGAACGAAATGGACATTTCTCAAAAGAAGAACTAAAAATGGCCAAAAAATATATAAAAAATGTTGAACATTCTTAGCAACCAGGGAGATGCAAAAAAACTAAGATTCCATCTCACTTCAGGTAAAATGGCAGCCATCAAGAATACAAATAACAATAACTGCTGGCAAGGAAGTGAGATAAAGTTACACTCATGCAAGGCTGGTAGGATTGCAAACAAGTACAACCACTTTGGAAAGCAGTATGGAGATCCCTCAAAAGACTAGAAATAACCCAGCTATTCCATTCCTTTATCTGAAAGAACTAAAACAGCATACTCTAGTGATATATGCCTACCCATGTTTATAGCAGCACAGTTCACAATATCCAAGTTATGGAATTAGCCTAGGTGTCCACCAACAGAACAATGGATAAGGAAAAAATATGATATATAAACATGATGGAGTTTTATTAAGCTATAAAGAAGAATGAAAAAATGTCACTTGATAAAAAATGGATAGACAACATCATACTAAGTGAAATAAGCCAGACTCAGAAAGTCAAGAATCAAATGTTCTCTTTCATGTGTGGAAGTTAGAGAGAAATAAGGAACTTAAAAAGGGAGTATCTCATTAAAATAGAAGGAAGAACAGTGGAATTGAAGAAGAGTATTGAGGATGGGAAAGGAGAGAAACTGCATAATGGAACTGAACAAATTATGGTCGCGTATGAATGTGTCAGATTGAATTCTACTTTTATGTGTAAGTGTAATGCACTAATTAAAAACAAAAACAATAAATAGAAGGAAGACCAGTAAGATAGAGGATAGGGATTAGGGAGAAGGAGGAGGAAAGGGAAAGGGAAAAGTGGAAGTAGTAGGGATTGATAATGAAGCAAATTATATCATCTGCATTTATGAATAAGTCAAAATGAGCCTCACTGTTATGTATAACTATGATGCACTAATAAAAACATTGAAAACAAAAATTCTTCACTCCCTGAGCACCAGACCTCAACACTATTAGAAGTTTGTTGCTAATTGCCCATTTAATTTTTATAAAGATAAGCAATAACATTGAATAATAGGGAATATACAATGTTACTAATACAATCAAAACTTCATTGCCGTAGTCCGAGTTTAAAATACTTACTTTAAAATACCATACAAAAAATAAGAAAAAATAATGTGTCCACAAAAGCATATACATTGAGCAGAAACTATTGCTTCTATTCCTGTTATTTAGCTCATCCCACACTGAAGAAGTAACGTTATTATCTCTCTGCATATATCATTCCAGACAGATCTTATGCATATGCAACCAATATGTATTTATATTTGCGTGTACATGTGTATCTCCCCACCTCTATTTATATACTAGTGGTATAAAACACACACACACACACACACACACACACACACACACAAACACACACACTGCTTTCCTTCTGTTTTCTCTCTTAATATATTTTGGAGATTTGGAGACCAATATATATCCACACATAACTAGCTCTCATAGTACTTTTTATGGCTATGTAATATCTGTAATTATGAATGTGCTATAATTTTATACTCTGCAATTAATAGATATTTAAAATCTTTCCAACTTTTCAGAGTTACTATCAATGATTATTTAGGGAACTCACCCATTTTTACAAAATTACTGACAATGCCTCACTCAATAACTTTATACATTTTTACACAAGTGTAAGTAGACATTTGGGATAAAATTTCTGGGTTAAAAGATATGTGCATTAATAATGCGATAACTACTGACTGATTGTATTAACAGATACACCCATCACCAATATATGAGAATACCTGTTTCCCCACATCCGCACATACACAAAACTTTGATGATCCGGTGGGGGCTGGGAAGCCGGCCATTTGTGTATGTTTCTTTTAGTCTTGTGGGTTTCTTATCATTTGCATTTCCTTTCCAGTGAACAGTTCATTTCCTTTGTTTGCATTTTTATTGGGTTGTTGGTCTTCTATGGATTTGGATGAACTCATACATATTAGGGAGATTAGTTCATTGAACTATAATGTCACAAATATATTTTTCTGTTTGTCATGAGACAGATGAATATATTCACCTATTATTTCATGCTTTCTGAATTTTGGTTTTATGGTATACATAAACAAGATTTTCCCACTTTGAGATTATTCTTTAAAATCCCAGTTTCTTCTAGTACTCATATTAATGAGACATAAGATTGGGTGTGTGGTTCAGTGGTACAGCACTTGTCTAGCGTGAATGAGGCCCTGGGTTTGATCTCAACACTACAAAGTAAACACAAAAATAAGAAAGATATAAATCTAGGTATTTTTTCCAGATGACTACCCAATTGTCCCAACATCATTTATTAAATGATTTATTTTCTTTATTCATAGATTTGTAATGTTATACCATTGTAATATAAAATCTACATCATGTTTGTGACTCTTGGGGATTTCTAGTCTGTTTCATTGATCTGTCATGCAAATATTTAATTATTATATTTTAATTATTGTTAGCTTTCAAAATTTTTCATTATGTAATGTAAATAATTCCCTTTTAATACTCTTCTCTTTCAGAATTTTCCTGTTTCCCTTGTTGTTTTTACATCTGAATTTTAGAATCAGGTTGTCTAGTTCAAAAAATTTGTTTTTCCATTTTAAAAAATCAGGGGCACATTAAATTTATTGATTAAGTCAGGGAAGGTAGGTGTCTTCTTGATAATGATTACTCCTCACCAAGAACATGATCTGGTTTTTCATTTGTTTATGTGTATCTGTGTGCTTTCCTCAATACTATTTAATTGTATTTCTTTTTATTCTTTATTTTTTTAAGCAAAGGGCACTTATGAGGGAAGCACATACACATAAATGCATGAAAGACTCATCCCCACATGTAGAGATGGGCACATTCTTGCTCAGTTCAATGTCCATGCCTTTTTTTTTTATCAGTGCTAAGAAAGGAGCCCAGAGCTTTGTATATGCCAGGCAAGTGCTCTATCACTGAGCTACATCCCTAGCCCTTAGTGGCATTTTAAAGTTCCACTTTCATAAATTGTGACCATTTCTTAATACTTTTATTTCTTTTTGGTTATTATAAAATTGGAATCTTCAGTCTTCTCTTATAGTTAATTATGCATGCGTGTGGGTGTGCATGCACACACATGTGCACTTTTGCTTTCTGTTTTTTTTTTTTGTTGTTGTTGTTGCTTTCTGATTAATTATGTAGGTGCCAGGCACCTGCCCAAATCTATTCTGTTCTCTCTGAGCTTCTCCAAAAGTTTCCTCTAGGCCAGGGTATCTCAACCCTCCTTTACTGGCATTTGGGGACAGATAAATCTTTGTTGTTTGGAATAGTGGGGGAAAGAGGTGTTGTCCTTTCATTGTAGGGCGTATGACAGTATCCTGGCCTCTCCCACTAGAAGCGGGTATTGCAGATATACTCTATCCCTGTTGTAATAACCACATGGGCCCTAGTGTCCAGGCCTGGGTGAGGTAAGGAGTGGCGACTCGTTGCCTGGGATTGAGAACTGCTATTCTAGGCCCATAATACCGGGAAGCTATTCTTTCTTTTCACCCATTCCTGGCCCACTGTCTAATCATAAGAGTGGAAATGATTAAAGTTCAGTTTCCTTTTGTGAGAACCAATTGTTATGTAGAAGTAACTATTGTTAAATAAAATTTATAAGAGGCCATGATTTGCATGGAACTTCTGTACTAGGCCCAGATGACCAAACCAAATAGAGTTACTCACACTGCAGATCAAATACTAAGTCATTTATGGGACCTTCTGAGAAATCAGTGGAGTGAGAGAGAATGGCCAAAGTCTCAGAGGCCAGTTTCAGCTGACAGGGACATCCCTCTGTTTTAACCTTCATAAGGAAAGTAACTTTGAAACAGATTGAATTTTTGTTCTCTGCTCTGCTTTCCTTATCCACATTTTGTCAATAAAGCCAAATTCTTCTACTCAGCTCATATAAACACTTACTTGATGTTGCCCAATTCTAGAGCCGAGAATAAAAGCCATTTAAGATCTTCATACTAAACTTGTTGTAATTTTGCCTTATTTATTTATTTATTACTTTTTTGTTGTTGTTGCTGTTAATGGGGATTGAACTCAGGGACACTCAACCACTGAGCCACATCCCAGCCCTATTTTGTATTTTATTTAGAGACAGGGTCTCACTGAGTCACTTAGGGCCTTGCTTTTGCTGAGGCTGGCTTTGAACCTGCGATTCTCCTGCCTCAGTCTCCTGAACCACTGAGATTACAGGCTTGTGCCACCACACCCAGGTATTATAATTTTTATTCTACAAATTTAGGGAGTATGGTGTGATACTTCACATATACTGTTTAAATCAGGGTAGTTAAAATTTCCATCTCATTTTTTTTTAATTCTTAAAACTTTTTAGTACATTATAGTTACATATAATAGAGTTCATTTTGACACCATGAATATGATGCATATTTCTAGTCTGTGGTCAAGCTACATGTGGAAGTCAGTCACAGGCACAAATTATGTGAATTTAAAAATTAAATGTAATAAGAAGAGGGAAGTTGATTGTACTGCTTGTGTATAACAGCTTAGATCTTAATTTCATAGTGTTTTAGCATATTCTCTAGTTGTCTGATGTGTCACCACTGTCTTCTGAATCAGTTAGGATCATAGCACTGCAGGCTTGAAGGGATGTCAGCTGGTTCCTTAAGGCATGGCATCATGTCTAGCACCCTTTAGTATCCCAACAGTACCATACCACTTTTACAAATTTCTTCAGTATTTACCACTATATGATGTATATGTCAGGTGTTCAGTGAGGTGGGTATTTTGCTAACACAATCCCTTTAGCATGATATCCTGAGTTCTTTAGAGGAAACAAATTACTACAGAGGGAAATATTGAGGGATTAGAGTCAAAATGCCTGCATTTAAATCTTAGCTTCCAGCCATTAGATCATTAGATATATGTGCAAAGGACCTAATGTCCATGAATGATATTTGCAAAACAGTTATAAACAGACATACATTGTAGGTGGCAGGGAAGACTGGATGAGACCACATACACAGTGCAAATAGTACAAAGCAAGGCTTCATCACACTTTAAACTCTGGCTTAAAACTCTCAGATTCTCAAAACAGGATAGCTATTATCATTTGTATGTGAATACAAGTTCTCTATTTGAGGAGTTTATGGCTGAAACAATATAATTTTCTATTAAAAATTTAAAATACAAGTTGAAATACTGGGGAATTGGTTCAGATGACTAGTTTTATACTACCGCACTCTACCACTGAGCCACAACCCCAGCCCAAAATTTTAAAATTTTGCCCTTCACATCCAGGTTCATAAATTGAGGGTTTGGTAGTTGTTGAAGTAGCGACCCATTTCATTCCTCTTTCCTCAGCTGTTATGCAGAGCGATTGTCCCAGCATCATTTATGGAAAGATGTACCTTTGCTCACTGCCCTGCAGTTCTCCCTCTTTCATAAAATGAAGTTCACTTCTATAAATGAGACTGTTTCTGGGCTCTTTTCTGCTCCCTTGGACTATTTATCTAATCTGGTAGCATTCTTAATTATTGTAATCTTATAATAAGCCTTGATACTCTGGGGCAAAAGTTTAACCTCTTTATTCTTTGAGTATCTTGGTTATTCTTGGCTTGATTTATTATTGATTGTAGAATTAGTTTTCAAAGTTATACACACAAGTTGGGCATGGTGTAATCCCAGAAACTCAGGAGACTGAGACTAAGGCCAGCCTAGGCAATTTAGCGAGATCTTGTCTCAAAACAAAAAATATAAAGGACTGGGGATGCATTCAATGTAGAACACCCCTGGATTCAATCCTGAATATTGCAACAAACAAACAAACAACAACAATAACAAAACAACAAACACCAAACAAAACACACAGAGAGATGAATGGATGTGTGTGTAATATTATATATGTGTATATATGATATGTTATATATGTTTATATATGATATTGTATATTTATATATGAAAACCTGTTTGGAATTTATTTAAATCTGTGAGGAAATTATGGATATCTGACATCTTTTTTTTTTAATTTTTTTATTTATTTTTTTTTTTTAAAGAGAGAGTGAGAGAGGAGGGGGAGAGAGAGAGAGAGAGAGAGAGAGAGAGAGAGAGAGAGAGACTTTTTTTTTTAATATTTATTTTTTAGTTCTCGGCGGACACAACATCTTTGTTGGTATGTGGTGCTGAGGATCGAACCCGGGCTGCAGGCATGCCAGACGAGCGCGCTACCACTTGAGCCACATCCCCAGCCCTCTGACATCTTTATAACATTAAATTTTCCAAATTATAAATATTGTATATTTTTCTACTTTTTAAGGCTTCTTTAATGTTTCTGAATAAAATGCTATAATTTTCCTCTCAGACTTCCCTCTCTCAGATTTTCTGCATATCTTTTGTTTGGCATATGCCTAGATAATGAATGTTTTAAACGTTATTAAAACTGGCATTCTTTTTATATTTTCCTTTTTAACTGCTTGTATCTGGCATATATAAGTCAAAAATACCTTTTAATTTATTGATTTTGTATTCAGAAACTTTGATAAAGTCTTACTAAATCTTATTATTTATAAGGTGTTTATAAGGTAATTTTCTTTTTTTATACATACAATCATGTTATTTTCTAGTAATAAATTTTATTTCCTTTTTTTCTAGTCTTTTTTACTTATTTTTTCTTTTTCTTGCCTTATTGTATAGCCTAAGATCTCTAATGAAATATGAAAAGCAAGCAGAAGATAGAAGATAGTGGACATCTTTTCTTATTACTTATCTCAAAAAGATGCTTTTAAAATGTTACCATTATTTATGTATGGGGTTTGATGTATGTTTCTTTGTCACATTCAAAAGTCTTTCTGTCAAGAGTGGACTTTGGATGTTTTCATATATCTTTGTGGCTACCTGTTGAAATGATCAAATGAATTTCTCCTTTATTCTTTATGTAAAGTAAGTTACATTAATGGATTATTTTATATGCTAAATCAATTTGCATTCCAAGGATACACCCAACTTAGTCATTGTGCATTGCCTTTTTGTATATTTCTAGATTCTCTTTGCTGATATTTACTTAGAATTTTCTCATCTGTGTTTCTAAATGAGATTGGCATGTACTTTTTGCTTGTATTGGCTTTGTTGACATGACTATCAATGTTATTCAAGCTTCATTTGATGAATTGAATAATGTCTTTTATTTAGTGGGTGGGTGAAAGAGTAGAAGTTTTCCAAGAATTTTTGACAGAACCCACCAGTAAAGCCAACTAGATACGTAAAAATTTATGATTTTTTATAAACCTCCCTGGATTGACTCTTAATTATTATAAAGTAATACTTTGTATCATTAATCATGCTTTTTACCCTAAAGTTTATTTTGTCTACTACTAACATATTCAAAACCTTTCATTTGGATTGTGTTTGCATGTGTTATATTTTTCCATTTTTTGTTTCAATATTTCTGTATTCTTATATTTTAGATGTAACTCTTATAAATAGCATTCATCATTGTTTTTTAATCCAATCAGATAATCCTTATATTTTATTAAAACATTTAGTCCATTAACAGTTAATATAATTACTGATGCAGTTGAATTTAAAGCTGCATCTTATTTTTTCCCTTCCTTCTATTTGATATTTCTTTCTTTAATGTTTCTGGATAGATGATTTTAAAAAATCCACTCAGTTTTGCCCTTACTTTGAAGGTCTACAGACTATTTTTATCATTTTGGTTATGACTCTAGCAATGATATCTTGTATCAAAATCTAATACTAACAAAGACCTTTTATTTCTCCCCCCAAATGAAAAGATATTAGAACAATAAAACTTCATTTAAGCCTTTTTGATTAATGTCCTGTTGTTATCTTTTTTGTTTTTAAAAACCAAGAAGAAAATATTAATATTGGGGTGTTATATGGTGAATATTCACTTCATGTTCCCTTTATTTTTTGCCATTGTCCTTGCTCATCAGCTCTAATTCTCTAATCTTTTCTCTAGGATCATTTTTCTTTTTCTTGAAGCATAACTTATGGACTTTCTTTGGTAGTGTTCAGCTATTCTGGTTTTGCCTAAAAATTTATCTCTAGTCTCAAAGGGTAGATTTATTGTGTAAAAAATTCCAGTTGGGCATTTATGGGTTTTTTTCCCGTCATTGAAGTTATCATTTCACTATTTTCTGGATTCCATTGTTTCTATGGGAAAATCAGCTGTAAATCTAACTGTAGCTCATTTAAAGAGAATTTGTCTTTGTGTGTGTGTGTGTGTGTGTGTGTGTGTGGAGGTGGGGAGTGTTTTTAATCCCTTAAAAACAAAGAAATAAGTGCTAGGGCCTCTTGAAGTTATGAATGTGTCTTTATAAGTTCTATAAAAATCTTAACCAACTCTTTCCTTTCTATTTTCCCCTTTACTTATGAAGCTTGCAATTAGTGTCTTTCCATCACTTTGTCTCTCCACCTGTATTTATAGGTATTTGTCTTTCTAGTTCAGAAGTCAGTGACTATAGCCCAAGGGCCCAATCTGATCCACTGCTTCTTTTTATGTGGATGATAAATGAAGAATAGATTTTACATTTTTAAATAGTTGGAAAAAAAGACTAATGTTTTGTGACACATGGAAATTGTATAAAATTCAAATTTTAGTATCTGTTAATAAAAGTTTTATTAGTACATAGCCGTGGTCATTTGGTTTTGATTGTCTATGGCTGTTTTTGTGCTACACTGGCAGAGCTGAGTAGTTGTAACAAAGAATGGGCCTGCATCACCTAATATATTTACTATCTGCCCCTTTATGGAAAAGATTTGCCAACCACTATTCTATTTCATGCTGATACTTTCTTTAGCTGTGTCCAATCAATCATTAAACCTTTGCAAATGGCTGTATTCCTCAAAAGACAATCTAAAATATCTTGGTGCTCAAACAAGACCAAATTTATTGCTTGTCATTTTGCTTCCTTTTAATGTGGGATATTAAGTAAGGTGATCCGGATATAAAAAGTCTGAGAAAAATATCTCACAAAATCCAACAGACTTAGGGATGTTTCACTTTGGGGGAGGTAAATAGTGTTTGTTTGCTTGTTTATTTGTTTTATAAATTGGATAGAGCATAACTAGAACTCACATTTTAGTGACCATATCTGAAACGAAATTAAAATGTTTTCCAAAGATATTTCCCATCTCTGACATCTCACAGAACAAAATATGTGTACCTTGTGCTGAGAATAGAAAACTGAATACGTGGGTCTTACAATAGGCCCAGAGTTTAGTGGAGAGATGGGCATATGAAAAGTTCAGTTCAATAAACTGTTACATATGTTATAATAGAGAGTTGCATTCAAGGTCAGGTTGCTCTAGGGGTAGGGAATTATTATTAGGGAAGCAGAAGACTTTGTAGAGGAGGTGCTGTTTGATAGAGGGAATGACATGTGCAAAAGCCAAGAGATTTGAGAGCACAGGGACATCATGTTAGGGAAATAAATTTAAGAAGCTGCAGCCCAAGACAGGTGAGGCTGGAAAGCGATGTGGGGGCATGTAATTAAATTCCTTGGATGAAAAACTAGGGAAGTTAGATGTTTTGTTGCCATAGGTGTTGGCAATGAAGAGCCATCAAGGGGGCTTTTAAATATGGAAGTAAAATGAGCAGGGTTTTGCTTTAGAGTACTCTGGTTCTGGTATGAAAATTATCTTTGAAGTGAGAGAGGCTGAAGTTATGATGATATGGTAAGAAAACCTGAACTAACCAAATTAGGTGGGTAGGAAGGAGGGCACTTGTGTCTGATTGACCATCTAGATAATAAAAAGAATAAGGGACATAAAGGAGGAGCGAGAAAAAGGATAGAGATTGAGACTAATGCCAAAGAGAATCAGTAGAATAGGATTTGAAAAGAGATTTCTTTTACTGTTGCAGTGGTGGAGTTACTGAGTAAAAGACAGATTTCAGGGTCTGAGAAATTAATGGGAGGTAAAGAATTGTGGGGGTGGGGAGGAGAACAAAGTAAAACCCTTGTAAGGGAAACAACAGTAGGAAACACAGACCCTGGTCTCAGGCTGCTGAGTTGGCCCCCGGCTCTATTGTTTACCTGTGATCTCAGACAAGTCACCTAACCTCCATTTCACTCAGTTTCCAGAGCTATGAAATGTGACAATAGCACTTACCTCATTTACTTTAAGGTTAAAAGACTTATATATTAAGAACTGAGACATGTGTCTGGTATGTACAGTGTTCAGTTAGCTGTAGCTATTATCATTCCATCAAGAAGTGAGATGCTGCCAAGCGTGGGGGTGCATGCCTGTAATCCCAGGGAAGTGGGAGGCTGATGCAGGAGGACCACTAGTTCCAGGCCAGCCTCAGCAACTTAGCCAGATGTTGTTTCAAAATAAAACATTTAAAAAAGGACTGGGGATGTGGGCCCCCTGGGTTCAACCCTCAGGATCAAACAACAACAACAAACCCAAAACCCATAGCATGTTGAGGATAGAAAGGAGTTCAATACTTTGGATAAACATAGTTGCAGGTAGATGAAAATAGCTAGAGAAGAAGAAACGAAACACAAGAGAGTGGGGAACTGGGGAATTTGAGTCCAAAGTGGGGAAAGGTGTGCAGAATGATGAGAAAAGACGAGGAGGTTGATTCTGGGTAGGACAGGAAGAAGCAGGGCTTTGGACCCAAGCATACATTGACATCTATGTAAACATATGCATATTTACATATTTTTGTATGTAAATATGTAAATTTTATACTTGAATGTATTTCTGTATTGATCTAAATTTAGGTAGTGGGGTAAATATAATGAAAAATAAAAAAGTGAAGCTTTTTCCTACTCTACGTATCTGAATTAACCACTGGTAACAATTTCTTGGATACCCTTGTATAGGTTCTAAGCATCTTATTTTTAATACTATAAATGATAGCACACAATTCATACTGATTTACACTTTCAATTTCTACTTTAACAATGTCTCCTAGAGTTCTCTTTGAATGGCTGGGTAGTGGGCCCTATCAAAGGGGTTATCAGAATTCATTCATTCAAGTGATGTGTTAGTTAAGGAAGGAAGGGCCATGTCCAGTTACTTGGTTTTATAAATAATAAGGTGATGAACATTATTCTCTGTGTGTATTTATCAAAAATTGTGAACCTTACCTTGTTGGATACTGATTATTATTGTAATCCTGTAAATATTCTTGAGTTTGTCGTATTTTTTTGTTTGTTTGTATGTTTGTTTTTTGTGCTGAGGATTGAATCTGGGACCTCCCACAGGCTAAGCATGTGATCTACCACAGAGCTATACCTCCAGCCCTTTCTTAAGTCTTGTTCTGAATTTGAATCTTGTTAGGCAGGGCCAAAGTAGTATTTGGTAGGGACATTTTTACCTCATCAGAGAGGCAAAACTCTTCTGAATCCTTTTTCTTGCTGCCCTGTAAAGTTTGGAGGTGTTTCACTCTGGTTGGAGGAAATGGAAACTCTTCCCAGCCTAGTGTCGGGCATTTCTCTCTAGTCCTTTCAGATGACGTTTGACCCATACATTTGCTAAGCAATACTGGGCTGAATTCTAGAAAGGGACTCTTGACAATCCCCAGGGTGGTCTCTCTGCATGGCTCTTTTCTCTCTGGCATTCCACCCATGGAATCAGCAGCCTTCTCAGCTCCATCACCCCCATTGAGATCACTGGGCTTCTGCAGGCTTCCCCTTCCCTAAGCTGAGGACTTGAAACTCTGCAAGCCATGAGCCTGGATTGACAATCCCTGAGCTCTTGTCACTTGTTTCCTGTCTCTTAGGGAACACTGTACTTTCTTGCCCAATGTTTAAAAATCATTGTTTCTTATATTTTGTTCTTTCTTTTATCAGTTGTTTCAAGCAGGAAGGTCAATCTGGTCCCTGTTATTCCTCCTGCTTTCTTCTAAATCTTTTATATTTTGCACTTATATCTTTAATACATCTGGAATTTATTTTTGACGAGAGAAATATAGTTTTAATATTTTTTTCCAGTGGTCAGCTAGTTGCCCAACATCATATTTTGAATTCTTCCCTTTCCTCTACCCAGTCTGAAATGTCACCTTTATCATAAATCAAAGTTTCATAGATATTTGAATCTGTTTCTGAACCCTTGATTCCACACTATAGATTTTACATTTTTAAATCTAGTACCAATACATTTTACTTAAAGAATTTAAAAATACATTGCATTGTTTAGTAGGGCTAATTACCTTGTTTCTTTGATTTTTCAGCACTTCTGTGAGTAGTATAATGGATTATTTTTCTTGGTGATCTTTACGATACCTTCAAGGTCCCTCTTAAATATTGCAAATATTATTTATTGGGATTGTATTAAATATATAGGACCTAGATGAGTTTGAAGGTGGCAAAAAAAAGAATAGTTGTAAGATTACAAGTTCAATGACTTAAATATTTATGGTGAAGTAAGAGCCAAAGACATAAGCTGGAAATGAACAGAATGGCGGTAACAATAGGTAAATGATGACCATTCCAGTGGATCATATGAACTTTAATGAGTGGTGTTGTCAGCTCCCAGACAGGGAGAGCTCTTAAAGGTATTCAAAACATGGAACTGAATTCCAGAGGACTGAAAGTGAGTCATCAGTTGGTATCTGGGCTTCCACATTTCTTTCCTCTGAAAACTGAAACATGCTACAGATAAGTCCCCAACGTTGTCAAATATAGCTCTCCCAAGCAGATCTCTTCTTATCCAATATCTCTGAAAAAAACCTGTCTCTCTAGTCGATCGTTACATCCCCAGTGCCAAACATGTTGATCATCCGTAGGAGGGACTGAATAAATAATAGTGGCATGAATTAGCTATTCTCTGAATGGCTTTCTCTGCCTTCTGCTTAAGATGGTATGTTATCCTGCCAGTCTTGCTTCAGATTCAAGTGAGTCTTTATGCAGACAAAAATCAAAAAGGCCAGTTCATCTATTACCAGGAAATTACAGTGGATTTCTTCTGCAATGTAAACTGGCACAGTGTCAAACTATTATTTGAAAAAAAAAAGTCTCGCCCTCTTAATTAAACCTTCTTTCTATAGTACCTAAGTGATTTATATAAACAGGCTCATAGAAGTAAGATAAAGGAGAGCTTAAGGCAAAAATGACCCAATTTCTTTTAACCATTCAAAGACAATCATCTCAGTAAAGAAGGCAACAGGTCCTCGTTGTATAAATGTGTGATTCTACTGGATTCAGCCTTTACTGAACTGCACAAGCCATTATTTGAGTCATTCAATGATTTTGAAAAAATAGGCTCTCTTAGTTAAGTGTGGTTTTCCAATACTTACCTCTTGAATGAGTTGTAAAAGCATGTGGTTTGGATTGGCACTCACCTTTACTTTGAAACATCTCAAAGTAGTTTCCCAAGGAGGGGAAAAATGGGTGCTCTGGTTTCAGGGACAAAGCTTATTCTTCTGATAGAAAGATATATTTTAAGCACTCAAGGCAGCCTCTTAGTAAGGTCAACTAATAAACAGGAAAAGGAAAATTTAGAAAATCCAGAACTCCCTTCGACATCTTAGGCCAATGAGAACTTTTATAGGCCATGTAGATTCACTGGGAGCCTACTTCCTCCTTTTAGATTTTTATTCTATATTATTTTATTTTAAGGGGAGCAAAGCTTGAAATACTTTAACACCCCCTTAGAGACTGTTTGGCCATTACATAGCCCATAAAAAGCAATATTTGGATGATTTAAGGGGAAGTGAATCAGAAATTTAAGGGTTTCTTGTGTAACAACTTGTTTTTCTCCCTCTTCTGAGTCAATAGAAATGGTCCCTTGAGTATAACACATCTTAGAGTTTATTGAAACAAAAAATATTATCTATCCATCTGTACATAGTAATGCCTATTTTTAAATATTTGTATTTAAAGCATTTAAACTCTCAATGTTCCACATTCCTATGGACTAAAAAGGGATTGAACAATTTTCCTAATTTCTGCAGAAGGGACTATTTTATTCAAGCCTGGTCAATTAAATTTTGCATTTCAGAACAGGGTAGAAATATAATCTCAGTTTCCCAGGGGATGTTTTCATCAGGTTTCTCTCAAAAGCTATTTTAGGCTTTTCAGTTAGTTACTCCAAGTGTTGATGATGGTACAGTTCAGAGTTTTCCTGAGACTGGCTGGCAATATTTTAAATGCTGTTATTCCTTATGTATTTATTTAGCATTTATTAACATCTATTTCTTATTATATTTAAGAAATGAGGACAACTACTCCATTCACAATATCCCCCCAAAAAATAAAATACCTGGGAATCAACCTAACAAAAGAGGTGAAAGACCTATACAAGGAAAACTACAGAACCCTAAAAAGAGACATAGAAGAAGACCTCAGAAGATGGAAAAATATACCCTGTTCATGGATAGGCAGAACTAACATCATCAAAATGGCGATATTACCAAAAGTTCTCTATAAGTTCAATGCTATCCCAATCAGAATCCCAACAGCATTTCTTGTAGAAATAGATAAAACAATCAGGAAATTCATATGGAATAATAAAAGACCCAGAATAGCAAAAACAATGCTAAGCAGGAAGTGTGAATCAGGTGGTATAGCGATACCAGACTTCAAACTATACTACAGAGCAATAGTCGCAAAAACAGCATGGTACTGGTACCAAAACAGGCGAGTGGACCAATGGTACAGAATAGAAGACACAGTAACCAATCCACAAAACTACAACTATCTTATATTTGATAAAGGGGCTAAAAGCATGCAATGGAGGAAGGATAGCATCTTCAACAAATGGTGCTGGGAAAACTGGAAATCCATTTGCATCAAAATGAAACTGAATCCCTTTCTCTCGCCATGCACAAAAGTTAACTCAAAATGGATTAAGGAGCTCGATATTAAATCAGAGACACGGCGTCTGATAGAAGAGAAAGTCGGCTATGATCTACATACTGTGGGGTCAGGCTCCAAATTCCTCCATAGGACACCCATAGCGCAAGAGTTAACAACCAGAATCAACAAATGGGACTTACTCAAACTAAAAAGTTTTTTCTCAACAAAAGAAACAATAAGAGAGATAAACAGGGAGCCTACATCCTGGGAACAAATCTTTACCCCACACACTTCAGATAGAGCCCTAATATCCAGAGTATACAAAGAACTCAAAAAATTAGATAATAAGATAACAAATAACCCAATCAACAAATGGGCCAAGGACCTGAACAGACACTTCTCAGAGGAGGACATACAATCAATCAACAAGTACATGAAAAAATGCTCACCATCGCTAGCAGTCAGAGAAATGCAAATCAAAACCACCCTAAGATACCATCTCACTCCAGTAAGATTGGCAGCCATTAAGAAGTCCAACAACAACAAGTGCTGGCGAGGATGCGGGGAAATGGGTACACTTGTTCATTGTTGGTGGGACTGCAAAATGGTGCAGCCAATTTGGAAAGCAGTGTGGAGATTTCTTGGAAAGCTGGGAATGGAACCACCATTTGACCCAGCTATTCCCCTTCTCGGTCTATTCCCTAAAGACCTAACAAGAGCATGCTACAGGGATACTGCTACATCGATGTTCATAGCAGCACAATTCACGATAGCAAGATTGTGGAACCAACCTAGAAGCCCTTCAATAGATGAATGGATTAAAAAAATGTGGCATCTATACACAATGGAGTATTACTCTGCATTAAGAAATGACAAAATCATAGAATTTGGAGGGAAATGGATGGCATTAGAGCAGATTATGCTAAGTGAAGCTAGCCAATCCTTAAAAAACAAATGCCAAATGTCTTCTTTGATATAAGGGGAGTAACCAAGGACAGGGTAGAGAGGAAGAGCTGGAGAAGAAGATTAACATTAAACAGGGATGATAGGCGGGAGGGAAAGGGAGAGTTAAGGGAAATTGCATGGAATTGGAAGGTGAGCCTCAGGGTTATACACAATTACATATAAGAGGAAAGGAGGAGTAGGATAAAAATTATATAAGTGGAAGAAACGATTTTTAGTAGAGGGGGTGGAGAGAGAGAAGGGGAGGGGAGGGGAGGGGAGGGGAGGGGGGATAGTGGAGAATGGGATAGACAGCAGAATACATCAGTCACTAGAAAGGCAATTTATAAATCAATGGAAATGTAACTGATGTGACACAGCAATCTGTATACGGGGTAAAAATGGGAGTTCATAACCCACTTGAATCAATCTGTGAAATATGGTATATTAAGAACTATGTAATGTTTTGAACAACCAACAATAAAATATTATAAAAAAATAAATAAATTGGTTTTGTGTGATTTTATCATTTCTAAGTAGGGTAATAAATGGCTTCACCTTCCACTGATATAAAGGAAACACGGAGTCAACAAACCTAGCTTTCTCTCCTAGATCTGTTGTTCCTTCCCTTAATGACACAGGAAAATTCCAACATGTTTCAGGCCCCAGTATCCTCATCTCTAAATGAAGGTGGTTAGATGCTCTCTGGGTTCCTTCCTACAGCTGGTGGATATGCAATATTGTTCCATAGTAATTACTTATTAAGTGGTAACTCTTATTTTTATTGATGAGCTTGCTCTGTAATGAACATTAGAGTATCTTAAGATCTCTCTGGAATATTTCATGCTCCAACTAATTTGGCTAATTATTAATAATCTTTGTAAAACACATGTCAGTGTATTTCAGATATCAGCATGGTTTGTGGAAGGAGACTAGACTTTGATTCAAAAGTCTCAGACTTGTGTCTTGTTTCAATACTTATTAGCTGTGTAATCTTCAGAATTTTTCTTCATTTCTCAAAGACTCAATTTCTTCATCTATAAAATGTGAATGAAGGTACTACTATCAGGCACAGTTCTTTGTTAAAAATGATAGAATACACTCTGGCTAGTTTAGACAGAAATGGGTTTTATTAAAAATATTGAGCAATCAGAGAATCCTCTGCAGGGCCAGAGAAGCTGACTTAGAAATGATGAGGCCAGAACTAACACTAATTCATATTGCATAGCTTGTCCAGTGAAAACACCTTTGCTGCCAATGCTTGGCAACAGCTCTGCTTCTTGCAGAAACACTATTGCTTGCTTTGATAAGGCTTGTTGGTGGATTCCAGGAGCTCAGCCATTGCGCCCTGGGATGGATGCCATGCATACCTACTTCCAGTAGTCTCACCTTCCACACTAAGGATTCACATAGATGTATCTGATGGGCAAAGCCTAGTTTACTAAAGTCAGCAGCAAAGAAGCCTGGGACGGAGAGGTCTATCCCTGCTGTGGGAATCACAATATCGGGAAGTCTCCAAGCTTAGAAAAGATGTTCAGAAGATATTAGATAACGTCAACAACTCTACCCAGGTGGGAATCAGGATCCCAGGTAAGAGCCCCTGCACCATATGATCAGTGGTTACTGCCTTTTGAAACTTATTTTACTATGCAAAGAAAACCAAGATAGATGAAGCTTATAAATGAAAATTTCCAGGAAATCTAGCCAAATGTGTTTTTTTAAATTTTTAATATGAATATTATACATATGATTATGAAATTTGTTCTCATTGTGTAAAACTTCATGAAGTACAAAAAATTGTAGAAAAGAAATAGGATTCACCTAACAATCCCACTGGCTGATAACTACTCTCTCCTTTCAGTTTGTTACCATCCAACCCACCAACAAAGTTGTAAATATGTAATAGTACATCATGTATGTACTTAATCAAGGGTATATAATGTATTTAACTTTATATGTATATTATATATACATATAATCTCATATATATATATAATAATCTCATATGATTTTTAAACCCAGTTTTAAAAATTTAAATAATATGTCATATCTTTCCATGATAATACTGATCAACATCATTTAATGGTTGCATATTGTGGTGTTATGTGAATATACAATATTTTTTAACTAATCCATTCATAGGAAGTTTCCAAATTGCTGGTTTTGTGAATAAAATAGTAGTGCTTATCTGAATAGTAATAGAATAGAATATTTGAAGTAATTCTTTATCATAAATTTATGGGAATAGGATGGCTGTTTCAAAGTATATACAATTAAAAAGACTTTTGATATGCATAAATTGGGCTCAGAAAATGTGTAATAACTTTCACTGCCTTAAGCCCCATTTGTATCTATTTCTCTACATTATCATGCACATTTGGTAACATGAGAAATTTTTATTTTGATTAATTTGTTAGGAGAAAAATACCTTATTAATATTTTTTAACTTGTATTTCATTGTTTACTACTTCTATATATTTCATATATTTTCCCACTTGACATTTAGGATTGCATAAATAATTACATCATTTTTTTTATTTGTGAACTGTGTGTTTATGTCTATTGTCCACTAATGGATTGCTGTTTACATTTTATAGAGGTTACATCTCTTTTTACAGACAGATAGTAAATATTTGTCTTCTACCTGTCTTCCATGTCCCTTCTCTCTCTCTCTCTCTCTCTCTTTCTCTCTCTCTCTCTCTCTCTCTCTCTCTCTCTCTGTTCATTGTTGAAATAAAAAATACATATAGCACAGTGTGTAAATCTTTTTTTTTGGTACTGTGGGAATTGAACCCAGGGGTGCTTTACCTCTGGGCCATATCCCCAGACCTTTAATTTTTTTTTAATACTGAGATAGGGTCTCACTAAGTTGCTTAGGGCCTTGCTAAGTAACTGAAGCTGGCCTCAAACTTGCAATCCTTCTGCCTCAGCCTCCCAAGTCAATAGGATTGTAGATGTGTGCCACCCAGCTACAGTGCATAAATCTTAAGTTTATAACATGATATGTGTATTTCACATAGTAACCACCAACATCTGGAAAAACAACAGTTTCAGCACCCAAGAAGGCACCTGCATGTTCCCTCCCAATCAATACCTACCCTCAGAGCTAACCACTGTCCTGACACAATGGATTAGGATGACCAGTTCTTGAACTTCATATAAATAGAATCACACAGGGGAAGAAGTCTCTGATTTCTCTTTACCACAGTGTCTGCTAGTATCATCCATGTTGACACAAGGGAAAGTAGCTCATGTCTCTGAGCCAGATTACCTACCAGTGAAAGGTGGATAATACTATTATTTCCCCCATCACGTGGCTGTGGAGATCAATGAATTAATGCAAGTAATTAAGTTAAAAACAAGTACTAATTAATGAGTTAATGCAGACATTGGAATAGTGTTGGATCTATGGTAAATATTAATGCTTAATGAATATTAGCTACTAGTATTGCACTATTAGATTAGATTTGCTAATTTTTAATTTAGAGTTGTACTTATAGTCATAAATGAGTTTAGTCATATGTTAGCATTTGAGTGCATGTGGCTGTTATTCTTGTTTCAGATTAATGATGAGTTATGTTAGTAAATGGCAGCTTCACTTCCTGGAGGTCCATTCCAGAAGCTGTGGAATGGTTCCTAACCACTCGCATGAACCTGAGAAAACTACAGATATACTTCCTTAATTCATCTCAAATCTGCTGACTTTTCTTCACCATCACCTTCTCCTCTCTCCACCAAGTAACTGGTCTCCTCATGTGCCCCATCTAAAATCCTTACCAAGCTCAACCAGGCTCATCCTGTTGTGGCACTGCCTCCCTCTCCATCTTTGGTTCACACCAAGGTCTCTCTCACCCTGCTCTTGCCACACTCTGCCTAGCAGCCCACTACCCACTTCTACTCCTGGCCTGGGCAATCCCTATTTGTTCTTTTTTACTGAAGCCTTTCCTGATTTGGCAATATGCAACAGATCCCCTATGTGATCATCCATCTTGCCCTTTTCTTCTTTTGCATTCACAGCATGTGTAATTATGCATGTATTTGTGTGTTATATAATATTTGCCTCTTAGCTCTATGAGGAGCTATTATGCTTGCCTCTTTATCTAGCATAATGCTTTGGATATGAGCTCCTCAATAAATATTTATTGAGTGAATGAATGAATGGCTCCCAGTCTCCCAGTAAGACAATAATAATGAGAGGAAAAGCCCAGACAGGGGTGTAGAAATGAACGTTAGGGGTACTGAGGAGGGAGAAATAAACCCTCCTATTGGCAGATCACAAAGAGACTTACTCATTGATTAACTAACCTCTCCTTGAACGTCATTCTCTCGTAGCTGATGTGTTGATGGCCTGTGTTACTGTTTAACATACAGGGAAGGCATGGGTTCCACACCAGATATTAGACACACAAATCCAAGGGGATTCAAGGTGACGGGGCAAACATTTGTTGGAGCTCTTGGCACACACACAGAGTACAATGGCAGCTCTGAAGGGGCAGATGTCCTCTGCACCCACAAACCTTGTTTATTTTCTCCTCCAGTGGAAAGGGTCCCCTAGGTCAGCTGGAATGGTGCATCTTGATGAATATTTATTGACCCAAAATGTCATGCTGACAGACATGTGGACAGGCAGACAAAGGTTTCTGTTACAGAGGTCTAGTTTCTCTGCTCCTGTGGTTCTGACAGAATGACATTTCCCTGCATGGGTCCTGACTTCTCCAGCTGTTCCCGTGACACTAGTGTCTCTATGACTCAGTCACTGTAGAAACTATTCCACGTGCTTTCTTGAGGGCTGCTGCTGCCCAAGCCTTTATGAAATAGTGATCTGAGCTGTTGGTTGCCAGTTCACCCAACCCACATGGACACTATCAGCTAGCCATCTTGATCTCTGTCTTTTACTGTTAGCTTCTCAACTCCACCTGGATTCCATCACAGGGGACAAGGGGCAAAATCAATTACGTGTTTTATTTATTTATTTATTTCCCCCTGTTTATAGTCAGTTTTATTTTTATTTTTAATTTTTAATTTTTTAAAATACATGACAGCAGAAAGCCTTAGAGTTCTTATTACACATATAGAGTACAAATTTTCATATCTTTGTATATAGAGCATGTTCATGCCAATTCATGCCTTTATACATGTACTTTGTTTTTTTGCATTATAAATTCTTATTTACTATATACCAAAATTTTTCATATCTGTTTTATATAAAGTATGTTGACACCCAATCTGAGTCTTCATACATGTACTTTGGATCAGATGTCCATAACATTCCACCATC
The DNA here is from genome assembly GCF_964194105.1 of Spermophilus citellus. Classification (NCBI taxonomy): domain Eukaryota; kingdom Metazoa; phylum Chordata; class Mammalia; order Rodentia; family Sciuridae; genus Spermophilus; species Spermophilus citellus. Next base: position 14,856,170 of record NC_138191.1, read on the forward strand.
ATTTCTAACCCCCTGCCCCCTCCCTTTCCCTCCCACCCCTCTTCCCTATCTAGAATTAATCTAATCCTCCTATGCTCCCCCTCTCTATCCCACGATGAATCAGCCTCCTTATATCAGAGAAAATATTCAGCATTTGTTTTTTTTTGGGGATTGGCTAACTTCACTTAGCATTCTCTTCTCCAATGCCATCCATTTATCTGCAAATACCATGATTTTATTCTCTTTTAATGCTGAGTAAAATTCCATTGTGTATATATGCCACATTTTTTTTTATCCATTAGGGAAGTCCTGAACCAAGAATTATCTTTTGTGGTATAGGAATTGATTCTACTTTTCCTGCAAAAAGTTGTTGTGTTGTAACAAATGTGACCTTTTTCTCTTTATTCCTAATATTTTGTCTCCATTTCCTGTTTTTTCCTCCCCATTTCTATTAAAACTGCCTTTACCTGATTAATTCATCTTTATTTTTACAACCCTTTTTAGTGATAAATATAATGTTAAGTACAGAAAACTAAAAAGCAAATGTGCAGGTTGAAATAATTGTTTTAAGGTTGATATTCTTGCAGCCCTCGATAAGAGATTAAAGAAATTCTTCCAGGCACACAAAAACCTTCCAAAGTCCCTCTCTCAAACACCACCCACTCTCTGGCAAGGGTACCCATTAAACTTGTTAAAAATAAAAAGGACTGAGGATATAGCTCAGTGGTAAAGCATCCCCCTCAGTTCAATCCCCAGTAACAAATAAAATGAAATAAAATAAAAAGCTAATTCAGGTGTTATGGCTTAGATGTGAGGTGTCCCCCAAAAAGCTCATGTGTGAGACAATGCAAGAAAGTTAAGAGGTGAAATATCTGGGTTATGAGAGCCTTAACCTAATCAGTGCATGAATCCCCCTGGATGGTGTGGTTGGTCCCAGGGTGTATATTTTTTGTCCTTGTGGGGCTGAGCTTGCCCCCCACCACCCTACCTTCTGCTTTCTAGTGCCCCATCCTGAGCCACTTTCCTCTTTCACAACTTTTCCCCGTGATGTTCTGCTACATCTCGGGCCCTGAGGAATGGAGTTGGCCATCTATGGACGGAGACCTCTGAAACCAAGAGCCCCCAAACAAACCTTTCCTCTTCTAACTGTTCTTTTCAGGTCTTTCTGGTCACAGCAGCAGAAAAAGCTGACTAAAACATCAGGATCCTTTCTTTATTTTTGGCATGAAGACCTCAAGGGTGATTTGCTTTGCCCTAGGGGGCATGTATGTCTCAGTGTCTTTCTTCTTGTGATGTTAGTAGTCACTGATGTTCAATGTTTTATTCCTTGATTAATTAAGATTGCACTGATAGTCCAATTCTATCATTCTTTCTTCATGAATTTGTTGAAATATTCCAATTAAGTAACCATGTGTTTTTTGTTTTTGCTGTTGTACAATTTGCATAGCAAAGGCAGGATAAAAGCTGGATTTAAAAAAAAAAACTTTATTTACCAATTTAAAAAAAAATTGGTTCCTAACATCTTCTAAAGATATTGGTTTTGTTGTGTATGCTTGTGGGAGAGTGGGACTAATTTTATTTTACTTTGCTAAGATCATTTAATGCACCTTCTGCCCTCTAATTTTTTTTAAATGTACAGCACTTTATTGTTGATTGTAGGTACAATATTTTAAGGCAGATCTCTAGAGGTTATTTATCTTGCTTAACTGAAGCTTTATGCCTGTTGATTAGTAAGTACCCCTACTGCCTCCACCAGGCTTGTGGCAACCACAATTCTACTCTGATTCCATGAATTTGACCATTTTAGACACCTCAGAATGTTATGGTTTGGATATGAGGTGTCCCCCAAAAGCTCACGTGTGAGACAATGCAAGAAGGTTCAGAGGAGGAATGACTGGGTTAAGAGAGCCTTAACCCAATTGGTGAATTAATCACCTGATGGGATTAATTGAGATGCGGCTGAAGGCAAGTGGAGTGCACTAGAGGAGGTGAGCCTGGCGGGGGGTATGGCTTTGTGGTATATATTTGTATCTGGCAAGTGGAGACCTCTCTCTCTCTCTCTCTCTCTTTCTCTCTCTCTCTCTCTCTCTCTCTCTCTCTCTCTCTCTCTCTGCCCCCTCCCTGATCATCATGTGAGCTGTTTCCCTCTGCCATTATGTTCTGCCTCACTTTGATCCCTGAGGAATGGAGCCCGCTGTCTATGGATTGAGACCTCTGAAACCATGAGCCCCCAAATAAACTTTTCTTACTCTGCTGTTGTGACTGTTGTGCTGGTTGGGTCCTTTAGTCATAACAGCAAAAATGCTGACTAAAACACAATAATAGAGTACTTTTCTCTCTGGTGATTGGCTTATTTCATTTAGCTTAATGCCCTCGAGGTTGACGTATATTGTTTTATATTAAAGAATTCCTTCTTTTTTAAAGCCTGAGTAATATTCCATTGTATGTGCTATAGTTTGGCCCATATGGTCAAGGCTTGGTCCTCAGGTTGGTGCAGTCAGGGGAAGTAGGGTCTAGTGGGAGGTCTTTAGATCATTGGGGGCATGACCTTGAAGAGGATAGAAGGATTCCAACCCTTTCCTCTTCCTCTCTTTTCTGCATCCTGTTATAAGGTGAGCTAAGCATTTGCTGTGTTTTTGAAACGATGTGCAACTGTGCCTGAAATCTCTAAAAATGTAAGTCAAAATAAACTTTTTCTGTTTATAAGTTGATTATCTCAGGAATTTTTCATGACAGAAGGCTGACCAGCCACAGTATGCATTGACTACCTTTTCTTTATACATTCATCTCCTGAAGGACATTCAGGTCATTTTCACGAAATGACTATTGTGAATGGTATTGCCATGAACATGATAGTGGTAACACCTCTTCAGGATGCTGATTTCACTCCTTTCACATAAATATCCAGCAATGGAACTGTTGTATCCTATAGTAGTTTGCTTTATAATTGTTTGAGGAACATCTAGTATGTTTTCTATGGTTGCTATACCAAATTAATTCCCAACAACAGGCTGGAGAAGTTAAACGCCTTGCCCACTGTTGGTGGTGAACAGTTTGAGTTTTAGAACTGACTTAAATAAGCAGCTACCAGTGTAACATACTTTGACATCCTTTTCTCTGTCTGATTCACTGTAGGGGAGAGACAGGATTCAAGGAGAGGGAATGAACAGCCCCCAAGTCAGGAAAAAAGTTGGGTCAGCAAGGTTAGGACCTGTGCAAGAGCCCTGTGGGCAAACTAGCCTCAGGTTTGTGCAGGCAGGGATGACTTCCCATCTTCAGGTCAAATCTCTTTGTGTCTAAAGAGGACTTGCTCTCTTTATAGTCAATGCACTCTCTTAGAGTCGACACAAGGGAAGCTCTAGAAAGTTGCTCTCTGGAGACACTGCCTTCATACTCAGCTTCAATCCCTTCTTGAGATTTGTCAGTTCTTCTCCATTGTTCACATTCCTTTGTCCAGACCGCCCTACCTGCTTTCAGGAAATATCAACAAACATCAAGTACTTCTCAATTCACTTCCAGTCACTGATGAGTGTCTCTCCTTCTGTTTCCTTCCTTTATGAGTCATGGCAGTAGGAACTGTGGTTCTGGGCTGTGTTAGGTGCTGGGGGAGGGGGCTGGTGGTTTAGTGAAATTTTTTCAAGTTGAGATTCAAGGTTTCCTTGGGGTTCTAACTGTCCTTTGAATGATTCCAAATTCTTCTCTTACATTATACGTCTTTTTTTTAATTGACACAAAGTTCACATATTATATGATTTACTCCTCAAAAAGTCAAAATTCAGTAGTTTTTAATATACTGAAAATGTTATGCAGCTATCATCACTAATTCTAGAACATTTTCATTAATGTTGAAATAAACTGTGATCAATTAATTGTCACTGCATTGCTCTCCCACAAACTCTTGGCTACTACTACTAATCCACTTTCTGTCTCTGGATTCTCCTATTCTAGACTTTCAAGTATACACTAAGTGGATTTTTGTGTCTAGTTTCTCTCTCTCTCTCTCTCTCTCTCTCTCTCTCTCTCTCTCTCTCTCTCTCTATCTCTCTCTTGGCACTGGGGATTGAACCCAGAGGTGTTCTATATCCCCAGCCCTTTTTATTTTTTTATTTTGAGACAGGATCTCACTAAGTGGCTGAGGCTACCCTTGAACTTGTGATCCTCCTGCCTCAGACTGCCAACTAATTGAGATTACAGTCATGTACCACCATACTCAGCTTATGTTTTATTTCTTTTACTATCATAACATTTTCAAGGTTCATCCATATTGTAGCATGTATCAGCATTTCATCTCTTTTATGTCTGAATAATATTCCATTGTGAGTATAAAACATCCATCAGTTAATGAACATTAGAATTGTTTCCACCATTAGTCATTATGAATATGACTTCTGTGAACATTTGTGTATAAGTTTTTGTGTAAGTGCATGTTTTCAGTTTTCTTGAGTGTATACTTAGTGCCACTATTGGGTCGAATGACTAACTTTTTTGAAGAATTGCTACACAGTTTCCCAAATAATATGCAACCTTTTGTATTTTAACTAGTAACATGTAAGGGTTCCAGTTTCCCCAGATCCTCATCAAAATCTGTTATCAACTGTATTTTCTTCGACTTAGGCACACTAGGAAATGTGACATGGTATCACATTGTGGTCTTTCTTTTATTTTTAATTTTTCTTGGTTTTTTTTATTTTTATTTTTTTTTAGTGCTGGGGATCAACCCAGGCAAAGACTTAACCACTGATAACCACTGAGCTACATTCCCCAGTCCCATTTTGTAGATTTGATTTGTACTTCCCTAATGGCTAATGAGGTTGAGCATCTTTTCATGTGCTCATTCTCTCTCTCTCTCTCTCTCTCTCTCTCTATATATATATATATATATATATATATATATATATATATATATACTCATTCTTTGGAGATTTAAAAAAATCTCCAACTCAACAAAAATACTGATTGAGTTGGGGGAGAAAAAGGAGCTATTATTCTTATACCCTTGCCCTAGCAAGGTGTGTTTGACACTGTGCTGGGTGCTAGGGCAAGGGTACAGGAATAATAGTTCCTTTTTTCTCCCTCAACTCAATATATATATATATATATTTTTTTTCCATTCTTTGGAGATTTTTTTTTTTAAAAACAAAACACTGTACATATCCTGGAAGGATTTTCTGTTTATTCCTAGTTCTAAGTTTCTTTTGTTGCCTCTATTCTGCTCTTTAGAATGTCAAGGAAAAGTCTGAGGGCATTCTGCATCTTTGCCTCTTGATCTCATCTTGTGAAGATGAAGGGACCACACTGCAGCAGCAACAGACTTGGGTGGGGATGAGGAGAGGATGGGGAAAGAAGGTGATCTTATTTGTGTACTCTGAAAAAAAAAACCCTCAGTAGGAGTGTCCCATCTATTTTGGGTCCTATTGTTGACAGTTTCTCTTCTCAGATGCATAAGAGTGTGAGAGAGAAGTGGAGGCCCTAGAGGTCACGTTTCTTTATCTTGGATGAAGGAGAGAACTAAGAGAAGTAGTCCATACAAAGGCTGATGAAGGTCATGCCAGGTCTGGCTCCACGCACCTCTTATCCTATCCACCTTCCAAATTCCCCGAGAATTCTTCCTGCTCTGGCAACTGCAAGGCTTCTGAGTGACTCTCAAGTGCCCTCCCCGCAAAGGACAGAATAGACTCCTTAGTCTTGAGCCTTAGAGACACAACAGCTGCCCCAGCGCCATATAAAGTGTGAAAGGAGGTCGGATGCTATCTGTGTGTTTAGCACTGTGCTGGGTGCTAGGGCAAGGGTACAGGAATAATAGTTCCTTTTTCTCCCTCAATTCAACCACTATTTTTGTTGCATTTATAGTATAGAGCACCTACTATATGCCAGATTCAGTGCTTCCCTGAAGGAAGCCAACTTGGGGTGAAAGTAGCGCAGAACCCAAGTCATTGTTTGATTGATTTATATCATGAGGATGATCCCCATATAAAGCAGAGTCCCAGGAAAGAAGACGAAAACGGAGTATTGGGTGATACCCTGTTGAGGCGCAGAGTTCCAAGGGAGTGGCCCCGGCTGTAGCTCCCACCACTGGTCAAAGAAGCTTGGACAGGAACCCTAGGCTCAATGAGGAGTGGGTATTGTTCCCAGGACATGAAGATGGCAGTGATGTTTTTTGAGCTGTTGTGTATTTTCCTGGACTTCTCATACTTGACAAAAGGCTATGTTATTCCACACTCTAGCTTTATTTATGGAGGTAACCATTCAATTTAATCCATCATCCACTACTAGGAGGGTATTTTACATATAAACTTAATTAAAGTCCCTGCACGTTTTCAGTTGTCACTTTCTTTTAATCTGTGTTGATCAGCTCTCCAATGCTGGATTCAGTTTCCTCCTTGATAAGCAAAATTTTAAATCTGTCTTGATTAAAGCAGCAAGCCCCCCCCCTCCATTCTGCCAGCTTCCTTTGAAGTGCACATCTACTCTGTATTCAGATCAGCTGCCCAAGGCACAGAGAAGGATGAGCTATGAGCTGTGACAACCAGAGGGCACTGGGCCAGATGCTTTGGGGCGTTCAGCTTCCTTCTGGGAGTAGAATTGCTAGAGGGTTTTGTCCCTCTGGAATGGTTTAGGTGTGGCCGAAGGAAAAAAACAAAGCTAAAAGGAGAAGATGGTCTCTCAGGTCTCGTTCAGCCACTTGTATTAAATTGCACTATCCAAATTAGCCTAGAATCTCTTTATTAAAGTGGATGGCAGTCTTTCCAATTCTCAGGATTGCTCAGAAATCTGATTCTTTTAAATGTTCCACTTTAAAATTAGAGGGTTTGTTCATTATGCAGAGGATATCAAGCAAGGGAAGCATGCAGAATTGCTGAATTTACTCTACAGTATTTTTCATATTTATGCATCTTCATCAACCACTGTATCTTCTGTGCGCTTACAAGATTGCCTTCTTTTTCTCGAGACTCTTTGTTTTCTCTCCTTCTGTCATCTGTCTGTATGTCTATTTCTTTCTTTCTGCTAAAACCAGTATCTTCCCACCTTTCACTTTTCTCCCACTAATTTTTTCTCTCTATGCACACTTTCAAGTGGAAATCATGGTTCTGACACAAGCACATTTAAAACAAGGCACTTTACTTTGGAGAATAGGTCATCATCTTTAAAATATAAGAATTCTTAAATTTTCCTCCAATGCTAAAATTCTGTGATTCTTTGAAATTCCTGATCTATTTGAACTGACAAACCCACTGATAATTTCCTTTTCTTTTTCTTTGGGGATGCCTAAACCCTGTACCGATGCTAGAAGGTCAAACACGATCTTTGGCACTCCTCAGTAATGGTGATATATTTTTTGCAGAAGCAGTTTCAGAAATTTTGTTAGAATCAGGAGCTCAAGATCTAGGAAACAGGCATAAAGAAAGGAAGAAAGCTGGAAAACACAATTTTTAGAAAGATTTTTTTTGTGGTATTGAACTCCCAAAGATTATTATATGTAGCTCGGATTACATACCCTACGTTCTATACCACGTATTTTTATGTTCTTTCCCAGATAGAATATCTAAGAGATCGCCCCTTCCCCTAAAATGAATGATTTTTTATTTTCCATATGGTGCATGCTAGCAATCCTGGCATTTGACCACATTTATGTAAACAAGAGGAGATACCTATAAATTATTGGACTTATCCCAGTTTAAGTTTCCAGCGATGTACTATAATCATTACAGCTGTTCTTACTTTAGCCTTAGAAGATATTTTAGTCCATTTATATGGCTGATTAGTCATTTAAACTGTAGACTACATTTATTACATTGTTTGGGGTTAGGGAACAGAACAGATATTCACTAGAGGCAGTGAGATTCTACACACATAGCCAAGGGTTCTATAAACTGGTGGAGATCTCTAAACCCAGCACTCATACCCTAAATGCTAACTGACCATCAGTCACCCAGGGCCACCCTGCACTTTGAGATGATTATTGGGGAACCTAGGCTCTCCACCACAGTACTCAGACTGAAGACACTTAGAGACCAGGAGAAGAAATAGCCTCATTAAAAAAATCTGGACTCTATTCAAAAGATGTGGGACTTGTGGAGGTTAGGTTGGGAATAGACCCTGGTGGGCCTTAATAACAGTGTTGTAGGAATTTTGGCAGTAAAAATTAAACGTAGATTTCTCCATTCCCCTCAGTCATCCCCCACTGCAGGTCTCATTGCTTAGCCCAGGTTGAGCTCAGATCCCTAGCAGGTCTCACTGGGCTGGAAATCCTGAGCTCTAGCCTGATGCCTACATCTGTGCCAACCTGCAGGGGGCGCCCCAAAGCAGCTGCTGCCTCCCAGAGCTATTTCATTCCAGTAGTTGGATCAATTATTCCCTATAAATTATAATCTGTAATTAACCATGCAGTTTACTCACATAGCATCTTAAGCTTCTGACTTCTTTCCCCGCAAAACTCTATTATGTTTTATTTTGCTTTTTACTTAAGCCTCACTATCACTGACCCAGGAAACATCAATAGAAAGGTAGAATGATTTTAATAAGTTTAGGTGGGAATAAGCGTCAGACACTGCACTAGAAAGCAAGCATCCTGATTCCTAGACCTGCACTCTTTTTCTACAAGAAATGAGGATAATAATAAACAGAAAACACTTCTGCTATCCCTTTTATTTTCATTCTCCTCTTTAAAACTCTGACATGCTTTATTTATGTCAGTTCTCCTGAGATCAGTTTTCATGAAATTCTAGTACTTTACTGGCTGTCCTCCATGCTCAAACAATGTTGGGTAGAATCTCCAGTCTTGTTCTGATTTATTCAGCAGATGGAGAGTTATTATCAATATTTCTTCAGAGCTTGAGGGGGTATTTTTGGATGATAAAGTTAGTTTCCATTTATCATCATTTTATCCCCAGTGCTGGCTTTTGGCGGCTTTGATTTTTGTTGTATGAACGTGAACCACGAGGTTGCATTAAACTTAGTTTGTTTTCCCAGCCAGAAGAATGGAGGCCAGAATGCAAAAATATATGGTGGTCTTTGGTAACTCGATGGAAATTTTTACTTAGGGGAAAAGCAGCACTGTATCTGATCTTTATTCTGACCTCTTTAGAGCTAGAGGAGGTCATAGAAAATATTTAATGATTCCAGTTCAAGGTACTTGTTTTCACTGATGCAGAAAATGAGACCCAGAGAAGTGAGGAGAGTATCTGACATCCCACTGTTCCTTGACTGAGATCTAAAGTCTTTGTTCTGGGCCTGAGGCATGAGATCCGAGAGACTTTCTGTGAACCACCTGCTTCTCACAAACAAGGGCTGGTGATCCCTGGAGAAGCTGAGGGGGGGGTCTTCATGTGATTAAGTCAACTCAGCATTACAGACACTCAGTAGGAAAACCCGGCAAGGTGCTGTGTGGAACTCTCATGTGACTCTAAAGGCTAAGTGGGCAAGTCAGTTCTGTTCTGAGAGGCATAAGGATCAGGCCTCCTGGGTGCTATGTTTGCACTGACAAATCCACTTTGAGGACCAAGCTCCTTGATTTGGATGGATGGTACCTAAGCTTTTCCTTTATTTTCTATGATAACTAAAAGGAAGTCCAGGGAGAGGCTTTCCTACCAAACCACAGAAGATTAAAGAATTAAGGAGAAAAAACACTGGGGGTGTTGGACCCCGAAGGAGACTTCTCCTTATTAATGGTGACTCTGCCACAACTGTGGTTTGGAAATGGAAAAGGAGGGCAAGAGAGACGTGTGTGTGTGTGTGTGTGTGTGTGTGTGTGTGTGTGTGTGTGTGTTTTGATCATACCGCAGGCTTGTGCTTGGGAGTCCTAGCCTCACTGATCTGGGGGAGGTAGGATCCTTGCCTCAGGCCTGACCAGGGTCCCTGCCGCCATCTCCTTCCTCTCCTAGGGGCCATGGTCACCGTTGGGGAGGAGGCAAAATTGCTAAGAATAGCCATGGTCTTTGGGACTTGCTCTTTTTAAGGAATCAATGGAATTAGAAATGAGATATTAGCTTTAATCAGTCACATATGTTTGGGTTCTTAGCCTCTAAGAAAAGAATTTCTGACTGTGGCTCCTCACTCAGTGGAGAAAATGCATCCCAGCAAATTGGAGGAGCCTCTCCACCTGTGGATGTGGCAGGACTCCTTGTCTGTCCTCTGGAGGGTGCAGGACAAAAGCACCCCTCATGGATGCTGTCAGTCCGTCACCTGCTTCTGACTAAGCATCCCCTCTGTGGCTTTTCAACAAGTGCAGAGGATTTCAATGCACACACAGATGCAGATGGACTGAGAATTGGAAGCTTCAGGACAGTTCCGATCCCATCCTTTGTCGTATTTACTTATGGTTCTGAGACATGGGGGTGATTGGAGAATTAGGCACGTATGAGAGGATGGTTTGGTTTTACTTTTTATTTTATACAAATTTAAAACTACCAATAAGTTGTGGGACTAGACCCACCCCCTATGTATTCCTCCACACAGATTCACTCTTAGAAGATTTTGACCTGAGCATATGGGTTGGTCGGCGTAGTCTCCTGACCACTTACGTCAAAATCAACCCCAGACCCTTTTATTTAGGACATCAGCAGAGGACATCAGCTTATGTGCTAATGCCTTCCTACAGCATTGTGGGCGTCATACTAAGTCAGGTGTCTGTTAATTTGTCCCTTAGTTGATGTGTTGCCAACTCCACAAGCTCTAACACGTCATCAGAATATTGTAGGAATCGATATATTTTCTTTAGGGCCTTCATTTTGCCTCCAAAAAAAAAAAAATAAACAAGGAAAATCAACCCTCTTTATTTTTATTCTGCTAAAATAGTCCTTTCCTGCTTAGCTACTATGCATGATCCTTATTCAAACTCAGCCGACCTGTAACGAAAATAAAATCTCATGTTAAGTTTCTTGCCAACTTTAATACTTAAGTTTAATTTATGATTCACATTGGAAGTTGGTTTTATAGCCCTGGGCCTGCACTTAACTAGAAATGTCCTCTGTGAATTATTTGTGTATAGGTAATGAGTGTGAGTACATACACACACACACACACACACACACACACACACACACACACAAAACACTAGCAGAACTTTAAAATGTCCATGTTTCAATGTTCCAAAGGGAGCAAAGAACAAAGTTAAACTTCTGGAGAGATTTTAACTGCAAGGTCTAAACTATACTTGTCAGTACATTTTGTAGTATATCATGTCATTTAAGACAAAAGGAAGTAAGGAAACAGAGGAGGGTGAAATAGAACAGAATAGGGATTGGTTGGTGGGGTTTGCTCAGTAGATGAGGTGTTGTCACCCTAAACTTGTAGTCAAGCAACAAAGTCATGGCCAGGGAAGAGACTGTATCCCCCATCCCCATATTCCCCTTTAAGTCACTATATATCTGTCATACATATTTGTGTCCCTCACTCCATAAACCAGACCTTGCACGGAGCAGGTACTTTGCTGAATACTTACATGAATGCCATTCCTCAGTGTCTTCAGAAGGTGCAACTGACACAGGTTGGAGATGGGCCAGGAAACCTGTAATCCTACGTAAGGGCCCACATTTTGCCTTCTTCTGTGACTTCTGTGGCTCACAAACATCATGCTGCACAACTTCAGGAACCAGATTCACTTACACAGAATGTAGTCTGAATGGAGACCCCAGAGTCGGGCACCTGGCAGCTCTGACACTACCCTGGCCGCCTTCTCAGAGGACTGCTGAAGTCACTCTGAGCATGGCCTCCCAAGGTGAGCAGATTGGACTTGTGTGGTTCACAGTTGCTCTCTCATTGTTCATTCACTCACAAACACTGCCCTGGTACAGTTTTATGCTGACTTTGCAGGAAAGCCTAGGGACCGTATCCCTTTAGGGAATTGACCCTGCTCCTCCTTCCCAATACCCTTTATCCTTGACATTCCTAACCTTGTTCTGTAAGTAATAAGCAGCACTGAGGGTATCTGGGAACCTGAAAGCTAAAGACATTCACTTTCTTGAGGCTCTAATGGAAGGGCTTAGAGTTACGACTCTTGGAGAAATGCAGGATAAATATGATATTTTGGGCACACACTTTTTCAATTATGGGCAGCTCAAACCTAGTATTGCTCCTCATCCATCTCAATCTGAAAGCTGGTGGGGAGGCTGCTCCCAAACATCTTTGCACACTTAATCTCAAACTCCACTCCTGCAGCTTCTAAATTTTAAAAAATTAATCAAATCTAAGACTTGCAAAGTGCATGCTCTGATTTATATGAGTTTTGGCAAACAGGCACACCGAATAAAAACCTTCTTAGTTGGAAATGACAGCATATGGGGAAGGAGGGTTGGTGAATGGTATCAGGGCACACTGTTTTGATGAGCCAGTGGCAGCTTCTGGAACTCAGTTAGAGGACTTGAAACTTGGTGTTGTATTAAGGTGGGAGACTGAAGGTAACAGGCAAGGGTGGGTGTGTTTCCCCATCCTTAGATTTATTTTCAAGCTCTGGTTCCCATGAAGAAAACCTAGAAAATTTGGTCTCAGAGGACGGTACCAACTATGTAGAGATTCTGTTGTAGGGACTGGAGTGAAACATGGGAATTGGGGACATTTCTGACTCAGGGATTCAATTTCTAGAAAGGTACAAAATTTGCCAATGTCTGGGATCCAAAGTTGCCTGTGAATTCAGACTTGATTAAAATCATTGTTATCTAAGAAGATCCAACATAATGAATGAATCAATATGACAGGGATCAGTATGGGATAGGAACATATAGTTCATGGTACTGAGCTGCTATTCCATTGCAAGCATTTCTCTGCAGTGAATTAACCCTGGTCTTGACCTTAATCTTTGACAAACTTAAGCTTGTGCTATAAGAAGCTGGAAGCTGAAGTTCTTTTCCTGGCAGTGCCCTGTTCCCTCACATGGGATGGGGATGGATAAGAGTCAGGCTGACTAAGTGGGATGGAGTTCAGGGCAGAGTGCCAGCTCAAGAGAGGGGTACTGATAAGGAAACAGAGGCAGAAAACCATTCATTCAAAATGAGTCATCTGAGTCATGGGAAGAAGGGATAGCTATGGCTTTTTATTTATTTATTTTAGTTTAATTGATTTTAATTTTTTTAAATACACGACAGCAGGATGTGTTACCATTATTATTACACATATAGAGTACAATTTTTCATATCTTTGTAAATAGAGTATGTTCATGCCAATTCATGCCTTTATACATGTACTTTTTTTTGCATTACAATTCTTATTACACATATACCACACTTTTTCATATCTATGTTTATATATAAAGTATGTTGACACCCAATTCGAGTCTTCATACATGTACTTTGGATAATGATGTCCATCACATTCCACCATCCTTGCTAATCCCCTGCCCCCTCCCTTTCCCCCCCACCCCTCTGCCCTATCTAGAATTCTTCTATTCCTCCCATGCTCCCTCTCCCTACCCCACTATGAGTCAGTCTCCTTATATCAGAGAAAACATTCTGCATTTGTTTTTTTGTGATTGGCTAACTTCACTTAGCATTATCTTCTCCAATGTATGGCTTTTTATTTTAAAAAATAATAATTTCTAGATGCTTATTTTAAGCCTTTTGGTGACTTAATAGAGGCTGCTGCTCTTTTAACACATCCTGTAAAACACCTTCTTCGCAGCTACCTGCAAGGCCCCCAGCTCCACCTGGTTCTGAATTCAGTCTGACAAAGACCAATGTTTTTCTGGGGGCTTAGACCTTCATCTGGTGGGTCTGAAACCTGCCTTGTTGCTCCAGACACCATATTTGGTGCTGCGGTAGATACTGGGGATACAAAGATGAAAAGGCTGTTCTTCCTGCCAAGGTCCGTATCTGGCTCTGATTTGAAGCTGTGTGAACATACAACGAGCAAAGCCAGAGGAGAGAATGAATACCTCTGCCTGGTGTGGACTAAGAGGAAGGATTTCCAGAGGAAGCAACAACTGACCTGAACCACAAAAGTCTCTTAGGACTTCACTGCACTAGAGGATGAAGAAGAAGGATGCTCTTAGGAAAGGAAAAGTTAAGAAAACCCAGTGGGGCTGTAGCTCAGTGGCAGAGCCCTTGCCTTTCACAGGTGAGGCACTGGGTTCGATCCTTGGCACCACGTTAAAAATAAATAAATAAAATAAAGTCATGTTGTCCATCTACAACTTAAAAAAAAAAAATTTAAAAAAGAAAGAATCCATAGAGGCACGGGAGTACGTGGTGTGGTGTGTTTGACAATGAGCTCCCCAAGACTGGAAAGGGAGTTTGGAGTCAAAATGTGAAGGGCTGAGTAAAGTTTTTGGAAAGTTCCATGAATTTTTTTTTTTTTAAATCTCTCTCTTCCAGTTATCTTGCTACCTTTTTGGATGAGGGTATTTCTAAAATATTACTTATTTCTCCTTGCAGAACAATGGTCCCAGGACCTAATTGGCCAGAATAACTTTCAGAATTACAGAGACATCAAGAAAGTGTAGTAGGTGGCTCCTTAAGATAAAGATACTTAAAACACACGCCCGTCAGTCAATCAGTCAGCAAGTATTTACTGTGAGCCGTTTTGATCGAGGCTGTTTGATTGCAATATCAGTGAGTTTAGAGATGGAGATTATCTTAAAGACATCCAAAGTGAAGTTTTTGGACTTTATCTCATGCAGGGAAGAAGGGAGTGAGAATCCAAAAATAAAAAGCATTATCAGTTTCTGAAACAATTGACACAGAATTTAATTATCTTCTAGTAGGTGCAGTGAAAAGCCTAACAGGTTTTAGAATTAAAGAACCTGGATTTAAATTCTACATCTGTTAATTACAAGCCATGTGACCTTGACCCATTTATTCAACTTGAAGGAAGCTAGTAAGTGTTTCAATTTCACAGGGTTATTGTGAGAACCAAGAAAGACACTACTAGTGAAAAATAGTTTCTATACTCTATGCAAATATTAGTTACTAATATTGTTATTTCATGTTAAAAATGTTGAGACATTGTCTATTTATTTAATATGTATCCTTTGTGTTGTAGGAGATTCTTGGTTTTTCTGCAGTTTGAAAGCTTTTTATGTGTCCTGTGATACTTCTAAACTTAGTGTACATTCTAGCATATACAAAGACAGAAGAAAACTGGCAATTTAAAAGAGTTTTCCTGTGCCAAATACTTGGTACGCATTATCTTACCTGATATTTATTATAACATTTGAGGTAGTTATTATCCCCATTGTATGGGTTAGGAAGTAAAAATTGAAAATTAACTTATCTAGATTAATTGGAAGTGGTGAACTTGGACTTACCTGTTATGTCTAACTGGCTCTAATACCTGTGCTTTATTCCACCCTATTTTCCTATAAAGTACAGGAGTTGATGCTTAATATAAAGGGCCTTAAACCAAACATCCTGTATCCCTTGCTAACAGCACTAACCTCTTGTCCTTAATGAAAGGCCATTGTGTCAGTCAGCTTTCAGTAACTATGACAAATACCCAAGATAATCAGTTTATAAAGAGAAAAGGTTTATTTTGATTCACAGTTTTAGGACTTTCAGCCCACGACTGTTTGGCCCCATTGCTTTGGTTGGCTCCATAGCAGGAGAATAGCAAGAGCAGGCTCCATAGGTGGAACAAACCAACTCTCTTCATGGCTGGGAAATGAAAAAAGAAAGAGGAAGAAGAGGCTGGGGACCCATTATCCCTTCAAGAGCATGCCCTCAGTGACCTCAAGTCCTCCCACTAGCCTTCACCTCTTGAGGGCCTACCAAGTCCTAATAGCATTTTAGAGATCGATCCATCCCTTTGCCACATGGCCCTTGGGAGTGCATTAGATACAAAATATAGCAGCTGTGCTTATAAAACATGGCTCCAAAATATAGCAGCTGTGGTCCATAGCTGATTGGACCACTTCTGATCCAAACTAGACTGTTAATTTCTTTTTGAAATTTGGAGTTGGGACACTCAGCAGTCCAACTGCTAATCATCTGTAGGAACCAGTTTGAAAGGATAAGTAGAGTCAGGACCTGAACCCACAGCGTGGCAAGTCAAATTCAGACTCAGGATTGAGAATGGGTGAGCAGCCCCCAAAAGCCAGAAAAGCATCCTCCTGGAAGGAGGATGGAGCTGCCCAAAGAGGGTCAAAGACAGGACCCCTGTGCCCAGAGAGAGTGAGGTGCCTGAAATTCTGCCTCAGCCCCAAGGCCTCCCAGTTTCCAACCTCAGTCTCCCTGAGATCTTGATGTCTTTATGATAATCTCCATCTCTAAACTCACTGATATTGCAATCAAACAGCCTTGACAAAACAGCTCACAGTAAGCACTTGCTGACTGATTGACTGACGGGCGTGTGTTTTAAGTATCTTTATCCTAAGGAGCCACCTACTACACTTTCTGGATGTCTCTGTGATTCTGAAAGTTATTCTTACCAATTAGGTCCTGAGACCATTGTTCTGCAAGGAGAAATAAGTAATATTTTAGAAATACCCTCATCCAAAAAGGTAGCAAGATAACTGGAAGAGAGAGATTTAAAAAAACATTCATGGAAGTTGTAGACTATTTTAGATGATCCAAATACTTGTGAATAAACATCTTTAAAAGCCCATAATGCTTTACCTCAATATATTCTAAAAATTAAGTTTTGTTACAGGATGGGATTTTTGGTTCTGCTTTTGATAATAGCAACAAAAATTTTTTTATATGAATTAAAAAGAAAATATGGAGAAAAGTAAGGAAGTTTTTCTTGGGATTAGCAAAAAAATGACAAATTATGTATTTCCTTAGAAGCAAAAATCCTATCAGTGAACTTTATGTGTCAGGAAAATGGAAATTTTACTACCTTAAGACTGTAACTGAAAAGACCAGTCAAATGCCCCTTTTTAAAGCCATGAAAAATAAGGATAAAAAGGTTTAAGCTTAAGACGTCAACTCATCTCTCTTTTCAACTCTACTTTTTAAAAAATCTTTCTCCAAATTTTATTGATTAACCTTTTATAGATGAGCCTATGCTATTGCAAGTAGATCTTGAATTCTCTTATTTAATACAAGTTCTCTTTTTGTGAATGGAAATGTACACCCTTCAGAAGTGTGCTGCATCCTTTCTGACTCCATTACCCAGACTGAAGAGAATCCAGAAAGTTTGGGTATCATGGCTGTGGACACCTGGCAGCAGTTTTCACAGTCAGTGCCTGAGCAGAAAACAGCATCACCTTTGGAATACAGGTCATGCTGGACCATATTAAAACATCGGCAGACATCACAACACTGAATTCGTTCCCAGTGTGAATTTTCAGTATATGAAACACTTGCCAGCTGTGGAGGAATGGTTTATGCATTGAATTTGGAGTCAGAGGGTTGAGTCGCCTTTTGCCACTTCCATGTATTTGGTGTGATCTGGAAAGCCATGTAATCTGTGAGCTCACTTTTCTCTTTGGTAAAATAGTGATGGCAGGAGACAGGTCCTTGGAAAAATCTATATTATCTAGGAGTATGGGATTAAATCTCTATAGAGAGGTTGTGGATAGGATCAGTAAAATCTTAGTTTTGACAGAGACTGACATTGTGCCTGAAGCCAAATGAGCACTCCCAACATTCAGGCACCTTCTTTGATGCCTCCACTCCTTCACTCAGTACTAAGCACTGACATGGCCGTGGTAACCGGGTCCTGCCAGCCGAGAATAGAGTGATCCATGGCTTCTTTTGACTCTGCCCTATTCCAGCCATCATATTCCTGCTGCTTGCTGGGCAGAAGAAGGCGTGAGCCACTGATGCTACTTGAGCAGGTCGAAGCCCCATCTGTTGGGACTTCAGGTACTTGGGAAACAATGGATTCTTTTCCATATTTGAGGGGTTTTTTTGTTTTTCAGAAAAACAAACTTCATCATTATCTACCATTAGAATGATCAAGTGGTTCAAGTGTCCAAGAAATAGAAAGATTTCTTTACCAGAAATACTTACAAAAGGAGTCACTGAGCTGAGGGTGACCTGGATTGGAGGGTGTCAGTGAGAGGGTGGGGTAAGGAGGTGGTTGAGAGCAGGAAGCAGAGAAGGACATGGCCACATTCCTCTATCAGCTGCAAATTGCTTTCTGAGGGAGAATTCCCCACTCGGGATCCCTAAGCAGCTCTCAGCTGATGGCCTTTAAAGCACACGAAAGTGTGGAAGCAATCATACTGTGGGGGAATCTCCATGGGTCCCCAGGCGAACTCAGACGAGGAATAAAAGCTGCCCTAAGAGAGGAAGGAAGGGAAACAGCTGCAAGCATCTCTGGAAGGAAAAACCACACACACAGGGTGAGGAAAAGAAAAGGAGCATTAGAGAAAGGGCAGCCGGAAGCAGCATGTATCCACTTATTTCAGTTTTGAAAACATAATGGTTTTGTGAGCAAACGTTCAGGAATTGGTTCACACTGCTAGGAAATTTGCTTTTTTAAAAAAATGAGTCAACACATCAGGCTTTAACTTTAATATGCAATTCTCCACCTTCACTATTCGCTGTCCCATCAAGGTGGGCTTCACAGTACCCACAAGAGTTAGAATCTAACGCTGGAGGAGACAGTGGAATCCACGACTCTACCCGCTGCATTTCACTTCTGCCTGAGGCTGGCCGTGGAGAACCCTGGAGTAACTGGTCCAAACACGGAAATGGAGTCCACGCTCCTTCTTCTTTTGGAGGGGTTGCTGGTCAGTAAAGCAATCAAGATGACAAAAAACACACTTTGGGAAACTAAATTAAGAGCAATGAGGGAAAGGGAGGGACAGCTGCCACGAATTATGCTGTTCGTTGACTCAATCTTTCTGAGTCCTCCTTTCCTTATCTGTAAAATGAGGATAATGATACCCAATCCACAGGCTTGTTGTGAAAATGATATTCAACAAGGGCATATAACAGGACGTGGCTGATGGCGGATACCAAGTAAATGAATGTCAGTTCACTTTCTCTGGCAGAACCCGCTGCCCAGACCCACAGGCACCGCGGTGCCCCTCGTGAATCACTTGTTGGCTGCCATCTAGAAGCCCACTTACTTCATCCAAGGCAAATGGGCTGTTGTGAGTGGCTCAGAGTTTTCTCTTCTTCCAACCTCAAGGGACTGGAGTTAGGAGGATGAATATTTTGTGTTTGCTGCCAGAAAGCTGTTGGCCAGGGGTGGGGGACGATGGCTGTTGTGATATCTCTGTTAATCACACACTTGGTGGTTTCCAGGCAGGTGAAACAACAGCGTTTCCTGGCATGTTCTACTTACGGCTGCTTACCACAGCCTTAGGGAGGTTCCCAGAGAAACTCAGTGGTAAGTGTCCGCTCCTCTTGGAAAGGCACCTTTGAACCTAGTACTCCATTTGCTCTGCAATGTCCTCAAGTGACCTTTTAGGTGTCCAACACACAGGGGACATCTCCAGTCACCTAAAGCACTTTCTCGGAGCTTCTGCTGGGGAGGTAAGCCCCAGCCACTCTGCATACCAGGGAAGGCAGCTTCTCGTGAAAGGGACTGTATCAGAAGTGACTATTTCATTTGCAGATATGTTGGTCATGAATGCTTCTTCAAGGAACACCAAGTTGGGGGATGATTCATATGGGTGTTATTACTCTGTATTATTTCTATTCTTGCACAGGTATAAGATATTGTTGCTTCTTAAATATCTTCTGACTGTGGACCGGGATTTGGCATGTACCAGCCCATTTAAAACTCACAACAACCTTATGAGATATTATTACTTACTCCAGAGACAAAACACCTCAGGGAGGTTGGCCTGACAAAATTCACAAGAAGTGGCTGACCTTTTTAATACTCAAACAAATGGTTTTTCCACCTCACCATGGAGTCTTGCTAATCCTACACTGAAATGGGACATCAAACCTGGGCTCTGGGATTTAAAATGTGCTGCGCTCCAAAATGAAACTCTTCCTCTATAAAGTTAACTTCTGTCCCCTACACCACATACTGAGATACTGGTCATAGATCCGTGTTAGAAGAGGTAATCTCTGTGCCTTCCAAGGTATACGTCGTCAAGTTTATGATCCTAATTCCCTGGGGACTCCTGCTGGATTTAGCCATGAATGATTCCTCCCCCTCCATTAGGGATGCTAAACAAGATTGTTGGTCTTGCTTTCTAGCATTTTCTTGTGTCCACTCCTCTATTAATCCCTTGTCATCACCCACCTGCTTTATTTCAATAATCTCCTATCTCTTGCTTCCAGGGTTTCCCCCTTCTAAATCCTGCTGCTAGATCCATCTTCCCCAAACATCACTTTGCAAATGTCAACTCTCATGCAGAAACATTCCGTTGATATGATGCAACATGTAGGCTGATATTGGGAAAGAATGGTTGGTGACATAATATAGAAAACACATTCAGAGTACATTATTAAATGATAATAAAAACAGGTTACAACATTCACAGAATGTTAATATTGGCAATCTGTGTAGGTAGAATTATGAATGTGGTTCTCTTCCTCTTGCTTATGTGTAGTTCCTAATATTTTTGCAATAAACATTATTGTAAAAAAAAAAGATAAAAAACAGAAGTTCCAGTAAAAGTAATGAAAAGACACTCAGGTAGTACAAAGTAGAATAATGAGCTTCTATTTTCTTACCATTTAAATTGGCAAAAAAATAGTAACAGTTATCATGGCTGCTGTTGGCAAGGGCATGCTTGGACAACCACAGGTGAAATGCCAACTAATGGTCTCTGTGGAAGAGAGCGGGCAGAACCCTCCACGTGGAAGGTATGCATATGTTTTGGATCCAAAATTCTAATTTCAGGAGTCCATTATACAGAAAAAATGATTCTCAAAGTTGGATCTACACTCACAGCATCAGAATCACCTGAGAACTTGGTAAAAATGCAAATTCTCTGCCCCCCACCCCGCTCTAACCTACTAAGCAGAAACTCTATGGGTGGGGTCCAGGAATCTGTATTTTAACCGGACCTCCAGGTGATTCTCTTGCATGCTGAGCATTTGAGGGCCATTGGTAGAGAGAGCCCTTCCTATGAAAGTACCTTTGTGTGAACATGGGTACAATAATAAGAAGAATTTCAGGATAAATATTTAGATTAGATACAAAGATATTTGAAAGTAATAGAAATGGACTCAATGATATTGAGGTTTCTTTAAAAATGAGGGTGTCAGTGTTGTTTATGTCCTAAAAAAACTGATCCCTAATAAAAGTCCATCCTCCCACATTGTCAGATTATTTTATTAAATATGGACTTTCTTCAAGGAGACTCTTCTACTGTGGGGCAGGGACTGCTCTGTTCTCTTTCATTCTCAGTACTTAATATGTAATAAAAGAACACAGTTGGTAAAAATCATGATAGATTTATCCTAGCACATATTTGCTATTAATATGTCAATGATTTGACTTACATAGAGCAGTGACAGAAATCAGAGAAGAGGCTCTCAATGACTTGTCCATAGAACTCAAGAAGTGGGAGGGAATCAGGATGGGACCTCTTAGGTCTCCTTTTTAATGTGGTTTTGGCTTCAGAGTTATAGAAATGTTTTAATTATTCATGAAATAGAATTAAATGTAAAAGATGAAAAATAATCCTTAAAGTTGAATATAAAGAGAAATAAATGAAACTAGCTGTATATCAAATTGATAACCAAAAAGAGATTCCAGGACACTTTTGAACATTGAATTCTATGTGTACTTTCTTAGTGCAAAAATAGTCTAGGGATAAATATAGCTTTGAGGACATTTTAATCTTACTTAGTTGGCTGTTTATTAAAATCATAATGATTCTGAAATTCTGAAACAGTTCAATCTATATTGTTGGATAAAACAAATAAGAAAATATTTTGATGTGTTTTTAAAAATATTTTTTTAGTTGTCACTAGACCTTTGTTTTATTTATTTATTTATATGCAGTGCTGAGGATTGAACCCAGGGCCTCACAGATACCAGGCAACTGCTCTACCCCTGAGCTACAACCCCAGCCAGATGTCATTTTTATAGTAGGTAGAATAATGTCCCTCCTGCCAAGTCATCCACACCCTGAACCTGTGAATATGTTATGTTATATGGTAAAAGGAGCACTGCAGACAGAATTTAGGTTTCCTTAATCTAGAAAGATTATTCTAGATTATTGAGTGAGTCCAGTGACATGACATGAACCCTTCCCAGTGAAGGAAGAGGTCAGAGAGGAGCAAGAGGGATGAATGAGGGAAGAAGTGACATAAGCAATCCAAAGCATGAGAAGGACTCAACCTGACTTTGCTGGTTTTGAAGACGAAAGAAGGGGCCACACACCGAGGTATGCAGGTGGCGTCTAGAAGATAGCAATGGCCTTCAGCTGACAGTGAGGAAACAGAGCCTTAGCCCTGTATCCTCAAGGTACTGAATTCTACAACCACCCCAATGAGCAAGGGGTACAGATTCTCCCCTAGAGTGATGCATTCCCGCTGATGCTGATTTTCATGTCACCACACAGGAACTGTAGCCTAAAGAAATGTAAGAATAGAGAAAAAAGAAGAAGAAATGTAAAACAAAAATATGTGTTGTTTTAAGCTATTAATTTGTGACAATTTGTTATGACAGTATATTAATTTATGTCATAACAAAATACCATGATCTGGGTGACTTAAACAATACAAATGTATTGTCTCACACTCTGTCCAAAATCAAGCTATCAGCAGTGTTTGTTCTTTCTTCTCCTTGTTTTTGTTTTGTTTTGTTTATGTACAGGAATTAAAATCAGGGGCACTCAACCACTGAGCCACATCCCTAGCCCTATTTTGTATTTTATTTAGAGACAGGGTCTCACTGAGTTGCTTAGCATCTCGCTTTTGCTGAGGCTGGTTTTGAACTCACAATCTTCCTGCCTCAGCCTCCTGAGCCACTGGGATTACAGGCATGCACCACCATGCCCAGCATGATTGATTCTTTCTGAGGCAGTGAGAAGAAGATCTATTCCAGGTCTCCTCTTGGTCTCCATCTTCTCCCTGTATCCTTAGATCATCTTCCCTCTATACATGCTTTTGTGTCCAAGTGTCCCCTTTAACCAAGATACCAGTTATACTAGCTCACCTCGATGACCTATTTTTACTTTCTTGACTCTGTAAATATTCTATCTCCATATAAGGGCATCTTATAAGATACTAGGGTTAGGGAATCACCATGCATTTTTATTTGTAATTTTTATATATTTTACATGAATATTATTTTTAAATTTTATATTATGTATGAGATCATATACAGTCATGTTCTGTGTAACAAAATTTCAGCCAGTAACAGATCATATGTATAATAGTGATGCCACAAGATTATATTGCCTAGTGACATTATGATTTCCTAAGCACACTCTATGATATTGGTACAATGACAAAATCTCCAAATGAAGCATATATCAGAATGTGTCCCCACATGAATATATATATATATATATATTCATGTGTCACTGATATATATATATATATATATATATATATATATATATATATGTGTGTGTGTGTGTGTGTGTGTGTGTGTGTGAGAGAGAGAGAGATAAAGAGAGAGAGACAGAGAGAGAGAGAGACAGAGAGAGAGAGAGAGAGACAGAGAGAGATTTCCAAATATCATTCCCCACTAAGGAAATCAGAACTCTTTGAAGAAATAACTGCTTCTAGATCTAATGCAGGGAAAACACAAGTAAGCCTGGGGAATCTTAGTGTGCCAAAAAGAAAGGAAATGCTTAAAGGAAATGCTTAAAGATTAATGGGGTTATGTCAAAAGGACACAGGATCCTGTTTGAAGGGGTTCCTGCTAACCACGTTTGGGCTAATTTGAACATCAAGAAGAAAATGACAGTAATGGATTATAATTCACTGATTTTTTTAAAGTTCATGAGTCAATAGTGATACTAAAAAAGAAAGAAAAAAAGTACTTTTTTAATAAAAATTCCCTAATAAATGTAGAAGGAGTGACAGAATTAGGAGATTACTGTATTTCAGCCCACAAGGTAGTAACCAAGCCAGGTAAGGATCCCTAACAGATCCTAACTTCCGAGTGAAAGGTCTTTGTGTTAGGATATTCACACAGCATCAATATATGGCCCCACAAATTATTTAATAAATGCCAAGGTATAAAGTCACCTTTTTAGTGCAATTACCACTTGAAATAACCACAGTGTCAATAATAGTAGAACAACTTGACATTCTGCAAGCCTTTTGATAAGTGGAATACCTGATATGAGGTATACCTATGGAATATTTTTGCCAAAAATGTTTGACTTGAATCTAATGATGTACATTCAGAATATCGCACATTCAATAGACATTTGGCTCAAAGTCTTCAAGAGAAGTAGAGAGTAGAACAGTGGCTTCCAGAAACTGAGGGGAGGGTGCTGGAAATCAAAAGGTACAATAATCTAATTAATCAGGAAGAATAAGTTTTCAAGATTTATTGCACAGCAAGCTGGCCACAGTTAATAATAACGTTGCATATTTCCAAATCACTAAAATTATATATTTTATTACGTTCTCACTTTAAAAATAAAAAATAATATATGAGGAGGTTGCTATGCTAAGTAAGCTTAACATGGTTATTATAGAATGTGTACCCATATCAAATTATCACATGTATCCATAAATATATGCAATTATTATTTGTCAGTTAAAATAAAAATTAAAAAAACAAGAAAACACTAAATGCAATGTTCAACCTCATTTGGATCCTCTCTCTTTGAAATACTATTAAAAGACATTTTGGGGACAACTGGAAACTCTCAGTGGAAAAATCTATATTAGATAATATTAGGAAATGTAGTGCTCTTTTTAAAATGTGATAATGATGTGATTATGTTGGAGAACATCCTCATTCTTAGGAGATGAATGCCGAATGAAGTATTTGGTTCAGTGCCATGATATCTGCAAGTTATTTAAAATAGTTTAGAAAGAAATATGGTGTACTGGAGCCCACTCTTACCAGCTCCTGAGAACAGATATCCAGGAATTTGGCAAGCCATTCGTTAAGTCACTGGTAGCTTGAAATATTGATGGTGGGAATTTTTACACCACAGAAATTGGCAAATACTACAAATGAGGACCTCCTGGCCAGCCCCCAATCCGGTTTATCAGCCTGCCATTGATGTGAAATCAGATGTTAATAATTACTGAAACGTTTCTAGTGTACCTTTGGGTTCAATATGGTATTCTTTCAACTTTTTTGAATACTTGAAGTTTTTCAAAATAAAAAAGTGAAGAAGAATAGGAAAATAGTCAATCTTTCCTGGGAGTTCTGAAAGAGAGAGAGAGAGAGAGAGAGAGAGAGAGAGAGAGAGAGAGAGACGGTCACAGAGAAGCACCCCTGGGTAGCTGCTAACTTAAGAATCTCCCAAGTGAGACTGTGGGGCATGTTGGTGGCCCCAGATTTCAGACTGGGGCTTCTTCGGTGACAATGGCCTTGGGTTGACAGAAGGAGAGTGGACTCTTACCTTTTCTCTGTGCACAGCCCACTTTCATTCCTTCCCTCTGGGCCTGGAGCTGGGCTGCTGTGGTGGCAGATTCCTTGGGTGCACAGGATCCTGAGCTTCTGATTCTAATTCTCTTTGATGGAAAGATTTACAATCAGAAAGGGTAAGTAGTCTGTGGCAATTATGGGGACAGTCTGGGTCCCTCTTCATTTTCCATTCTCTCTTCCTTTTCTACCATTTGTCTTTCACTATTAGTTTCCTATTCCCATACTCCCATTCCCTCTCTGTACTACCAATTTTGCTCAGCAATGCCAAACCCCCCACCCCCAATACACACACACACACACACACACACTTCTGCCTGGCTCCAACCTACCCAGGCCCTTAGGGCAATCTCAAGACTCATCTCCTCTACAAACCTCCCCCCAAAATCTTTCCCTTTTTTATTCCATGGCATTAATGTCTGGAATTGCATCTTGTGGTAACATTGTTCCCAAATTGAGTTGTGGGGCTGGTTTTTAAAAACGGACTATGAACTTCTGAAGGTCGGAAACTGGACTTGATGTATACTGCCTATGTAAAAACACTACTTTCTCCCCAGTACAGGCTGACACAAAATGCCTGCTGGATTTGATTGAATGTCTGTTCTCTCCCCATCTTCTCAGTTGTCAATTTCTTTTGTTGCATGTCTCTCTCTCCCTTTTAATTCCCAGGTCTGTTCTAGGATAGCTAGTGTTCTTTCCCCTCTTTTAACCCACTGAGGCTAAAAGTGTGGCTGGCCCTGGACTCAAGGTATCTTCTCTATCCAATGGCTTCTCCTTACTTGGGGGAACTTTCTATTTCCTAATTCCTGATGAGAAGAAAGGCTGCCTCTGAGAAATGTGGACGCCTTGTGCACTCTCCTCATTCAGGCTATCCATCCCCAAGGCCTGCGGGCTTCACAAAGGAAGCGGTGTGGGGCACAGGCGCTCTCAGACATCTGCATCACACATTTTTTTTCCTCTCCCATCGCCTTGCCCCCCACCCATCCCCCCTTGAATTCTCTGGACTGATTCTTGTGGTAAGATCTCACACGTTTTCTCAATCTATATGCAAACCAGGTAGGATTGACAGCTGAAGAAAGCTGCACATTGCCTGGCCTAAAGTTATCTGTTCTCCCTCTGAAGGAAAAATCTTTTTGAGTTCTGTGACAGTGCCTGGAAGCCATGGCCCTTGTCCTAGGCTGCCCCAGCCCAGGCACGCATCTGACCCCTGCTAATGTTCAGGACCTTTAACAGCAGAGGGTGGGGGGAGGAGGTAACCAGAGCCCACTGCATGCCAATGATTCATGTTCTCTGAAGGGATCAGAGTGTTATTAGAAACCTTGCCTGCCAAATGTGGGGCAAATGTAACCAATTTATTAATGCTGAGAAACCAATGTGTGAAATTGGACCGAGAGGAGAGGGGCGAGCTGCCCCCTCTCCCCACTTCCTGCCCTCTGCCAGTGGCCGAGGGAGGGTAGGGTACAAAGAGATCTGTCTTCGGCAGGAGGACAGTTGCAGTCTTAATCACATGGGATAGTGACAACAAATATTCCTGGCTGGAGCTTCAAAGGGCTGGGAGATAATTGGATCCACCATCCCAGCCAGCCGGCCTGCTGTGATGCCTCAGCCTGCAGCTTGCAGGTTGGGAAGCCATGGGTCAGGAAGGTGGGAAGCTTGGCCTCTGGTGTCCCTTGTCCTCACGATAAGGACCAGGGGACTATGGAGGCATAAGAAGGTCTCTCAATGGCAACAACTCCCAGAGTGAATACTGGTCACTTAAGCTGTTTCATGTACATGGTTTTAGATTAGTCTCAGTATTTTATGGCTGTCTGTGGTTTTTCTCCAGCTGTAGGAGAGGGTTGCTTCAGAGTAGTATGCATTTCTATAGGCTTCATTGATTTGCCTCTAAAAGATGACTGAGTTGAAAAAAAGATATTAGCAGCCACTGTTTATGAAAGGATCACTCTATGTGTCTCCTTATTATCTCATTGAATCCTCAGAGCAATAGCCATATGAGGTAGATTTTTTAAAAATTTAATTAATTTATTTTATTCTAATTTGTTATATATGACAGCAGAATGCATTACAATTTATATTACATATATAGGGCACAATTTTCATATCTCTGGTTGTATATAAAGTATATTCACACCATTTGTGTCTTCATACATGTACTTGGGGCAATGATATCCATCTCATTCCACCATCTTTTTTACCCCCATCCCCCCCTCGCTTCCCCTCCCACCCCTTTGCCCTATCTAGAGTTCATATATTCTTCCCATGCTTCCCCTCTCAACCCCACTGTGAATCAGCCTCCTCACATCAGAGAAAACATTTGGCATTTGGTTTTGAGGGGACTGTCTTACGTCACTTAGTATTATATTCTCCAATCCATCCATTTACCTGCTCTTTTATTGCTGAGTAATATTCCATTTTGTGTGTGTGTGTGTGTGTGTGTGTGTATACACATTTTCTTTATCCATTCCTTTTCTGAGGGGCATTTAGGTTGGTTCCACAGTTTAGCTATTGTGAATTGTGCTGCTATAAACATGGATGTGGCTGTGTCCCTGTAGTATGCTGTTTTTAAGTCCTTTGGGTATAAACTGAGGAGTGGGATAGCTGGGTCAAATGGTGGTTCCATTCCCAGCTTTCCAAGGAATCTCCATACTGCTTTCCAGATTGGTTGCACCAATTTGCAGTCCCACGAACAATGTACCCCACATCCTTGCCAACACTTATTGTTGTTTGCATTCTTAATTAGCTGCCATTGTGACCGGAGTGAGATGAAATCTTAGAGTAGTTTTTATGTGCATTTCTCTAATTGCTAGAGATGTTGAACATTTTTTCATATATTTGTTGATTGGTTGTGTATCATCCTCCAGGAGGTGCTGTTGAGTTCTCTGACCCATTTATTGACAGGGCTATTTGTTTTTTTGGTATTTAGCTTTTTGAGTTCTTTATATACCCTAGAGATTAGTGCTCTATCTGAGAGGTAGATGTTTTTATTTTTCACTTTCAGCTGAAGAAACTGAGTCCAGAACGTTAACCAACTTGCCCAAGGTTATAGGTTTAAGTGGACAGGATTCAAGCCTGTGTTTGTTTAATCATGTTCTATACCACTCAAGTTTGAGGAATAGAAATTCCAAAAACATTCTTGAATAACCTGGTTGGATTGTTAAGAAGTATATGCGGGTAATTTTCTTGCTAATGCTGCATTGGGAAGTCCTATATTTCAGATCACCAATTTTCAAAAGTTGGCTTACAATGAAAGCAATGGACACATTTTACAGATTATAAATAAATCTTTAAGGTGATTCGGATATATTTGAGAATCTGATAAGGTGTCGCACTTGTTTGGATGGGCACCATTATCATTATATATGACACCAGGGGTGGGAGGGGAGATCTCATCTTAGAATCTTAGCTATCTAGATTCTGGATGAATATCATTTATTTTGTAATGTGTCACTCTGTCTTTAAAGGCAAGGTGGTGTCTAGCAGGGAAGTCGGATAAATTTTGAGTTAAGAATCTTGATAATAGTTCTTTTACAAAGGACCAAACACTTGTTAATTAAAGATAGACTCTTTAGTTGATTGTGGGTATGATTTTCTGAAGATGTTGGTAGAGTCCCCATGCCTAAATGCTGTTCAATTCACAAGTTCATATCTTCTGGAAAGATACTGGGTGCATTGCACTGTCATGTACTGACACATGATGTACCTAATGAAGGCCAGGGTTACCTTCCATTTTCTTGGTACCTTCTCTCCTCCTCCTTCCCTTCTCAGTGATAGTCTTATAGGCCCTGAAGGCTTCTGTGTCCCATGGGCAGGAGTAGCCTCCTCTCTCTCCATTTGTAGGAGGAGGATCAATCCAGCATCGCCGAGTCTTTATTTTCAGCTAAAATCTGGTCCAATTCCTCTTGCTTGTTTTGATATCTGTGAGAGATTCCCCTGTTTCCTCCTTCTCTTATAAGTGGTTCAAGTCCTTCCCCCAAATCCTCACAGAAGAATAATTCACTTGCTAAGAAGCAATATGTAAGCCAATAAAATTAAAAATAATTTTTCAATGTTTGGAAAAGTGAAACAGTTTTGTTGTCCCTTCAAGATGACAGCGACAAAAGACTCCTGAGCACTGGAAAACTAAGATGCCCTCTGAGGGCTTGAATTAGTAAGATTCACACTCAAAGGGATTAGATAGCTAGTATGGGAAAAATGACAGTTCCCATAATAATAATAATGGCAGGAATAGTAAGGCAAAAGGCCGGCTATAAAAGTGTGAATCCAATAAACAGTGGAGCTGTGGATCCTCTCAAGAAGTCAAGGCTGAAATATAAGGGTATTTTAGTAAAAGGAAATGCCATAAAAAATATTCTATCTGGAAACAGAGATTGGCTCTTAAGGGTGAAAAGGAAAATTGGAAGAATGCTGGGCCTAATCTATACAGAGGTAAACCACTCATTTCCAAGAGGCATGAAACACTAAGGTTTGCTTGGTACAAGTTTTCCTCTAGTGAAATGCCACAGACTAGCACTTGGTGGACCGAGTGTGGCGCACACTGCATTGACTCCTCATATTTGTTTTGAAATGGAATAACCTGTCAACTCATTCACATAGAAAAATCTAGGTTTCTAGCTTTTATTGAACACCTGGGAATATCTGGTTAATCAGGCTGATCACGGCAGGCCAGAGACATAAAGTAATGACAGCTTCCTTTAGAAAGACATGCCTCCTCCAGTTTGTTATAGTCCTCACTATTCCCTGTCACCACTGGCTTTGTGACCCTCTTTAAACTTTGTTGGTGTTTGAGTGTGACCCTCTATTGGGTAAACATCACTTCAGCTCCTTTGGCTGAAATTTTCTGCTTTGGATCCTGAAATCTCCTTAATCTGATTCTGAGCTCCACATGCAACCATCTGAGAATTTGGTTTCCTGTAAGTATAGAATGCATTGATCTTCCATGAGCATCTTGGTCTACATGAAATGCATAGAGTAAATGATAAATGAAAAGGTCAATTCCAACACTCTTTACAGGCTATATCTGGGCCTTTTTCTCACATATTCTCCTAGCATCTAATTCTTTCCCAAAGCTACTTTTAATTCTGTCATTGTATCTTAGCATTGACATAGCCCATCAAGATGCCAGAATGAGTTAGGGGGTCTTCAAGATAGAAATAAATGTAAAAGTTACCCATGGATGGTCACTTGCCACTGGGAAAAATTGTTGTCAACCTCACACCCGTTTCCTAGAGAGATAACTGGAAAACCAATGGAAATAGTCACACAAGAGTCACCATTCTATTGTTTCTAATAGCCCCAATAGTTTATATATAAATATACAAAGTGGTATGTACTTCTTAAGTTTTAACTATCAGGAGGGATTGGAAGTGGAAGGTCACTAGCTTGAACCAATCAGTCTCTCTTATCTTGCCTGACACTGATCTCTCCAAATGAGGATCTTTATTTATATTGCATTTCATAATTCATCAAGAACACATGGGAAGATTCCAGGAGTGAACTTACCTTTCTTTTAAACCATATTGTGTGGATCAGAGGTATGGCTCCACATAGTTAGGGACCTTTATTCTTCTCATACTCCTCAATGAGCAAGCCAGGGTGAGATTTGTGCACTGACAAGGGAGATGGTTAGAGAGATAAGACTTCTCCCAAGACTGGAGTTGAAACCCAACCTCAATTAAGTTAAGGGATCTTCAATTAAGACTGTCTGGCCCTCATAGCCCTGCCAGCTTTAGGAGCTAGGACCAGACCTCCTTAAGACCCAGAGCAGAAACATTTTCTCATAAAATCTCTTTTACATTTTCACTTCTCCATGGCTCTTAAAATAATTCTTTTGCAGAAAGGGTCATTTTCCATTTTGAGCTCCAATTCTGGATTTATTGCCTGTCAAATGCTAGTGAGAAGAGTTAAAAGCACTTTATAAAGAAAGCATATTGTTTTTTACCCTAATTGTGGAATATTAGAAAAAACATTACATTTGGAGTCAACCTAAGTTTATGTCCCCTTCCCAAGAGTGTGTATTTGCATGAGTCACATAAACATGGAGGAGAGAAAAGTAATTGGTCAATCCTGTATTAACATTTCATCAAGAATAATAAATGAGAAAATGCCTAGAAAAACATGCTGTAATGCATCACACAGATATTGCCTCTGTTATGAGGCATGAATGAAATAATGCTAATGTTTTCTGATATATACTTTTTTCAAGTAGGAGTAAATAAAATAGTCAAAGCCTAGTATTTTAAATTTTATATATATTTTAAATTTTAAATTTGATTATTTGCGTATCATGCCTGTCCTTTGAGTTTTTTAAAACAGAGACAATGCATTTTGTGTCTTAATTCTCAGAACTTAGAATACATACACTTAATATAAAATATACTTTTAAATTTCCAAGGAAATCTATAAAATTTAGGTTCATTTTGTGACAATCACAAATTATTCATTGGTTGTTTTTAAACTTCTGAAAGGAAACATTGCTTTTCTCCCTAAACATGAACATAAGATCTCTTCCCCAGACATTGTTGGATGAGTTTGCTCCACAATAGAGTAATAATTAATATATATGCATATTAGGTATCTATGTATATTAAAGTACATAATGTATATTAATGTGTATATATGTATATAGTAAATATTAATATATATGTATATATGTATGTATATGTGTGTGTGTGGGGTAACATATACACACATACACCAGTTGAAAAGGAGATTTGGTAAATGCTTTATTTATTTATTTTTTTTAAAGAGAGGAAAGGGGAGAGAGAGAGAGAGAGAGAGAGAGAGAGAGAGAGAGAGAGAGAGAGAGAATTTATTTATTTATTTTAGTTCTCTGCGGACACAACATCTTTGTTGGTATGTAGTGCTGAGGATTGAACCTGGGCCGCACGCATGCCAGGCGAGCGCGCTACCGCTTGAGCCACATCCCCAGCCCTGGTAAATGCTTTAATGAGAAAAAAAAATGAAGAGGGGCATGGGAATTGTCTGCTTTTGTTGGTGGCAATCTCGGACTGGTAAGTGACCAAACAACTAACCCGAGTCCTATTTTATAAGATCCCAGCTTTAAGAATTTTAAGAGTGGCCTGGTTAAGATCTATGAACCATTACAGAATAAACAAGAGGCTTCTTAATAACCCAACTATGTCAGAAGTCACTGTGTGAAAAACATCACAGAAGGGCCATCCTAGCATCATCCACCCTGGGACGGATGCAGTTGAGCAACTGACTTTCTTGGCAACAACTTCAAGAATGTGGGTTAGTCAAAACACTTGTTCATTTATTTATGCACACAAATAAGAACAAATATCGAGTATATTTTATATTAAGTGTAGGTATCCTAAGGTCTGAGAATTAAAGCACAAAATGCATTGTCTCCGTCATCAGAAAACTCAAAGGTGGTGGGGGAGACAGGCATAGTAAGCAAAGAATTAAAA
Source organism: Spermophilus citellus (assembly GCF_964194105.1). NCBI lineage: Eukaryota > Metazoa > Chordata > Mammalia > Rodentia > Sciuridae > Spermophilus > Spermophilus citellus. The sequence continues at coordinate 14,888,938 of NC_138191.1, forward strand.
CTCTGCAGTGTACAAAGTATGCTGCAAACAGTGGAGAGGTTGCTTAACTTCTTGGAAAAATCAGAAAAGGCTTTGTGAAAGTGGTGACATGTATAAAGGGCCTTGAAAAATAAAAGCAGCTCTCAAGGTAAAGGAGAAGAGGCAGGAATGTCAGATGTAGAAGACAGCAGCTAAGCTACAAAAGGCACAGAAATGAGTAAATGTCTGACAGAAAGGGGGCCTAGACTCAGGGCTCTGGTGGAGAAGGAAATGGAGATACGGTCTTGCAGGATGCACCCATGGTCTTCAAAAGACCCAGAGTGTTTAACCCATAGGCTACAGCTAGCTACTGGAGGCTTTCAGCAGGAGGGGTATCATGAGAAAATCTGTGTGTTGGGAAGTTGTGGAGGCTGAGGAAAGGAATGAAGTCTAGAGCTGTTGGAACAGGCTGGCAAGAGACATAAAGAACCTCACTCAGTCCTGGGCCATGGGAGAAAATAGGACAAGAGAAACCTGCGGGTGGAGGAGGACTTGAGTTATTGGATTCCCACCTTGCACCTAGACCCTGGATAGCTACTTTTCACAACTTTTTTACTCCTCACCCTCTGAGGTTGGTGTAACAGCCCCCATAAAAAACTGAACATCTCAGGGAGCTAACTTACTCAAGGTCAAACAGGCATTAAATGGCAGAGCCAGGATTTGGACCAAGGTCTGACTCATGCTAAAGCCCATACATACTCTTTCTCCATGGTCAGATAGAATCAAAAGGATTTGGTGAAAACAACAGTGAACCCCACGATGATGTACATCCATAAGAATGGGATCCTACCTAGAATAAAATGTATCCCATGGTTGTATAGTTATATCAAAATGGATTCTGCTGTCATGTTTAACTAAACCAATACATTTTTATTTATTTTTTATTTTTTTTATTGGTTGTTCAAAACCTTACATAGCTCTTGACATATCATATTTCATGCATTAGCTTCAAGTGAGTTATGAACTCCCATTTTTACCCCAAATACAGATTGCAGAATCACATCGGTTACACATCCACATTTTTACATAATGCCATACTAGTAACTGTTGTATTCTGCTACCTTTCCTATCCTCTACTATCCCCCCTCCCCTCCCACCAATACATTTTTAAAAAGGATGTGGTAAATGATTAAATATTTTCTCCAGTTACGATGATGAGACCATCACTCCCCACTTTCCTAAACTTTATGGGGAGCAGTGTTTGTGCCCCAGTCTTTAGTAGCCCTGGGCAAGACTGTTTTTCCAGATTACACTGTGCTGAGGGAAAGAGAACTTATATCAACCAGGTTTGGAGACGACATCCGTATTCACCCTGTATAGATCTGTATTTGTTTTCTATTGCTGCTGTAACCAATCACCATCAACTTGATGGTCTAGAATAACACTCATTTATCATCATAATTACGTAGACTAGAATCTGGCAAGGTATGATCAAGGTGTCTATGGAGCTGAGTTTTTTCTGGAGGCCTTATGGAGAATTCTTCGCTTGATTTTTGCAGCTTCTAAAGGCCACTACTTTGGCTCATGGCCCCCTTCTTCTACAAAAAGCAAAGTAAGTCTCTCTCATATGGCATCACTCTGACCTCTGCTTCATTCTCCTTCCTCTACTTTCAAAGAGCTTCATGTTCATTTTGGATTTATCTGAATAATTCAGTCTTCCCGTTAAAAGGCCTGTTGATTAGCAACTTCAATTCCATCTACAACTTTAATTCCCTTTTCCATGTAAGGTACTATGTTACAAATTCTGGGGACTAGGGTGGGGAAATCTTTGGTAGGGGGCATTATTCTACCTACCCCAAGGTTCCTTATGGCATTTTAGATTTGGATCTTGTCTTGCTAGTTCTGGAAATTCCTAAGGAGAGGGTCAGGGAGGCAATGGTGAGTAAATAGTTAACTAGCTATCCAAGGAGCAAAATGATCTCCTGACAATGTTGAGTGCAGTGTAGACCAATGGGCCAAGAGCTGGGTGGCTCGGGTAGGTGGTTCACATCTTTGAAGAAATGCTCATCAAGCCATGACCAGTGGAGAACAGGACATCAGTCACCTGGGAAACCAAGTAAACATAAACATACAGCCATCCATCACTGCCATCTGGAAGAAATTGGGTAGCAAGGGTCTTCCTGTTAGGCCTTGCTCCAATATTTATTTGTGTAGCTGGAGATCCCAGACCAGCCTTTCTGTCAACGATGCTTTAGTGAGGAGCATGGGCCTGAATCTCAGCCTGGAATTAAAACACACCACCTTTCTGTGTGCATGTAGATGTAAATATTACCAGCACACAGGTCACTTGAGAGATAGGTGCCTGTGTTTCCAAGACTAAACAATCTCTGTAGGTTAGACGAGGAGGCCCTGTGAGCTTGTTGGCAACACCATCCTTAGAAACAGTCTGAATTTCCAGTGAATGCTGCCTGTGTTCTGCTCTGTCCAAGAGCTGTGATGTCCAGAAGCACTGCCCTACCAACTTCACTGTGGTCCTCCATGATTTCAGGTAGACATGTGCAGGCAAAAGACGGGTTCAACTGGGTCCCCTGTACGAGGTACTATTGCTAAGTTACAAGGGCTGTCCTCCTGACAGTCCTCTCTGTTGGTCAAGAATGTGTTTTCAGCTGTTGCTCTAGTAGTGGTGATAGATTTGCCCTGCTCCTTTCACATATTCCTGCTCTGTCCCCTGAGTGATTCAAAGCATATTTATAAGGCAGCTGGCTGGGGTTAGCAGGGGGCAAGTCTGTGGCATGGATCAGAGCAAAGTGAAGTGACCCTTGTAGAGAACAAACCTATGACCTTGGCCTCCTAAAGTCGATATCTTTACAGACCCAGCTAATACAGCCCCCTGAAAGTGGGCCCTTCATCCACGTCTCTGTGCAACACTGACATACTCAAAGACTGGCTGCGGTAAGAAGGAGAACATTCAGACCAAGTTTGATTTCCTGGGATCATATTGTTTTCTTTTACCTTGAAGATACATTTATTGACCCCTTATCTGGTGACACTGAGTCAGAACTAGTCTTGGTTGCCAACATTCTTGATGACTTATAAGGGGTCTAGACTCACCTGTTCTCATCCATGGTTACAGCATGAGCTTCCAAAAGGTGGGGATGCTTCAGAAAAGCTTCTAGTGAAACCATTAATTTTAACCAACCATCACGTTATAACTAATTTCAACTCTTGTTAATCTGTCTTAAACAGGGAGTTCTAATATCTCATAGGGATACTGATTTTAGTTCATTTGTACGTCTGCTGAGAAGGTGGATTGGAGGAACACATTAATTCTACTTTTAATTTTATTTTTTAGTACCAAGGATTGAAACCAGGAGCACTTAACCACTGAGCCAAATTTCTAGACTCTTTTAGTTTTTATTTTGAGATGGCATCTCATTAAGATGCTTAGGGTCTCTCTAAGTTTCTGAGGCTGGCCTCCAACTTGCAATCATCCTGCCTCATTCTCCTGAGCTGCTGGGATTACAAGTGTGTACCACCATGCCTGGCCCACTTTATTTTTTAATGCCAGTTTCATACTGATTTTCCTACATGCTGTACCAATTTATATCCCTGCCAATAATATAAAAAGATCACAATTTATCTACCATTTTCTCAACAGTCATCACCTTTAGTTTTGTTTGTTTGTTAGCATAACAAGTATGAAATAATGTCACATTATGGGATTTCTTGATTGGTTTATTGACAAATTACAATTGTATTTATTGGGTAGAAGATAAGGTTAAAATTTGTGAAGATAATATGTAATGATTGAATAAGGGTTGTGATATATTACTTTTAGTTTTGTTTTACATTTCCTTGATGAGTAATTGATAGCATTTTATTATTATTTGGGCCATTTATATGCCTTCTTTGTGATAAATGTCTAATCAGGTTCTTTGCCCAATTTTATGGAAAAAACCCTAATTTATTCATGAGTTCATTTCTTCAATACTTATTTCTGAGATCCCCAGTCAGGGGAAAGCAAAGGAAAATATGAAAAAAATGTAGACAAGGAACAAATTCTTATTTAAGGCACAAAAGTAAACACTAAGTTAAAAAAAGGAGTGGATTACAAGAACACCTTTCTCAACACTGGGTCTACAGATAAACCAGGAGATTTTCTCTTAAGAAGAAGAGCATAGCCAAAGCTAGTGGTGTGTGTGTGTGTGTGTGTGTGTGTGTGTGTATGTTTTTGTTTGGTACTGGGGATTGAACCCAGGGACACTTAACCATTGAATTACATTCCCAACCAATTACTTTTCATTTTGAGACAGAGTCTCAAAAAGTTGCTCAGTGTGGCTTCTAACTTGGAATCCTCCTGTCTCAGCCTCCAGAAGTGATGGATTTACAGGTGTGCACTACCACATGTGGCTGAATCCACCACCTTAGGGTGGTGATTTGGCTCTGTCTGTGATCTTTTCAGCTGTCCCTGACATACAAGGTAGGCTTTTGAGAATTTGAGAATCAAAAGGAGAATAATTAGTATTTAAAAAGCACTTAGCTTTTTTTTTTAGCATTTTACACATATGAATGCATTTAATCTAGATGATAACACAATAAATTTATAACAATAGGTAATACTTAGGTTAATTACCCTGGTTACATCTTAACAATGAGAAAACTGAGAATAGGGAAATGAAGTACTTTTCTCAAGATCACATGCCTAATGATTGCCATGGATCATCTGCTATCTGTCTTTGCCCATTTTCAAATAAGTTATTAGGTTACTGCCATTAAGTTATAGGAACTTCCTATGTATTCTGAATGTATTATTACTGTTATTTTTACTGATAGTAATAAACTAGCATTTTATTACTATTTGGACCATTTATATGCCTTCTTTGTGATAAATGATATATATTATTATTATTTGCAGTACCAGGATTTAACCCAGGATTACTCTATCAGTGAGCCAAATCCCCAGTCTTTAAAAAAAAACTAGGTTTTTTTAGTTGTATTTGTACACAATATGTTTATTTTACTTTTATGTGGTAATGAGGATTGAACCCAGCACCCTGCACATGCTAGGTGAGCACTGTACCATACCACTGAGCCACAACCCCAGTCCTCCCCCAAGTCTTTTTTAATTCTTATTTTGAGACAGGGTCTTGCTAAGTTGTTGAAGCTGGTCTTGAACCTCCTGCCACAGACTCTAAAGTCACTGGGATTACAAGTACACCACCATAGCTCTTTTATTTCTCTTTAAAACTTTTTTCTTAGATTAAAAAAAATTGGATTGTGTTGAGGGTGAATCAGTGATAGAGGGATTGGCTAGCATGTGCATAACTCTTGTTTTGAGCCCCAGTACTAAATAAACAAATATATGAATGTAATATAAAAAATAAAATAAATTTTGGATTGACAGATAATATTGACAACTATTTATGGTGTGCAGTGTAATATTTTGATACATGGATATATTTTGTAATTATAAAATCAGAGTAATTAGTATATCTAACACATTGGGGGTGAAAGGATAAAGAGAGATTGGTAAATGTATCTACTATATTTTCTTCTAGGAGTGTTGTAGAATCAGGTGACACATTTCAATCTTTAATCTTTTCTGAATGTGTTGCTTAGAATGATGTTAGATAAAATTTTAATTTCTTCTGTATGTGGATATAACTTTTCCCCAGCACTGTCTGTTGAGTAGACTAAAGGAAGTGTAAAAGGCTTAACCTTCCCATTATACATTCTTGGCATCTTGTGAAAGAGTGGTTGTGTATGTATGAGCACATTTCTGCATTTTTCCTTCTATTTCATTAGTCTGAACATTTATTCTTATTCCAGAATCACAATATTTTATTTACTATATGCATTGAATACATGTTGCAGCCAGGAAGTGTAATGCCTTCTGCTTTGTTCTATGGAAGCCTTCAAGGCCTGATCACTTCTTAGAAGACCCCTAATACTATTATATTGGCAATACCTTAAATGTGAAGAGGACACATTCAAATACTAGTTGGGTGATTTTAGCTTTATATAGAGATTAGGATTATTTTTCTATTTCTGTAAATTATCCTACTGGAATTTTGATGGGAATTTTATTGAGTCTGTAGACTGCTGTGAGTAGTGTGGATATTTTAACCTATTGTTTCTATCAATCCATAAACATGGGATGTTTTCCCAATTATTTGTAACTGCTTTAATTTCTCTCAACATAATATAATATAGTTTTCAGTGTTAAAGTCTTCCACTTCCTTTGTTAAGTTTATTTCTATGCATTTGATTATTTTTCATGCTTATTTTTTTTTTCACATTTGAAACATTTAGTACTTGGAATTGAACACTGGGATGCTTTACCACTGAGCAACATCTGGAGTCTCTTTCTTAATTTATACTTATATTATGGAAAGTACATATGACATATGAGCAATATTTTTTTAAAAAATATTTATTTTTTAGCTTTAGGCAGACACAATATCTTTATTTTAGTTTTATGTGGTGCTGAGGATTTAACCAAGTGCCTCACACATGCCAGGTGAGTGTGCTACTCACTTGAGCCATATCCCCAGCCCATACATATGAGTAATACTTTTAACAATTAGTGCATTCATTTTATTATGGAATTGCAAGCATCAGCCATTCCCAGTGCCTTTTTCTCTTTTAAACTCTAACTCTATCTAATAAAACAAATTCACCATTGTCTTTTTTTTCTGAGTCCTTGAAACCTGCCAGTCTATCTTCTGACACTATAAATGAGAAGAATCTAACTCTACCTTCTCAAAGTAGATTATGACAATATTTTTTCTTTTGCAACACATTTTACTTGATACAGGGTCTTGAAGTTTCTTCTGTAGTGAATGGTGTGCCACGATTTTTTATTTGCTATTGAAAGCCAAAAAATTCCAGGCCAGATTTTGATTCTAGATTCATCTACTTATGCATATTGTGTTGTTTTTAACATTGGCTATTGTAAATGATGCTACTATGAGACTAGGTATACAAATCATATTTTCAATTTTTTTCTGCCGTACACAGAGAAGTACAGTTAATGGATCATATGTTAATTTATGGTGATAAATGTTACCATATTTTATTAGGCAAAATACAGATCACTGAGACTATTAACTTATAAAAGTATTGTACACTTTTATGTATATACCAGGATGGGTAACCCAAGCTATGAATTTGAGAACAACCTCTCAGGTGTCCCTTGCTGAAATGAAGCAGAAATGTAGCAAGTTTGTATCATCTTATAGGTAAATGACTAAATTATCTATTACATATTTCCCATCTATGTGTATCAAAGTAAATCAATTTATCTTATAAAACTATAAAACCATGTATTAATTTCTTTAACCTAGAATGCACATACAATTTTTCATAATTATAAAACTGTTCAAAGTCTCATTAACACAACCAGTCCATCACTCAAAGTTAAACACTTGGTATACTCCTCTATAATGATTTTAAAGAGTTCATAAGTTGTTTCTCAGTAGTGATTACCAATAAAGGACTGATTGGGGCATAGCCACATGGCCACAATGACCTGGATACCATGACCTATTGGGTCATTGTTTTGTAGAATTCTTGAGGAGGAGACCATGCAGTCCAAACAGTACATGAACACAAAGAAACCCAGGAGCAGCAGAATGGTCTGGGTGGCTCTTTGTTCAGGGGATGCAGCTGAAGACAGGTTATGAAACTGAAGGTGCTGGTACTGCCTTTTATGTCTGCACAAGAGGGTCACCATGTATCCACATGAGAGGGACATGAGCCCTATAAAAGACATGTCACTGAATATGCCCAATGTAAAAAAAAATAAATGCCTGAGCAAGCAACTCATGAGTAAAATTGTGCAGGATTGAGTAATAAATATAAGACCATGCATGTTTACGGTGGAGTTGTCAACAGTAGAGATTTAGAAGTGAGCATTCAAGGACATGTAGAATACACACAGGAAAACCAGGGAACATAGCCTCTGATGTGGGGACTTATGTTGGAAATTTGCAAAGCAGGAACTTCTGGGGCTGAGGGTAGTGGCTTGGAAGAGACTCAGCAATTGGCTACAGATGCATGGGTTTATGTTTGGGTTTTTTCCCATTTCCATTGGTGTATGTGTGTGTCCTTCTGCAAGTACCATATTGTTTTGATTACTATAACTTTATAGTAAGTTTGGAGATCAAGAAGTATGAGTTCTCTAACTTTCTTTCAAAAACATTTTATTTGTGGTATTTGTGGCCCTTTGCCATTTGGTTTGAATTTGATGATCAGCTTTGTCATTTCTGAAAAAAAAAAGTGCAATTGGGATTTTGACAGAGATCACATTGGATCTGTAGAACAGCAGAGGTAAAAGAGGGAATACACCTCTCCTCTTCTGGATATGAGAGCAAACAGTTTTAGTATTTCCCTATTTAGAATAATGTTACCTGTGGTTTTTTCATAAACCTGCTTTATCTTTTTGAGAAGGTTCCCTTCTTTACCTAGTTTTTGTAATTTTTAAGAAAAAATTAACAAGTCTTCAATTTTGTCAAATGCCTTTTTCATATCAACTGAAATTATCATTGATATTTTTATTTTCTGTGTTAATATGATGTATTACATTTACTGATTTTTTTATGTTGTACCACCCTTGCATTCATAAGACAAATTTTTTGGCACATTTTTATCTCTCAAGTCGATAGTTTATATTAGTCTTGGTTTTGAATATTCTATGGTTTTGACAAATATATAATGATGTTATCAATGTCTTTGGTATCAGAAAAATATAGGCTTATGGAATAAATCAGGAAATATTCCCTACTCTTTTAAGCTTTGGAAAAGATTGATAACCATTTGTATTAATTTTTCAAAAGTTTAATAGGCTTCACCAGTAAGCCCACAAAATAATGGACTCTTGGGAACTTTTTGAAAATATATTTGATCTCTTCAATTCTTATATATTCAAATTTTTTATATCTTTTTATATTTTAGAAATTAATGGGGATTAAACCCAGAGGTACTTCATCACTGAGCTACATCCACATGAAATTAAACAAGAAACATCAAAGAGATAACCTATCATTCTTTATCTTCACCCTCCTGAGAGGTGGAATTACATTTGTGCACTCCATTTTATAACTCATTTTTTCCATATCTTCTAAAAGTCAGCCTTGCCCTTTATCTCAGACACAAAGCTCCTGGGAATACAAAAACTCTCTTGTTAGACAACCACAATGTTTTGCAAAAGCTCCACTATGCCTGAAGCTGTCCATGTAACAGTAACTTTAAACAATAGTCTTTCTTTAGAGTTACACAAAACTCCTGACATAGCACATTGCAACTATAGTATGTATCTGAGGAATAGGCTGCATGGTGTTGCCAACTCTTTAACCTGCCTAATGATACAGGAAGAATAACGTACTACAGAAGCCAATGACCTAATGAAATCTATTGATATAAACAAAGATGGCAGATTGGACAAGGATCAATTCTGCCATTCTGCCTCTGCACCTTGATTCATCTCACTTTTGATTTTTTCCCAGTTAACTAATTTGTTGCATGCAATATTTCTCAGTCTTCCCTCATTGATTACCCCTTTTATTTCTGTAAGCCTGGTGGTGATGTCTTAATTTTTATTTCTGATTTCAGTTGATTTGCATCTCTCTTTTTGTTCCAGTGTGTTTAGGTAAAATTTCATCAAGTTTTTTCTATTTTGCTGACGTTTTCTTAGAGGAAAGGGAACTCAGCCCTGACTGGTTCTAATCACAGAAATCACAAATATTTTCTGGTTTGTGTTCTTCCATGGTATGGAAGCTTAACTGGATTCTGGATTTCTCATGAAAGAATCTTAATCTATAAATTATAATGTCATTATATTTGTGGGGTGTGGACCTACACTTTCTCTTCTTCCTACTGACACCATTCACTAGTTCTGTTTTGTAACAGAAACAAAGTCCTGGGCACTATGTGTCACTACTCTGGACCACCTTTACAAGAACTGGGTGCCATGTCTATATATATACTCATTGTAATATTTACACACTTGCGTCTTTGTTTCTGGATTTCTTCACATGTATCATTATCAAGCTAAACAAGTTCCTCTTGATGTCTCTGGCCATGATGCAGTGCAGCAGGTCTCAGTCTAGACTTAAGAGTACACAGCCCTGTGTCCACTAACCACCATATACATATTTGTTTTATTCTATGAGCTGTTTATGAATTCTTAATCAATGCTTCTGTAACAAGCTTGCTTATCTATTAGAGCACAGTGTTGGTGTACATGACCTCAGATGTTATCTATGGTCTTATAGTTTCCAGCTCAAACAGCACTTGTCAGAGTTCCTCAGCTCACTTCCATTTTAAAGCTTTTCTTTTTCTTTTCCCACATTAGAGTTCAGGTTTTTGTAAAATGAATTCCATTATTTTGAAAAATGGCAGGCATCCATTTATGTGTAATTCCAGCGTAGTGCAAAAAGTTCCTTCACCTTGAAAGTGGCCTCAGTATTTTGTTGTTGTTGTTGCTGGTTGTTCTTATTGTCTCTCTCTCTCTTTTTTTTTTTTTGTTTGTTTTTTAACAGAATCTTGCTGTGATGCCCAGCCTGGTCTCACTCTTGTGGAATTATGCTGACCTGCCTCAGCCTCCTGAGAAGCTGGCTGCAGGCACAGATTGCCAGGCCACATTTACTTTTTATTAAAGGGCTACACTTTTGTCCAACCCTGAAAATCAGTAGCCCCAAGTCTATTCTATATTGTCTCCTTCTCAGGAGGGTCATATAAATGGCATAAAAGAAGTACCCTTTGCATCCTGGCTTATTTTACTCAGTAAACTGCATTTAAGTTTCATTTTTATTGTTGAGCTAATCAATAGGCTACTCTTTTTTGTTGAATAAATACTTCTTGGAAAATACATTTGCTTCTCCACTAATTTGCAAAAGAATTTCTGTATTCCTTCCAATTTATGGTGTTAGTGAATAAAGCTGCTGTCAATAGTTACAAATATAGTAGTGGTCTGCCTCAGACTTGAATAGAGCCCTTGCTGATCTGCCACTAAGCCTTTTTTTAAATGGACATGTTTTCTTTTCCTCATCTCCCTTTCCCCCTCCGTATTTTGTGGGGCTAGGAACAAAGTTTTCTTTTTTCCTCCTAGACCCAGACAGACTTGAGCACACACCCACCATAGGAACCAAGTCATTCAGCCTTCAGAAATGTCCCCTGAAAATCTAAGGAATGGCTGTCTCCCAAATTACCAAGGGGATCACTGTTCTCCTACAAGGAATATCTGGCAGGCAGTTTTTGAACAAACAGCAACAACAACAAATTTGTTCTACCAGGTACTGTGGCTCATGCCTATAATCCCAGAGTCTTGGAGGCTGAGGCATGAGTATCTTGAGTTCAAATCCAGACTCAGAAAAAGCAAGGTGCTGTGCAACTCAGTGAGACTTTGTCTCTAAATAAAAATACAAAATTGGTTTGGGATGGGGCTCAGTGGTGAGAGCCCCTGAGTGCAATCACCAGTATAAAAAACAACAAAGCAAAATAAAACAAGACAAAATAAAATAACAACAAAAACTTGTTCCCTGTAATGAGCAGAATTACAGCCTCTGGAACTGGAGTACACTGTGCATCTTTTTTTTTTTTTTTTTTTTTTTTTTTTTTTACAAAGTCAATAATATACCTGCTTTTCCTTTTTCTCAAAACCATGTCCTCTTAATTCAATTGTCATTAGGGACAAGGACCAAGTCATCAGCAACATACACCATTTCTGTGTGCATAAGTTTACAAGTAATGTGAGTAAAATCTGTAAGTGTGATCGCTGGATCAGATGGTAACTTTATTAAGGATAAAAAATGCTTTTCCCCTAGAAGATGCATTAAAACTGTTAGAAAATTATACAAATCATATTCTGGAATCTTTAGAATCATGAGATATAAAATTATTTATATTTCAGTGAGGTTTTTATAGCTGTAATAAAGTTACCAAAAACTCTTTTTAAAGATATATTTTTATGCATTTTTATGTGGGAAATTATGGTAATTCAGTACATGTACATAAGTTGTAATAATCAAATCATAGTAATAAATGTTTTTACCTCTTCAGCTGTTAATTGTCTTTATATATTGTGAATTTTATTTTGAAACAGACTTAAGGTTGTTTTAACAAACCCTACTGTGCAGTAGAAGTACTCAAACTGATTCCTCTATTCTGTTCTTGGTGTCTTTCACTGAAATCTTTCCATCTGTCCCTTCCCTGCTATCAAATAAGAAATCCTCAATGACACCTTCCCTCATGTCCTGGTAATTGCGAATCTATTTTCTATCTGTATGTGTTTCTAAGCTCAGATCTACCTTCTACATTAAAGGTTTGTGAATTATGGTCTCATGCAATTTTTGTTGTTCTTGTTCAGGATGAATAATATCCCATAATATGCTGAGGCCATGTTTTGCTTATACTTTCCTATGCTTTTGGACACTGAGTTGCTTCCATCATGGGTTATTGATAATAATGCTATTATGAGAACTGGTTTATATGTGATATCTTAAATCCCTACATTCCATTCTTTTTAGCAGATCAGTAAAAGAACAATTGGTGGTTCCGGTGGTAATTCATGGCAGTAAATATTGACATATTTAGTTGGGACAAATACAGCTCATTTAAAGCACTTACTAAAACATAATATATACTCTCCATGTGTTTTTAGTGACTAACTCACACCTTCCTCATAAGAATCTTTTGCTGACACCAGGCAGATATGTAGGACCCTTGTGTTATCTCAAAGAGGTAAAGCATTGACATTTCTGTGACACATTTGTTATTCACATGTCTCTAACAGATTTAACAAAAAATGCATATCCCCATATTCACATAATCCAGAGAGCATCTATTGTATAACATGATTTATTATTTGGAAGCCAGTGTATTGGCACATTAGGAGAACTTATCTATCATCAGTACTTAAATTTTTGCTATCTTAACCAAAATTATTTTAAGAAGTTAATAATTCATTTTTCAGTGCTGATTAGCAGCAAAGGACTGGCTGTGGCATAGCCATTGGCCACCATCATCTGGACATTAAAGCAAACATGGTCATCTTTCCCACATAGATCCTGAGGAGGAGAAGATGCTGTCCAAACAGTACATGAGCACAAAGAAACTCATGAGTAACAGGATGCTCCAGGTGGCCCTCTGTACAGGGGATGCTTTTGGAGAAAGGCTGGTGCTTTGAAGGTGCTGGAAGTGCCTCTGGTGTCTACACAAGAGAACCACCATGTACACACTTGAGAGGGCCATGGGTCCTATAAGAAAGACATCCTGGAATACACCTAATCCAGAAAATAAATGCCTGAGGAAGTAACTCATGGGTAAAATTGTGCAGGATTGAGTAATAAATACATGGCCATGTGAGGTCACATTGGGAATGGCAGTAGAAGACAATGAGAAGTGAGCACTCAAGGACATGTAGAAGGCTCACAGGAAAACAAGGACACACAGGGTCTGCTGTGGGGATTTATGTTTGAACATGGCCAAGCAGGAGCTTCTGGGGCTGAGGGTGATGGCCTGGAGGACACTCAGCAGGCAGGCAGCACAAATGGAGAAGCCCCTCAGAAACCTGTAAAAGTAGATAACTGATTGACACTTGATGTAATCCCCCAAATCCTGAGACACAAAGACACTTGTAGCTATGTACCCTAAAATTATCATCATCCCTATGTGGATTAGGGCCAAGAGACCTATGCCCAGGTCAGTGGGCTTGAGCCTGTGCTGGAGGAGGAATGTGGAGATGTGGAAGAGAAGGAGGATGGAGTTGGCCAAGATCTCAAATTGTTTTTCAGAAAAAAACGCATTTCTTATGGTTGAAAAAAAATCATATAATTGGCTGGTCTTTTTCATCTTTTGGGCAATGAATCACAGAGTATATATCTTCAGAGGCAATGAAGAAAAAGTCTTTATTTAAATAATATCACCAGGAGCCCCGGCAGCCTCGGGGCGCGCTGCACTCCATGAAAGGCCGAGGCGTGGCGCAGGGGTGCAGCTGCTCCATTAGACTCCAGGCCCGCTTGGGCCAGGAGAATGGCCAGCTTCTCTCCTGTTTTCTGTCCACATGGTCCCGCCTCGGGCGGGCGGGCGGCTGCAGCTGCGGCCAGGAGGCAACTCCTCGGATTCAGGATGACCCAGGAAGAACCTCTTCCAAAAAAGGTTCGACTGAGTGAAACAGACTTCAAAGTTATGGCAAGAGACGAGTTAATTCTAAAATGGAAATAATATGAAGCTTACTTTCAAGCTTTGGAGGGCAAGTACACAGATCTTAACTCAAATGACATAATTGGTTTAAGGGAGTCTGAAGAAAAACTAAAGCAACAGCAGCAGGAATCTGCACGCAGGGAAACCTCCTTGTAATGCAACTAGCAAGGAAGGAACAAGAGATGCAAGAGTGAACTACTCAAATTCAGTACCTCAAGCAAGTCCAGCAGCCGAGTGTTGCCCAATGGTAAACCCAGCGATCAACTTGTTTTTCCTAAAAATGAAAGGCGAACTGGAACAGACTAAAGACAAACTGGAACAAGCCCAAAATGAACTGAGTGCCTGGAAGTTTAAGCCTGACAGGTAAACAAATCATACTCCCCAGTCAAGACTTCCCTGACAGTCCCACTGGGAGAAAGTTGTGGTGGGACAGCCAAGTACTCTTTTCCACACCAAGACTCAGACTTTTTGAGCCAAAACAAACAAACAAACAAACAAACAAACAACCAAACAAACAAATGAAAAAACATTCTTATACCGTGCAGCTTGTAATGATTAATGTAAAACTTACCAGATGAACCTTATGTTTCATCTTTTTTTTCTTCCCCTTCCCCTTGCTTCTGAGGCCTGATGTCCTCGGACTATTCCGAAGAAGAGGCCACCTCCGAAAAATTCCCCTTCTAGAATATGTGGACACTTGAGAAATGTTTATGTTTGAAGAAAATAGAGGGAGAAACAGAAGTCTTAAGTCTGTGGCACACTGTGTCTTCAGACAGTTTGGAGGACTGAAAACCTAGAGATTTAAACATCATGAATTGAACATGTAAAATTCCAGTAAAATGTGAAAACGGAATACACATCGCTCTTAGCTTTGAACATAATGACTTAGAGACACTGTGTATCAGTTTTGCCAATAAGACTGTGGACTTCATGATTGTTGTTTAACTTCTGGGTCAAAACTCAAATGAGGTGATATTGCCTTTAAAGGTTTTTCTGCTGCGAACCGACTTTTAATAGTCATGAGAAAATCAAATAATAGCTGTCGGTACAAGTAGACCATATATTTAACCACCTAGCTTAGGGCTCTCCCTTACATAATGGAGCCTTAAATCAATGTGGTTTTCATCAATGGTTTCTTCTTTGAATGGTTTTAAAAGCTGCAGACAACTGAGGACTGTGCAGACATGAAGGTGTGGTATTGAACTTCAGGTTTAAACTGTGTGAAGCGTTATGAACGTTCATTCACAACTAGATTGTATAAGGACATTGGCTGTGATGATGAGACTCACTGCATTATTTTTTCTCAGTAGTGAACTTTACGAATCCGCATCCCATTCAACAGGCACATGTTAAAAGAGCATTGCCACTGGTGTTAATGGGGGAATGTGTTCCTTCGTTGTATTGGGGCCTTTTGTATTACACTCTTGATATTAAACTAAATGTGCCTTGGGAAAAATAAATAAATAAATAAATAAATAATATCACCTTCATGAATCTCAGCCTATCCTATTACCATCAGAAAATGTGTGGATTCACCTCAACACACCATTTTCCCACTTCAGCACTCAAAATTTTCTGACACCTGCCAAGTGTCATTTTTTTCTGTTATTACCAAATCAGGTCTGAATTGCATAACAATTGTTGAGTTCCCACTGTACATCAGCTTTCCTATCCATTCAGAACTACTATATATTATTCAAAAAATTTCTCTATTATAATCTTATCTTGAAGTCTTCTGGAGTAGTGTCTTATTGGTTTTTCATCTGTCTCTCCTCAATGAAGTCCCAAGTGCATATTGAAAATGCTCAGTTTTGGTGAATTCAAATGGGAGGATTGCATAATAGTAGAGAATACCATCTCTCTCAAGAAATTAATCTCAATGGAGTAGTTTTAAACTATAATATATTATTTTGGTACAATCTTTATACTGGTTTATTACCAGACCTAACATCTTTAATACAACAACTGAGCCAACATTGAGAATTACCCACTGTATGACAAATTGTTTGAATTTGTATCTATTACCTTCCATTGATTTCAAATGTTACCTTGAGTCATCCTTGATGGTGAATTGTGATCATCTCATCTATGAAATATGGGCAGTCCTATTACGTGAATTCTAGAGGTATTGTGTGAGCAAGAAGATGAAGTACCAAATATAGAAGTGTTTCTGACATATAATGACTTCTAGAAATATTGGCCAATGTGTTTTAATTAATGCAGTTCCTTATTTATGACTTGGGATATGTAATTCATTATTAATTTTAATAATGTCTATCTCTGTGGCTACCTAAATATTTTTCCATAATGTTAGAACATTTTAAAAATGTGTGTAGAAAGATCTTTGGTGGCATTTTAGGACTGTGTTTGAATCCCAGGATAGCTATGCATCTTACATACCTGTTACTCTCACCACCAGAATAACTATAATAAGTGAGCCAATTCCAGCTACCAAATATTAGGAGGAACATATTCTAATGTTTTCTATTGATTAAACTGTAATTAGTATGGTAACTAATGTCACAGTTAAAAATAGATTCCAAGTTATTTCATTATAAGGTTCTCATTAAAAAAAAATCATTTGAACCAAGCCTGAATGATGGACCTTCAAAAAGTCCCGAGTTTCATCTCCAAGAAGTAAGCAATTTTTCAGTTCAGAGACCTAAGCATAAACTTGATAGAGAAAATTTGATGTTGATCTACCAATGGAAGTTTTTCTATACAAGGCATGTTTGTGCTTTAATTTAAGTGTCTGAAATAGTAGTAGGTGTGTATTTTAAATCATTTCCAGCCATATATTGAAAAATAACAGTCATCACAAAATCATGCATGTGTGGCCAAATGGCTTTGTAGTACATCTAGATCTCTATATAACCCAAGATAAAAGAGAAATCAGAAATATAAAATATTTATGAACATGAGCTATCATTTAAAAATCTGTAGAAACTAGGTTAAAACATCAAAGTGTTGATTCTTTCTTTCTTTCTTTCTTTATTTATTTTAAAGAGAGAGTGAGAGAGGAGAGAGAGAGAGAGAATTTTTAATATTTATTTTTTAGTTCTCGGCGGACACAACATCTTTGTTGGTATGTGGTGCTGAGGATCGAACCCGGGCCGCACGCATGCCAGGCGAGCGCGCTACCGCTTGAGCCACATCCCCAGCCCTCTTTATTTTAATATTTAATTGGAATCTGCTCTTTGTACTTAGATATGAGACCTATCATTATAATCCAAGATGTATGTAGAGTGTGTTGTGATCAAATCAGGGCAATTTCCATCTTCTCAATTTGTTATCATTTCTATGTTGGAAACCTGCAAACTCTTCTCTGGTTATTTTTAATATTATAAGTCATCATTATAGCCTCATCACTCTATTTGCTATAAAACTTTGCTCTGTTAAAAGTTTTTTTTGCAGTCCTTACCCACCATCTATCTAATTCCCTTTCTTATTATTCATATAAAAAGTCTTTATGTTCTTGGCTCCTGTGTGATAAGCTTTTTCAGCTTCAAGGCATGTGTGCCAACATGCACTATTTGTGGAAAATTAAAACCCCATAACACCACTAGAAAAAGACAACTTTTCTACCAAGTAATGATCAGGTAAAATAAAATTTTTTCCATTCACTCATTCAAGGTTTTGGAGTTGTCTCCCATGATAAGTCCAGAAAAAAGAAAGTTGTGAATCTAATATCTATATGTGTCCCAGCTTTTATGGGTCATATTGGATCACTAGAATAGAGCTGTCTTATTTTGTGACATCTATGTACATATAAATGGCATTTGCCCATTCTTACAAATTTGTTTTAAATAAATCAAGTATCTATGGGCACTTTATAGTATAAGTTTAAATGGATCCATAATAATATGTGATATATAACTTCTAAAAATTGTTCTAGGCCAGGCACAGGAGTCTGAGACAGTAGGATCACCAGTTAAACCCAGTCTTAGTAATGTAGCATAGTTCTAAGCAAATTTGTGAGAACCTGCCTCAAAATAAAAAATAAAAATAAAAAATAGTTGGGTATGTTTCTCAGTTTTTAACTCTAGCCCTGGATTTAAATGTTTTTAAATTGTCTTTTTTTCAAAAATAACAAAAAATGTATTATGAAACAAAACCAAAAAAATGCATTCTATCACATCATTCCTGTAACATAGAGGACCTGCTTTAATTCATTTCAGACATTTGATCCTTATAAAAACCAAGTAATATAACACTCATTGAATGAAATATTTTAATCACTGGTGTCTCAATACCTTTGGATGACATTAAGTTCAGTGTGATCAAATATCTCTAGTTATGCAAACAAGAGTAATGAAAATCAGGAGTGTCCCATGCCATGTGTTTGCAATCATATTTAGAAATTCATGGGTTTGTTTGTTCATTTCCTTAAAATCAGTGGAAAATTGTTTTTTAAAAGTGAATTTCTGTATTAGAAACAGAAAAATCTTAAGACTGTTTCCTGATGTATGCATTTAATATACAATTTTTAAAAAATATTTTTGGTTTTTCGTTTAGTTGGACACAATACCTTTATTTTATTTTTATGAGGTTGTGAGGATCAAATCCAGCACCCCGTATATGCTAAGCAAGTGCTCTACCACTGAGCCTCTATCCCAGTCCCAACAATTTGATATATTGTTAAACATAGCAATTCTTTCTCCATGTAGTGCGTAGAGAAAACCAAGAAAATACTTTTCCAATCATCCTATTATCTCCAGTTTTGAACCACAAAAAATCATATCAGTAAATGCTGCACATCCAGTATATATGATTAAAATTATGTAAATATATGTTACTAGAATTGTAAAGCAAGTTCTATAGTATTGTCCATGCTGATGTACAATGGTTGTTAGAAAGCATCAGAGCATCCTGGGGAATGGGAACAATTCATAAAAGTGACCTAAGAGAAATCCCATGGCATGTCCCTTCCCAGCTGTGATCCATCACCCTCAAGCCTGGCACACCACATCCTAGGAGAACAGGGGACAGAGCCTGAGCTCTCTGCCATTAGTCAGGCGATCTTAGATACAGTACTCAAATGAGGGTCTTAGAGGTGATGCCAAATTGGCCCTCTTGTGCTGCTCCCAAACTTGATATTCTGTGTTTAAGGATGTGTAAACCACAGTGAATCAAACGTAAATTTCTGAAATAGGGCACATCTGAAGAATCCACATCTGGTAAGAGGAAGGAAAGGCTAAGTGAGTAAATGAGAAAAAAAAAGATCACACATGAAAAAAAAAATATCCCAAAATTTCAGAACTTTCATTTGTTAGAGCTCATAGTGAAGACTGAGGACCCCCCCAGGGTTAAAACTCTCTTTAATATTTGGATCAGGTAAGCAGTCATGTTAGACAGTGTGCCAGCCTGCAATCACCAAATCCTGGGTAGCTGTATGATGCATGCATCCTCATGCATGTTCCCCCATACTAGTGAGAACTGCTCAGGAAGTAGTGGCCATGAGCTGGAGGTCAGGACAGAAGGAGAGAGAATTACAAGAGGAGGACACCCTGCTGAAGACTGCACTGCAAGTTTGTGGTCTTAGGACCTTCATGGTGAGCAGATTTCAAGGTGAAGGTGTGAAGGGAGCACACATCTGTTCTCTCCTCTGCAGTGTGAGCATCATCTTGCTTCTCTCTTTGAAATGAGATGGCAGATAAATAATATTTACTCACCACTTATTTATATGTGTGCAGACTCATATGCTTTGGACTGTCATCACAAACCTCAGCTTCACCACTGATGCCAAATCCTCCCATTCTCCCCTTCTATTCACTAAGGTAAAAATTGCAAAAGTATCTAGGAGGTGTTACCGGTCCTGCTTCCTGCAAGTGGGTTTGGAGCTGAGGTCCAGGTAGGCAACACTTTCTACCTTGTGGCACTACTTGTGCTGGAAATCTATGATGAGCACCAGGAGAGATGCCCGGCTCCTCAGAGAAGGCAAAACCATCATCGCCCAGCAGAAGTCAATCCTGTGGGCACATCTGCTGTGAGATACACAAACTCCAGCAATATAATGAGCAAAATCCTGAACAAGCCTTCAGCAATGAGTGGCAGCTATTTGTGAGAAATAGGGGTGAGAATTATCAGTTGTTTTTGTAAATTGTCAGGGTTGTAGAGTACAGCTCAGGATTCACACTTACAGCAATGATATTTACATTACCACTATTTTAAATTTCTCTTGAGAAAAGCCACTAGAACAGAAAGTGTTCTTTTAATGTCAAGAAACAGGAAGCCCTAGAGGTGCTTCTTCAAGGACCCCAAGATATCACTACTAGAAAACCCAAGCAATCCTGCAGGAGAGTCCTTCTCCCTGATAGATGTAGGGATGAAAGATTCAAGTCCTGCTTTCCTGGTCAACAGGAACTGTTTTTCTGTCTCATCTTATTCTCTGTGTCTTAGTGACAAGAAAAAAGAAAGGTTCACATTTATTTATTCATGCTAAAGACACAAAAAACTATGTTTGGGGAAAAAAATCTAAATATTAGGTACTGTAACCAGGGAAGAATGGGATTCAACTGAGCTAAAATGTTCCTCTAAACAAAATCAGATTTATACGTTTCCAATATGATAGCAATTGAAAAGAAAGGTATTTTTTAGTAACTAAAAAAAAAAGGACTAATGAACACAAATATTCTTTCACCAAATATTGTGAATTATGTTCTTGGGTGTTTTGGAGCCATGGATGGAAAACTACCAGCATGTTCATTTGAGTTTCTTAAAATGCTAAATTTACTTCCAAACCTTATCATCATGGTCCTATAATTTCATGTTTTTTTTTTCCTGTGAAATTAAATTGGATTCAAAGACTACATGAGAAATTACAGATAAAAAGTTTATAGAAATATTAGACTCCCCTTTATGAAATGAGGTTTGGAACATAGAACCCCATTTTCTTCTAAAGATTTTTAAATGTATAATTATTTTTATTATAGAAGTTGCTTACATCAATAGTAGTTCTATTTGAATTACGAAGATGACAGTAGAAAAAATTATAAACAATAAAATGTTAATTTAAAACTTATGTTTTCCCTGATACTATGTATACAAATAAATATTATTTAAAATCTCTAGATGACATACTGCATGCGAGTCATGTCACTAGAACTCATTAAATTAAAATAAATTAAAAACCTAAAATCACTTGATATTTCTTATGAAGAAAATTACGAACTTTAGGAAAATCTAATTTAAAGAACCAAACATTGTTAGAAGAAAATATTCTCATTGCACCATACTGAGCACAGTCCTCTGGGCTCAATACAACTGTTATAGCTGATGTCTCCATGGCAGCTACTAGAAATCTCACTACTGGGCTCAAGAACTCTCCTTCCACAGGCTTTTTTGGACCCACCTGCACTCTGATTGTGCAACTGAAGACACAGAGGCACTCATCCAGATGGCTGAGGAAAGGAGAACTCTTTGCAGCTGAGAAGAGCTTAAAACTGTTTGAACTCCTTGAGTTTTAAGGAACAGACATCTTTAAGTTCTGTCTCTGCAGGAGTGTAATTTTAATGTCTGTAGAACAGTGACAAGATCCCACTGGAGAACACAGAAGTGTGGCTTCCCCAGCGGAACATGACCCTGTCTGTAAATTTTACTTTATTCCCTGTTGGAATAAAGGGAGAGCAATCTAGGAAGATCTGAGGTCTAAACTTTTCTCTAAATTTACTTCCAATTTAGTGTTCCCTGGACACGCACGTCTGGAGGAGGATCTTGATTGGAATCATGTCCCCATATTTTTGACAACTCCAGTTACTGCCACAGTCTGGCTGCAGCAAATCCATCAAAGGTAAGTGGAAGACAGAGTAAGGGGAAAATGTTTTTTTTAAAATATATATTTATTTTCATTGTAAATGGACCTTTATTTTATTTATATGAGGTACTGAGACTCGAACCCAGGGCCTCACACATGCTAGGAAAGTGCTCTACCACTGAGCCACAACCCCATCCCCAAGGGGAAAATGATTTGAAGTTAATGTTTGAGTCTCCAGATCCAGTTGAACCTGAATTTAGATCTATGCCAGGGCTTCCAAACATGAGTTAACGAGTTCCCATTTTTTCTTAAGCTAATGTGAATGGGTTATCTGACTCTTAGGACCACAATGTCCTGAATAGACTGATACAATACTCTTAGTATGTAAGGCTCCATCTTCAAATTAATGAGAAGAAACACAAATCAATATAGTACAATGGACAAAATCTGTGATTAGAAACCCAAGGAAGAAATACAAATGCAGGATGGTTCTGGAGCTCTGATCCAAGGGCTCCAAGCTCTCTGCAGTGGAGGCCTAGTGATGTTTTTATCTATGTCTCCTGAGGTCTCCCTACTGCTAAGATAGTTAGGGTCTAGAAAATATCTGGGTGCACGGGTGGCTTTTCTTATGATAGCTTCTACCTTATTATATGGACATCTTGTCTGGTTCTCTGAAATAACCTTCCTTAAATATACAGTTGGGGAAAAGGAGAAGTCACTAATAGTGTATTGTTCCTGAAATATCAAGGACCTGGCAAAAGGCTCCCCTGTTGCTTGGCTTCTGCGAACACTGCCCAGGTGTGGTCCTGAGTGTGTTACAGGAGGGGACAGGTCATTGGCTGGCTCTTGTGTCTTTTCGGCCCTCCCATGTGGCCTGCCACAGAACCTGTAATGAAGCTACTGGCTTCTCCAGGCATGGCTTTCCTTCCTTAATGCATGACTTCTTTGGAACAGAATCAATTATAGTTCTACATTATTTCATCTTTACAAATTGGCTGTGGGATGGTGCTTCCTCGGTGTTGAAGACAAGTCCCTGATGATGTATAGCCAAGGAAGTGTGGCAGCCCTGTGACTGCAGCACAGGCGGGGACTGTGACAAGTCAGTGTGAGTGTGCAAGAACCCACCTGTGCTCAGCACTGTGGAGGACTCAAGATGAAGAAGGAAGATTATCATTGTTCCCCAAAGTTTTCGGTTTAGTTTGGGAGGCACGGTGGGGAGGGAAACAATGGCAGCCAGTGCTGCACCACCGAGGGGCTGGGGTTGAAGAGTGGACAGCACAGAGCTTATTTTGGAAGTGATCAGAGCACAGCATATTTGGATACTTGTTCCTTTGAGACAGGAAGGGAGAAATTTAAGGTCAATGGAGATATACAGTCAGCCCTCCATATCCTGGGATTCCATGTCTCTGAGTTCAGTCAACTGCAGATCAAAAATATTCAGAAAAATATTGTGTCTACTGAACAGGTCTGAACTTTTCATTGTCATTGTTGCCTAAACAGTACAGTATGACATTATTCACATAGCATTCACTTTGTATTGAATATTATAATTAATCAAAAAGTATTCAGATGTGCCTGGAGCCTGGCATGGTGGCCACACCAGTGATCCCATCAACTGGGGAAGCTGAGTCAGGAGGGTCTCCATTTCCAAGCCAGCCTGGGCAACTTAGGGACACCCTGTCTCTAAAAATAAGCAAAATAACTGGGGGGTGACGAACAACTTGTGTACATTGATACAGCAGGAGTGGGAGCTGTTTATTGTAGGACAGGAGGGGTATATATACATTACACATAGCTTATCTTAATTAACATAAACTAGATACAGCAGTCAACCAATAAGGAATCTCCACACTCAATGGCTCACTGATGTTACTTCTCAGACCACTCCCTCTGGCAAAATGCCAGGCGCCATCTTGACTTGTTTACAGACCCTAACAAGTTACTCTCATTCTCATTCTAATTAGTCCAAACCCATTCCATAATTTACAATGCCTCCACTTTGGGCAGGGTATTCCTGGAACTTCCTATGGTTTCCCAGTTGCTCTGGGGGTTCTCTTCCCACAAGGTGTGACAGGTGTCTCCTCCCTAGTTTGTTCTTACATGGAGCACCTGATTTTGGGGTAGTGTTGGTTCTGTACATCATAACTTCCAAACTGGCAGTATTGAGTTTCAAGCTCTAAGTAAAACATTAAAATCCATCTGAAATGAAATAGAAAATAAAAAATTAGTGGCAGAAATAAAGATCAGAGGTTGAGGAAATCACAGGCAAATTGAACATATAACTGAGGCAGAGCCCAAGCTGGGAGTTTTCTCTAAGGAACCTACCTGATCAGCCTCATTAATGGAGGTAGAGGAGAGGCCTACACTTTATCTGAGAGAAACCATGTGAAATTAGGCCCTGTTTCCAGTGTATTTTGTATGAAGTCGTATAAAGCATTGAAGACAAATTGGAGCCCTGTGACTTGGAGTCAAAAGAGAGTACAATCATTTCAAGTAGATCCACTGATATACCAGGTATTGGAATCAGAAGAAACTTTTTTATCATAACCATTAAAAATATGTGAAGAGTTAATGCAGGTATGATAACAAATGGAAAATTAAGTTATTTCTAAAGAGAATTGGAAAGCTGAACTAAGTGGAAATCTGTAAAATGAACACTGTAACCTGTACAGGCTCAAATTCCACATGGTTGACCCTGGGCTCATTTGGAAACTGCAGAAGAAATTTACAACAAATGCCAAAGCATGAGACTTCCAAAACCAGGTGAGAGGAAGATATAAAATAGGAGAAGATCCTAAATAGTTGAGCAAGCATTTTAGCATCTGTGCAATTAGACAAGACATATCTGGGAAGAAGGAGGCTCAGGGCTTCATGTGCTGTGCAAAGTTCATCCCCACATGCAGCCCCCACTCTTTTCTAGGCTCTACCTTACTCCATGATATAGCATGGCCCATTGATCACCAAGGTGCCTCCTGGAATTCTGTCTCTCTAACTCTCTGGGAAGCTTCTGGAGTAAGCCAGGGGAAAGAGTTGGCCATTGTACTCCGAACTTTTTTTTTTTGTGTGTGTGTGTGTGTGTGTGGAGACAAGATGAGCTCTTTGGAGAGGTATTAAGGTGTAGACACACACCCTTTACTGTTGTGGACTTGCTGTATGCCTTTGGACAAGTGAGTTCAATCTTTTTGTCTACGTTTCCCTGATTTTTAATAGAAAAGTGACTCTAATTGTCAGAATTAGGCACAAAAACACTGATATGTGGGCTGTAGTGCTGACCAGTTTAATAAGAAACTCTGGACAGTAGGTATCAAACATGGGATTTATAAAAGCTTTCAAGGATATTCTCATATGTAGTGAGTAGTAAGTAATAAATGTTAGTGGACCAAGGTCTGGAGTGGATCAGGATGTATTTGAATTATGGCTTTATTATATTTATAGAGCCTTGAATAGACTGTAAGCTCTCAGAGCCTCTGTTTACTCATCTGTATTATATGACTGATGCCACTTCCTTCCCAAGGTTATGAGGAAAACTAAATGAAGTCATAGATAGCAGGCACTTGGTTCACATGGGTGCTCACTAAGCCAGGAGAGAACTGGCCTTTCTCTTTTTGCTTTACTGATGGACACCCAGCAGTAGATACATGCCTGCCCCAGAGTTGGCACTTCAAAATGATCTAAGTAAATATTATCAAAATGACTATACTACCAAAAGAAGTAAAAGATATGTAAGTAAATAAGTATAGCTGAAATTTTCATAAATATTTTCATCACATAAATATGATGATTTAACATCCGTTACTGTGAAGAGAGTTACTTCCTTTTTTATGGCTCAACTACATTTCCAATTAAAAAAAAAAAACTAGAAGTAGAGGCAGCACTTCCAAACTCATTCCATTAGACCAATATCATCCTGATCCCAAAAACAGAAAAAGACACATCAAAGAAAGAACTTCAGACCAATAACTCTAATGAACATAGTTGCAAAAATTCTCAATAAAATTCTGGCAAATTGAATACAAAAACACATCAAAAAGATCGTGCACCATGATCAAGGGGGATTCATCCCAGGGATGCAAGGTTGGTTCAACATAGGGTATTCAATAAATGCAAATCATTACATCAATAGACTCAAAGATAGGAATCATATGATTATCTCAATAGATGCATAAAAAGCATTTGACAAAAGACAGCACCCCTTTATGTTCAAAACACTAGAAAAATTAGGGATGATAGGAACATGTCTCAACATTTTAAAAGCTATCTATGTTAAACCCTGGGCCAACATAATTCTAAATGAAGAAAACTTGAAGGCATTCTCTCTTAAAATTGGAACGCCCTCTTTCACTACTTCTGTTCAACATAGTTCTTGAAATACTACCCAAAGCAATTAGATGAAAGAAATTAATAAGGTATGCATAGGAAAAGAAGAACTCAAATTAGCACTAATTGCTTATGATATGATTCTATTATCTAGAAGAACCAAAATGTTTTACCAAAAAAACTTCTAAAACTAGTAAATAAATTCAGCAAAATAGCAGGATATAAAATCAACCCCCATAAATCAGAGGCATTTCTATATATCACTGACAAATCCTCTGAAAGGGAAGCAAGGAAAACTAATGCATTTACAATAGGTTCAAAAAATACTTTCAAATAAACTTAACAAAAGAGTTGAAAGACCTCTACAATGAAAACTACAGAACCCTAAAGAAAGAAATCAAAGATGACCTTAGAAGATGAAAAGATCTACCTTGCCCTTGGATAGGCAGAATTAATATTATCAAAATGACTATACTACCAAACACACTACATAGATTGAATGCAATTCCAATCAAAATCCTGATGATGTTACTCAGAAATAGAAAAAATAGTCATGAAAATCATCTGGAAAAATAAGACACCCAGAATAGCTAAAGCAATCCTCAGTAAGAAGAGTGAAGCAGGTGGCATCACTAGACCAGACCTTAAACTATACTACAGAGCAACAGTAACAAAAACAGCATGTTATCGGCACCAAAATAGACCAGTAGTCCAATGGTACAGAATAGAGGACACAGAGACAAATCCACTAAATTCCAATTATCTTAATTAGACAAAGGTCCCAAAAACATACATTGAAGAAAAGACAGCCTCTTCAACAAATGGTGCTATGGAAACTGGAAATCCATATGCAACAAAATGAAATTAAACTCTATCTCTCCCCATCCACAAAACTCAACCCATTTTCATTTATTTATTTATTTATTTTTTAATATTTATTTTTAGTTGAACACAATACCTTTTATTTTATTTATTTATTTTGATGTGGTGCTGAGGATCGAACCCAGGACCTCACACATGCTTAGGCAAGCGCTCTACCACAGAGCCACAACTCCAGCCCTCATTTTTATTTTTTATTTTGAGACAGGGTTTCACTAAGTTGCTTAGGTGCTTGCTAAGTTGCTAAGGTTGACCTAGAATTTGTAATTCTTCTGTCTTGAGAATGTTATGTCTGGCATGTTATATGCATGTGACACCATGCCAGACTGGTTGTGCAATTTTGGGGGTTCAAAACTAAAGCCTCTGTGTCTTAGGTGGTGTTCATTGACACATAGGTACACAAAGGCTAGAAAGTGCATATGATCTTGGGAAGAAGTGAAAAGGGCACCACACACAAAGTTAAGGGAGCACCAGAGAAATCAGGAAGCTGGGTACAGGGCTCACAGGGGCAATTGGGTCCATTGGAAAGTTGTTTGAGTCTCTGATAGGAACCTGGGTGCAAGGACATGGTGCATGAAGAGGGTACCCAAGACCTAGCCTAAGGCATCCTCCCTGCACAAGTGGGAAAGTGTTTCTGGGTGGCAGGTGGGTGAGGCTGGCCACAGGCAGAACTGCTACACATAGTGTGGTAGGGGATGAAAGAATCTGCCTCTTAATCAGTTGTGGCACTGAGACTTACATACCTTAGGGTCTTGATATTCACTGAAGTGGGGAAATGCACCACCCCACCCTTGAGGCCCTACACTAAGCTGCTTCTAAGTCACCTTCCCTGAGGGGGACCTCACCTTCTTCTGTCACTGTGTAACCCAAAGGACTGTGCTGCCCGGAGGCCCCAGTGGTAGATCTGTCCTAATGGACAGCTAGCAGGTGGGATGTTCGTAACAAGTGATAGTGGTCTGAGTCACATGGCAGTACTGATGGAACAGACAAGCATCTCCTTGTGGCCAGAAAGGGGGGGGCAAATTGGGGATGACAACATCTTGGGTGTAGACACTGAGGCTGCTGATTCTGGGAAGGGCCCACCGAGTCCTCTGCAGTTAATAACCACAGGCTGAGCACTGGAACTGCACCAACCCTTTCCAGATCCACACTGAAGGAGCTTCCCAGTATTCTAGATCTTTCCTTTGCTCATGTTGCGTCCCTGCCTGAAACACCTTCCCCACCAAACCATCACCTTCAACATACACTGGAAATTGGGAAGACTCACCCTGTTTCCCAGTTGGCAGAGGCCCAGAGAAGCCAATCAAGTGAGGAGTCTAAGGTCACACAGCCTTTTGGGAGTCATTCAGGATCTTTTTTGGGCTCTCATGGGTATGTGGTCACGCCCTTCGGGGAACCAACTGCCAGCAACCAAGAGTGAGGTTTGTCATCCACTGGTGACTTGCAACCCCAGTCAGGACTCAGGCCACCTTGTCACCATGAAGGGAGCAAAAATCGACAGTACACAAGAGTGACATCTACACCGAGAAAGACAGATACATAAAGAGATTTCCGGTAGGCATGATATAATCCCTGGATCTAATTATGAGTGAATGTCTCCTTCTTGGTGGGGGAGGCAGTTAATTTCCATGGATGCTGAAACCTGGTGGAGCTGGGGTTTGGTGACTGATGGCATGCACATGGGTAGGCTGGACATGAGTCACATGGCAGTACTGATGGAACAGACAAGCATCTCCTTGAGGCCAGAAGGTGGGGGAATCCAAGCTGGGGGTGCCAACATCTTGGGATGCAGTGCCTCTCACCAGTCTGGGATGTGCCCTGAGTCTCGGAGGAGGCATTCATGGACCCTCGAAGACCCACATGTACCAATAACACCTCAGTACTCACATGCTCAGATTATTTAGTATGGCCAACACTTGTATCCCAGCCACAGGCCCCTGGGCTATCCCTCTGCTCCCAAATGCTCTCACCCTTTGCCCCTTCTCACATAGTACCTGCATCCCACCACCCCAACACACATGAAAGAACAATAGCTCAACTTGACCATCCCTGCCCATCCCTTCAACAGCCCATCAGGGGACATTCAGATCCAGGGTCCATCCTTACTAGCAGCCCACACTGTCAGTCCTCGAGACCTTGCACTGGCTCTGCTATACAGCTATCCCATCATAGCTGGTTACTTGGGCTCAGCTCTAGACAACCCTTTTTTGTTCCATGAGGCCTGAACTATCCCTGGGAGTCATTCAGGATCTTTCTTGGGCTCTCATGGGTGTGTTGTCAGGCCCTTTGGGGAACTAACTGCCAGTGACCAAGAAGGAGGTTTGTTAGCTACTGGTGACTTGCAGCCCCACATTTAAAAAAAATGTGTTGCCAGCATTTCAAAATGACAGTGTTAAGGCTGGAGGTGCAGTTCAGTGATAGAGCATGTGCTTAACATGTGTGTGGCTCCAGATTCCATCCCCAGCACCTAAATAAATAAAACACAAAGTAGCCAGGTGCAATGGCACATCCCTGTAATCCAAGCTGCTGCTGAGGCTGAAGCAGGAAGACCCCATGTTTGAGGCCAGCACCAGCAACTTAGGCCCTAAGCAACTCAGTGAGTCCCTGTCTCTAATAAATTAAAAGGTTTGGAAATGTTGCTCAGTTTTTAAGCACACCTGGGTTCAGTCCCTGGAACCAAAAATAGAACAAAACCAATAAACAAAAAGCCCCCAAACAAACTACATTCTCCAATATCCTTTGCAGACAGGAGTAGCTATGATTATGTGCTGGCCAATGAGATGTCAGTAGAAGCCACTGGGCCTCTAGCTCTTAGTTTTTTCTTTCTCCCCTTCCCCTGTTAGCTGTCTTGAGAAGAAAAAATAGGAATGCAAAATAGGGAGGGTCTGGGGCCTATTGGCATGCTTGGATAACCATAGAAGCCCAGACTACTCAGTTCAGAGCATTTTTCTTTTCAAGTGAAAGGAAGAAATTTCAGTATTTGGCAGGTGTTTTTTTTTTTTTTTTCCTAGTAGAGAGAAAAGAGATGCATTGGATTTCCTTCTTGTTGACTCTCTTATTCAGAATTCTTAGGTTCAGGAACAATCTAGGCCAAGAGATCCAAAACCTGGTCACCAGTTCCTTTCTCAGGTCTCTTGGGAAGGTAGACTGTACAGGAAACCTGTACAGTCCCTAATCTGAGCCCTTGGGCAGCCTGAGCCCTGAGTCCTGTCCAGAATACTTCACCCTTCCCAGAAGGTTCACAGAGGGAGATTCTCTTTACTCTTGATGTCAACACTCAAGTCCCAAATCTCAAGGCCCCAATGACTCTCCTGAGCACTGTATCCACAACAGGCAGATGCTGGTCCAAATCTGAATTCCTGCCCTGATTGACCACTTGGAAAGTGACTTTGAGCAAGCCTTGTTCCCATGTATAAAGTGAGGCTGTGCCAACTGAAGACTTGAATCCAAATGAACAATAGGAAGAAGGAAGAAAGGAAGTAGACAGGGTCCCAGGATGGGAGGTGTGCATAATCATGTATATTCAAGAGTACTTTTGCTTCTCCAGCTGTACAGCCGTTCACAATGCTGTACCCATGTTGGAAGCCTTGTGTTGGTTTGGTGATTCTAACAAATGCACCACAGTGAAGAAGGATGTAAATAGTAGGAGACACTTACTCTTAGGTCAGGCATGAATTCTTTTCCTTTCTTTCTCATTTTCTGTCCTTTGACCTTGAGAGATCATTAGTCCTCATGAGTGATACAGATGCCTCTGTACTGAGAATTAATATCACAGCACTAAAGCCCTCTCTTCTGTTTGCCATGTTTCCTTTGAGGTTTTCATGGTCTTTTCCTACCAGCAGGTCAACCAAATCCACTCTTATAATACCCACTTTCATTATGAAGACGAGTGGAAAAAAGACCTTAGACAGGAAATTAGTACCTTGAATGCTCAAGGAAGCTCACACACCCTCACATCCCTACACCGAGAATCTGTCTCTCTGTTTCCTAACAAGTGACTCCTTCATATTAAAACAAAAATTGATCTAGTGGTATTTTACTCCACCTGTGCTTCAGGAAATAGTTTTCTAAAATGGATTTTTCATAGTCCATCTCACTTCTCTCATGTTACCCATTAAATGAGAACACTTTACCTGTCAAGCTTTGGTGGGAATTCAGCAAGTGAACTCATGCAAAGTGGAAAAGGGTGCACATTGTAGGATAAATACACAAAGCTCATATTGTCAGGAGACAGAATTCTCAGTATGCACAGCAGTAGACATTTGGCTTGCCCAATGTAACAGGAAAATCATTCTCTTTTGTAATTCTAAAACTGGGAAGGAGCAATTCCTAATCCAAATTTCTCACACCAACCTGCTCATGGCTAAGCTCGAATTTACACCTCCCAGCTTAGGTGGGACAAGAAATGTTCCATGAGGACTGTGTATTTAAACCTGAGTATAGATCCAGTCCATATCCAAGCATGACTCAGGTGATAGGTATATATTTCCTTCTCTCAACAAAGGGATTTATTTGTTTTGGTACCAGGGATTGAACCCAGGGGTGCTTAACCACAGAGGCACATTCCCAAGCCTTTTTAAAAAATTTAATTATTATTCTATTTTTATTTTGAGAAAAGGTCTCTTTCAGTTGCTTAGGGTCTTGCTAAGTTGCTGTGGTTGGTTCTAAACTTGTGATCTTCCTGACTCAGTTTCCTAACTCACTGGATTTACTGGCTCAAAGTATGTAGAAATCAAATTTGAGAGGCAAATTTATTGATATCTGAATATCATGGCTATGAGTTTTTTTCCAGCACACAGACCTGAGAAATCCATCTTCCTAATTTATATTTCTTCATATCTGACAATCTAGTTTTCATAATTTGTCCTTTTTTGCCAGGCTGTACCCTATATGTATCCATTTTAGTGAGCTAAGATATGTTTTCTATGATTGGTACCCATTAAAACCCAAGGTCACTTGCTTTGGAAAATGAGAGCTACACATGCAAAAAGTTTTCATCCAGATGGGGCTTGTTTACCATTGTCTGAGAATGGAAGTAGTAGTTTTCTTTTCCTTTGAGGATGCCTTCTCTAATTCTGCAAGACAGATGCTGTCAGACTTCAGATGCAAGCAACAAAATTAGTAGTCTATTGAGAGATGAGCTTAAGATATCTGCTCCATATAACCTCATCTTGGAAGCCACAGCTCAAAATCTAAGTGGAAGAGAAGGAAGGGGAAGCTCCTAGGTAGGAACTGGAGGAATGCATTGTTACATCTGACTCTTGCCACACCATAACCAGGACACAGGTACTTTTCCTAATGTGCTACAGGACCTCTTTAAATTTAAGTCAGGTAGTAATTTTCATGTAATATATAGGATTTTATTTTGTTTTATTATAAAAATTTATAATATTATATGTATTATCTTACATGAGTTATTTTAAGGTATAAGGACTCATGAGGAATAATAATTCAAAGTCCAACAATTTTTATCTTTACATAAATTTATAGAACTTAAAATGTTTCAAATCTTCATATATTTGTTGACAATTCATATTTCTTCTTATGTGATGTGCCTGCTCACTTCTTTGCCTATTTATTAATTGGGCTATCTGTTTTTTTTATATTTTTATTTCTTTATATGTCCTGATGATTAGTGCTCTCTCTCTGAGGTGCAGGTTGAAAAGATTTTCTTCAATTCTCTAGGCTCTCTCTTCACATCTTGCTTGTTTTCTTTTCTGTAAAGGAACTTTCTAATTTGATACCATCCCATGAAATTACTCTTTTTTTTTTTTGGTGGGAGGAGTAGGGGTTAGTGTGGATTAAACTCGGGAACACACAACCACTTATTCACATCCACAGCACCATTTTGTATTTAATTTGAGAAAGGGTTATAATTCTTTTTTTAAAAAAGTATTGTTAAAGAAGTCAGTTGGAGATTTGAGCCTAAATTTTCATGTAGTAGCTGCAATTTCTCGGGTCTAATGCTTAGATCATTGATCCACATTGAATTAAATTTTGATCAGCATGGGAGATAGGAGTCTAATTTTATTTTTTTACACATTGATTTCCAGTTTTTCCAGCACCTTTTTTTTTTTTTGAAAAAAGTATCTTTTCTTCAATGTATGTTTATGGTGCTTTTGTCTTGTATGAGATCACTGCATTCCTGTGGTTTTCTTCTCTTTATCTTCTATTCTGTACCATTTGTCTTCAAGCCTGTTTTGGTGCCAATATCATGCTGTTCTGTTACTATAGCTCTTTAATTAAGTTAAGGTCTTGTATGGTGATGCCTCCTGTTTTCCTTTTCTTGCTGAGGATTGCTTTGTCTATTCTGGGTCTCTTATTATTCCAAGTGAATTTCATGACTGCCTTTTCTGTTTCTATAAGAACAACATTAGAACCTTAATGGGAATTACACTGAATATGTGCGATGTTTTGGTCATATGACCATTTTGACCATATTAATTTTGCCTATCCAACAACATGGGAGACATTTCCATCTTCTAAGGTCTTTTTCAATTTATCTCTTTATGTGATATAGATTTCATGGTGGAGGACATTCTCCTCTTTTGTTTGGTTGATTCACAAATATTTTATTTTCTTTGAGGCTATTGTGACTGAAATAGTTTTCCTAATTTCTCTTTCAGTTGATTCATTCCTGATGTATAAGAACACAATTAATTTGTGGGTGTTAATTTCATATTCTGCCACTGTGCAGGATATGTGTTCAATAAGTTTTCTGGTAGAATTTTTGTATCTTCTGATTATAGCAACATGTCATCTGTAAATGGTGATAGTTTGTGTTTTTATTTTCCTATTTATATCCCTTAATATTTCTTTTGTGTAACTGCTCTGGCTAGAGTTTTCAGGACTATGTTGAATAGAAGTGGTGAAAGGGGACATCATTCTCTTGTTTCTACCTTTATACAGCATGCTTTTAATTTTTCATTTAATTGATGTTGATCTTGGGTTTACCATATAGCTTTTATGAAGTTCATGTATGTTCCTACTGTCCCTAGTTTTTCTAGTGTTTTGAACAGGAATGGCTTCTGTAATTAGTCAAGTGTGTGTGTGTGTGTGTGTGTGTGTGTGTGTGTGTGTGGTGTTTTTGCATCTATTGATATAATCATGTGGTTCTTGTCTGTAAGTGAATTAACATGCTGAATTATGTTTATTGATTTCTGTATGTTGAACCAACCTCGAATCCCTGGGATGAACCCCACATGAACCTGGTGCACTATGTTTTAATATGTTTTTGAAGGTGATTTTCCAGGAATTTATAAATAATTTTTTCATGTATGTTTATTAGGAATATTAATCAGAATTTTTCCTTGGTGTGTCTTTGTCTGCTTTTGGTATCAGGGTGACTCTAGATTTTTAGAGTGAGTTTTAAAGAGTTACCTCCTTTTCTATTTTATGGGATGATTTGAGGAGGACTGGTGGTATTTATTTCTCAAGGTCTGGTAGACTCTGCCAAGAATCTATCTGGTCCTGGTCTTTTATTCTTGGTAGGCTTTTGGTGCTTGAGTTTGATCTCTTTTAATTTTCTGTGTCCTCCTGATTCTATTTGGGTAGGTTATGTGTCTCTAGAAATTTGTTGATATTGTCAAGATTTTATGTTTTATTAGAGTGTGAATTTTCAAAATAGGATCTGAGCATAATCTGTATTTCATAGTGTTCATTGTGATCTTTCCATTTTCATCACTGATACAAAACACCTAACAAAAATGGAAAAATATACTGTGGCATTTCTAAGCAGACATAAAAATTGAGAAAGAGGCCCCACCATCTCTGTACATGTTCCCCTGGAAGAAAATTGGAATGTGGAAACATCTATGTTTATTGTATGTAGAAATTTTAAAATGAGAAGAAAATAATGTCCAATACTACAGGACTTAAGAATCAGATTTTTGCCAAAGGAGGCCAATCTTACATGGGCATTTTTTACCTATACTAAGAAATCTTTAAAATATTGCATTTATTCTTCCACAACAAGATTAGAGACAAATAACAAAACAATAATGAATGATTTTATTGTGCTTTATATATATATCAAGCACATATTTAATTACTCACTCCAACAATACCAGAAGGAAAGTACTAACCTGACCCACACTAACGGATGACATACACTGAGGCAGAAATCATTAGGTATGATGGCAGTATCCTCACAGTAAATTGTGGGACCTGACTTAAATGAAGGCCAAGTCCGAGGAGAAAAAAATATTACTAAACTCTTTACAATTCTACACTTGAATGAAGAAACCATGGGAATAGGCATATTGACATTATTTTCCTGGAGATTATATATATAATTTCGTTGCAGATGGACACAATACTTTTATTTATTTATTTTTGTTTGGGGGCCATGACTGACCCCAGTGGCTAGGCAATCACTATATCACTATACCACAGAGATAAACCCCAGGCCAAGACTCCTATTCTGCTTATCTTAACTTTACATCAACAGGTTGTGGAAAATATTTTTATATAAGCAGCAATATTTTAGATACTTCAGATCAAAGCCAAATACAATAGCATCGTCATCTTTAAGAAATCTGCAGGGAAGATAGAAAGTCTGACCACTAAATCACATAATTTATGCTCTTAAGGAAAACCTGAGGTATACAGGTTCAATGACAAGAGTAAGATCTGAGCACTTCCATGAAATAAGAGGGACTGTACAAAATCATTCCTCAGAAGAATTACAAATGCTTGAGATAAAATTTATTTTTAATTTATATTTTATTTACTTTTTCCTATTTTAGTGTTTGGGATAAAGCCAGGTCTCCGTTCATGGTAGGCCAGTGCTCTACCTTGGAACCACAAACCAGCCCTTAACTTGAAATTAAGATGAAGAATAAGACCCTGTCTTCTTTACAAAGATAGTTGTTGTTAATCACGATTCTAGACATTGTAAAGGTGGCAGATGGACTGGAAGTATGTCAATGAAACGATGTTGCTGTCAAATGCTCCTGTTTTTCTTCCCAGGATACTGATGAAGATGGACCAACATTTCATTTATGTTGCCATAAGAAATGCCTTCTATCCCCAGGCTGGCATTGGGATCTCAGCAAATACCTTTCTGCTTTGCCTCCACACTGCTGCTGTCCTTGTGGGTAACAAGCCCAGGCTCACTGACATCCCTGTCACCCACCTGGCTCTAACACACATCTTAATGCTCCTCACCATGGGCCTTTTGGTATCTGCAGACATTTGGGAAACACAGGACATTCCAGGTGACTTCAAATGCAAAGTACTTGTCTTCCTGCACAAGGTCATGAGGGGACTCTCCATCTGCACCACCTGTGTCCTGAGTGTGCTTCAGGCCATCACCATCAGCCCCAGTGGCTCCTGGTTGGCCCACTTTAAACTGAAATCCACAAAACCCATTGTGGGGCTATTTATCTTCTTATGGGCCCTCACCATGTCCCTCTCCAGCAACCTGCTCCTCTGCACTGTGGTGACTCCCAATAAAACCCAACCTGTACTTCTATTTCTCACTGAGTGCTGTTCCTTTCTGCTCATGAGCTACAGGAGCAGGACCTTGTTTCTTGCTTTCATGGCATTCAGAGATCTCCTATTTCTGGGTCTTATGGTTCTTTCCAGTGCATACATGATAATTTTCTTGCATAGACATAAACAACGATCCAAGTCTCTCCATAGCCCTCATTTTTCTCCAAGAAGTTCCCCAGAACAAAGGGCCACTCACACCATCCTGTTGCTCATCAGCTGCTTTGAGATCCTGTACTGTGTGGACTGCATCATCTCCCTCTTCACAGGCACAGTGTGTACCAGTGACCCCATCCTGCTTGGTCTCCAAATGCTCTTAGCCAATGGCTATGGCACAATCAGTCCTTTGGTGCTGATCAGTGGTGACACTCAAATAATTAAAAGTCTAAAAACTAAATGGAGAAACAAAGGTCAGTTTCTGCCTAAACTAATCTAAAGCAAAGTTGACACATTCCTTAATTTTTTTCTCTAATTCATAACATTTCTCCTCTGACAAAAAAAAAATTAAGATAGGATTAAAATAGTATCTTAAAACAAATTAAATAGTTATCAAGTACTTTGTGGATTTTTTTTCTGTATAGGCATCTGGGTTTTCTTTGATAGTTTTAGTAATTTTCACTATATCTGGTTTCATTTGTATACTATAAATTATTAGTTGACATTGCATCTCAGACCTTAATACTGGGTCAGTTTTCTTTCTTCCAGCTTTACAGTTCTTAAAATTTCTTTCAATGAAATTCTATTAGAGGCACATTGATGTCTTTATCTTTTTTTTTTTCTAAGAATAGATACATGCTTATATTCAAGCGACTCAGGAGACTAAGGCAAAACGATTGCAAGTTTGAGGGCATTTTGGGAAATTTAGTGAGACTCTGGCCCTATATAAAAAAAAATGGCAGAAGATCAGTGGTGAACCACCTTGGAGTTTATTTCCCTGTACCAAAACCATTACAACCATAACAACAAAACCCACCAAATACCATGTAATAGAACTTCAGCAATAGAATGGCTTCATTTATAAAAGAGGGAGACAATAACTGTTGGTAATTATGTAAGGAAATTAGAACCCCACAGAGTTTTGGTAAGAATATGAAATGATATAGAAGGTATAGAAAATAATTGGATGTTTGGTAAATATTTAAACATAGAATTACCCTATAATCTACTAATTCCATTCCTAGTTATAGTGCCCCAAGAATTGAAAACAGATACGTAAACAAGTTTACATGAATATTGATGGCATCAGTATTCACACAAGGACAGAGATGACAACCCAAATGTCCATCAAGGGAAGAATGGATAAACAAATGTGTATGTATTTGTATGTTTACTTGCCTGAGTAAGCACAGGTACATATAGAGATATTCATGTAAGCAAATATACAACTGTATATAGCATCAAGATGTATATTTAAATATTACTCTGCCATAAAAATGAAGTATTGACACAGGCTGCAACATGAATGAACCTCAAAAATGATAAGTGAAGTAAATAAAATCAAACATGATAATTCACATGTGCTTTAACTACATTCATATGATGTATCCAACAACTGGAAATCTTAGAATAAGAAAGGAGAAATGTGATGGCCAGGACCTTGGGGGGCATGAGAGTCAGTATCTGCTTATCAGATATTTGGTTTTCTTCCAGGCAGGGATTAATGTTTGAAACAGGTGAATGGGGTAATTGTACCACAACATTGTAAATGTAACTACATCACACATTATATACTGGGCTCTCTTTGTGAGAATTCAACCTCAATAAAATAAAAATGAAAAATAATCCTGAAAACACTAAAGTCTCTTCAACTATAGCTCAAGGTGACAGAAAGGAACCAATGAAATCAGACATGACTTTCTTAGCTCTGAATTTGAATACATGACCAGGGTAACTTCACATCATGTTCAACCACAAGAATAGAATCCTCATTAGAATAAATTATACTCCAAGCATGTATAATTTGCCAAAATATATTCTACTGTCATGTATATCTAAAAATAACAATAAAATAAAAAAGAAAGGAACTATGGAGTTACAGACTCTCAGATGTACTTTGCATCACCAACCAAAACATGGATTGTAGCACTGAATTCAAGAAATTGAGAGCCTCAACTGTGTCAGGCACAATTCCTGGTTCAGTATTTACTTTGTCCTCACCTTTCCAGGATTCTGAGTCCTGGTTGGAAGAATTCTGATCTTAAAGATGAATAAACAAAGCCTGAGAGAGAACTAATTGTTCCAAAATCACCTGCCATGCAGTCTAAGGCTCTGATGATTGCATTATGTGAATTCCAGTTTACTATGTAACTGTTCACAAAAATAAATTCAGTTGTTGGGGGCTGCCCTGAGCACGAGCTAAGCACCCCCCCTCAGCCTTTGGTAATGGGGGTACTGGACGGGCATTGCATACCACACACTGTGCAAAGCTAGGGGCCTTTACCTCCAGTTGGCAAGGAAGTGCCTCAGGTCTGGGCTTGAGCTTTAACCAATGGGATGGGGCAACACCTCTTTTGAAACACTATCCTCTGCCTTATTTGGGTGGAATATTCTATTGCATGTCTTTTCCCTCACAAATAGTGGATTTCCGGGTGCACCCTCTGTCTCTTACTCTCTTGCCTTGTGACATGGAGGACGACCCCTGAGGTCATAGATTTGACCAAAATCCCTGCTTTGTGAAAATAGTACATCTGTGTTTCTGTGGTCTTTTCATTGCCAGTCTAAGCCCCACAGATTGATCTCAATTCCATTGCCCGAAAGGCATGTGGGCAATAGGTAGCACATGGAACTGAGACCACTTGCCTCCTGGACTTAAGGTACCTAATGGGTGTGGCTTTCTCTCCAATCCAAAAAGAGTGCTTATATTTTCAGAGTATTGTGAATTGGTTCTTGAAAGTACCAGGAGATAGAAAAGTGAGTTAGATGTTAAAAAATAATTAAATATGTGGAATTCTTTGTCTTCAGAGAGAGTCATCTATTTCAAGATTCTGAAGACAATAATTAGGCAAAAAAAAAAAAAATCCAAAGAGTCCAGCTCATTCAGTTTTTTTAAATAATTAGGGACACTTGCCTATGATTTTGTGAGGAGGAATCAGCTGATTTACATACTTGGGAGAGGCTCTGTAGGAGACTATTTGAAGGTTGTGTTGGGTGCAGAGCAGGCTGAACTGTGTTGTCTGCAGGGCAGGCTGAACAGATGTTGGCTGCAAGATAGCCCATGCACTTAACCCCCCCCCGCCAATCTGGTCCTTTATCACCTGTTTGTGTCAAGTCCCGCTCAAGGCTGAGCACTCAACCCCACTTGGGCCAACAAGGCAGCATGCAGACCTAGAGGCCCCATTAGATTTGGGCTATAAAATCTCCCTCCTGCCAGGCCCCTTTCTCTCTTGCTCTCTCTCTCTTGCTCTCTCTCTCTTGCTCTCTCTCTCTCTTGCTCCCTCTCTCTCTTGCTCCCTCTCTCTTGCTATCTCTCTTGCTTTCTCTGTCTCTCTCCTGCGTGCGCTTCCCCCCCCCCTCTCTCTTTCCTTCTTTCTTTTCTCTTTGTTGCACTGCTCCAATAAAGATCTTTTGGTTGCTCTGAGTGTTGTGGTCACTTTCCTTTCATTGGTGCCAAAACCCGGGAGAGGGTTAAAACCCACTTTTGGGTCCCTCTTCCTTCGGAAGTGCCACTCACCGGATGGCCTGAACCCAGGCCTGAACCCATTTTCTCGACTGCCAGAACTCCATCCACCACCGACCTTCAATTGGTGAGTTTCCCCTTCCTGGAGTCCTAAACCCAAAGGTGGTGTCAGGAGGATTTGACCATTGATTGTCTGGCAAACCTCTTTGCCCACCTGCGGGGAGGAATACACCCCACCACAGCCTTTAAGGCTAAGGTGGCCCTCAGGGACTCCTTCCTACGGCAAAATAGACTCTTGGGTTCAAAATTATTCCCTTCCCTTCCCAGCTGGTAATTTCCCAGCATAGGCTTTGTAGGTCTCCCTCGAAGGACTGTGTAACCTCCAGGAACACATAACAGAGAACTGAACATCACACCCCACCCAGACCTTCACCATCTTGGTGGCTCTCCTAAAATCCTAGTCCTCACACTTTCAAGACTCGGCCGCCAGAGAGACGCTTACCCTCCCCCTCCTCCCTCTTCCCCTGTCTCTTTCTTTCCCCTTTTTCGGGCCCTGTGGCCCTGCGAGTCTCAGGCCTCTCCAGGAGGGGTCCCGAAAAGAAAAGCCTTGGCCAAGGTCTCCCACTGCTCCGGCTCCGTCCAGGACGAGAGCTTCAACTGTCAGGATTCGGTGACGACCAATCTCTGCAGCTCGAACCTGCCACTAAGGCACTCCTGATTTTTGGCTCTAGCGGGGACGCCCCTTTTGCCAATAAATCAGTTTCCTCCTTTTCTCTTATACTACAGTTGCATCTCCTTCCTTCTCCTCTATACCAAGTTTGCGTCCCCTTCCCTCCTCCTTATACTACTTTGCGACATTGGTAATGTGTCCTCTCTGCCAGTCGACTCTCCCCTACAATGCCTCTTGGATAACCTCAAAACTCTGTCCTGGACACCAGACATCAAACCCCCCAAATTGATCAAATATAGCACCCAGGCCTGGCCCACTTATCCCTTAGACAACCAAAGCAGATGGCCCCCTTTTGGGTCCCTGGATCCCTCCATTCTAAGGGATCTCTACAATTACTGTGGGCATTCGAAAAAATGGGTAAAGAGCTGCTACATCAAAGCTTTCTTCTTGCTTGTGCTCTCTGCACCTCTTGCAGACCTCTGCAAATTCTTCTAGCTTGCAAACCAACACCCACAACCACTGATCCCCAATCTTCTCCTCCTCCGGACTCATCCACTACTTTTGACCCTACTGATGAATTTCCACCCTATCGCCCGGCTCAAATAGGTCCTCACCCTCAACCTTCTGCCCCAGCCCCTCCACTGTCTCCCCCACCTGAACAACCTGACTTCTCCTCTTCACTCACTAGATCAAAAACTAAACAACCGCCTTTCCTCAAACCATTGCCTCTTTTCTGAGGTAGCAGGTACTGAAGGAATCCCTTCACCCACTCACTCCTCTCTTCTTCTGTCAGCGCCCACACCAGGTCCCACCAGGTCCTCTTACCAGCTAACCCAAAGCTCAAACAAGCTGAAGAGAGCCCTTGGACCCCTATCAGAGATCTGGTGAAAATGGCCTTTAAAGTTGCTTTGTCATCACTGAAAACAGGTTACTAAGAATTGTCCCTTACAGGCTTTTTGGGATATTCACTCCCATCCTCCCCTCTGCTCTACCTGTTCTACTGCTCAAGTTGTCCTTGCTAGGGAAAATCCTATTCTTTTACATCACTCCTTCCTCATTCTCAGATCCTCTGGAGCTGCTCTCAGACCCGCCTTCCCTTCTTCCCCCTCTCTACCCAGGCCCACAGAACAGGCTTAACTGATCTTCTCCAGAAATCTTCACCATGGCTGATTTTAGGACTTTCAGCAAAAGAATCTCTACAAAAAAAGTTGAATGTAGATAAACTTCCTATTTTCCTGTTGCCCTGTTTTACTTGGTCACTGGCTGAAAAAATCAGCACTCGAAAAGCTGGACACCCCCTTACTAGTTTTTCACAAAATATGTGAACAAGGCCTCTGGCTTTGAGCTGGGGCTTCACAGAGAAGGCTACATGTCTAAGATAAGGAAGCCCAACTAGGCTCCATGATAACAGCTAGCAGGGGTGGGGAGGGTGGAGGGAAGAGGAAAGAAAGGGAAGAAAAAGCTCTCCCCCTCCCAAGTGTCCTTGAAGGGTTAACTTGCCCAGAACAGAGGAAAAAAAAAAAACTGCTTTTTGTGAACTTCTGCAGACTGTGAACTTCTGAGCCCCTTCCCTTACATGTTGGGTACAAAATTCTCAAACAACCTAAACTTGGGGTTCAGGGGATTAATTGATTACAACAGAAGCAGTGCCCTCTGAATCTGGCTGCAACCAAATAAGACTGTTTCCCTATCTTCAGTGCTATCTTAGGTACCTTGCCTTGTCCATCCCTACAACAGTATAATTCTATATACTTAAACATTGTTCATGTTTTCATGAAATGGTCAACAGATGTGATTAATTGTGTGTTGCAAATAACAAAATATCTCTTGTTAAAATGGAATAATTTGCCTAAATTCAGAAATTTACAAGGATTGTTTCAAAGTGTGAATAAAGAAGGAGTTAACAGATAGGAAAGAGAAATTACAAGGTTCTAAGTACGGGTTTAATAGAAGGAAAATGTGTTTCTGGATAAGAGAGTCTATTAAGTAAATAAGAGAGTTTAAGTGCTAAAGAAGGTCTGTATATACAACTATGGTTAAACAACAACTGTTATTTTGCAATATTGTAATATGTTATTTCTTTAAAAGCTAAACTTGATTAATATAAAAACATCAATAGTAATTGTGGTACTATTACTCTTCTCTGTATATTAAATGTGTTCATATTTTCCAGGTATATAAGTCATTAAGATAGAAGCTTTAAAAAACTATATCAAGCTGGTGTTCTCCAAAAGGTTGCATGGTTATTTTAGGCTTATAAAAATAACTTATTGGAGATTTATTTATATCATTTAATGTTTTATAACTGGACCTGTTATCAATAAGATTAATATAAAGTTCTATACACTGG
The DNA here is from genome assembly GCF_964194105.1 of Spermophilus citellus. Taxonomy (NCBI): domain Eukaryota; kingdom Metazoa; phylum Chordata; class Mammalia; order Rodentia; family Sciuridae; genus Spermophilus; species Spermophilus citellus. Next base: position 14,932,175 of record NC_138191.1, read on the forward strand.
GAACAATTTAAATGTAATATACTGTATTACCTAGTATTCGTGTGACATCAAGCAACAACATATATGTAAACTTTATAAAATAATATTAAAAAAAAAAGATCAGCTTCAATACTAGAACACTTTACCTAAGATTTATAAAGAGCCCTGGCTTACCTGAGATAAGGCTATGCCTCCCATCTTACTACATGTCAGAATGACTCCAAAGTAGGCCAGACTTCAGCTAAAGCCCAATACTCTTAATTTAGGGTGAAACTGACTTTGCTGGATGTTTATGATCAAGACTTAAAGTTAAACTAAAATGGCCAAGAAAACCAATATTTGGCTCTGGCCCTCCCCCATGTCACTTAGAAAAACAAAAAGGGAGGAATGTTGGGTGCAGAGCAGGCTGAACTGTGTTGTCTGCAGGGCAGGCTGAACAGATGTTGGCTGCAAGATAGCCCATGCACTTAACCCCCCCACCACCTCTATCTGGTCCTTTATCACCTGTTTGTGTCAAGTCCCGCTCAAGGCTGAGCATTCAACCCCACTTGGGCCAACAAGGCAGCATGCAGACCCAGAGGCCCCATTAGATTTGGGCTATAAAATCTCCCTCCTGCCAGGCCCCTTTCTCTCTTGCTCTTTCTCTCTTGCTCTCTGTCTCTCTCTTGCTCTCTCTCTCTCTCTCTCTCTCTCTCTCTCGTTCCCTCTCTCTTGCTATCTCTCTTGCTTTCTCTGTCTCTCTCCTGTGTGCGCTTCCCCCCCCTCTCCCCCCCCTCTCTCTTTCCTTCTTTCTTTTCTCTTTGTTGCACTGCTCCAATAAAGATCTTTTGGTTGCTCTGAGTGTTGTGGTCACTTTCCTTTCAGGTTGCATTTCAGCCTATGATTGAGAACATATAGAAGTTGTGGACAGCAACAGAAATATGTTTACATTTGGACCAAGATCTCGGCCAGTGGTCATCAGAAAACTTATACATTGGACTTAGAGATGCAGCCAGAAGCATAGGATCTGGCAAGAAGCCTTGCCCAGCTCCAAGAAGGATTTCTCTATCTGTAGCTAATGTGGTGTACCAAAGGCAGGAAGAAAGACTTAGAGCAGAACAAAGTCATGCCCAATTTGTAACTGATGAACCTCAGAGAGAAAGCCTTGGGGCAAAATCTAAACCTGTCCCATTGTTAGCAGACCAGAGTTGAGCAAGCCAATTACAGTAGCAGGAGGAAAATTCATTGACCTAGATGCAGGCTAGGCATGGAAATAGTCCAGATCAAATTTCAATGAGATGAAGGCTGAAAGTCTGCTTCGGGAGATTCAGAGGAGGAGGCTAAGTCAGAGGAGGAGTCTGGGTTGAAAGTGAACATCAGCAATTTACATTTAAATATTCCTTCCCCAACTATTGGGGGTTCCTCCTCTCCCTTAAGGGAGACTTGGGCTTGATTTCTTTGCATTGACAATCACAATCTTTACTCCACTCCAAGGTGGTCTCAGGACCACCTTACAGGGAGGAGAAGCTATTGCAGGATTTAAACTCTTTCCAATTTTTTAAAACATTTTTGAAGTTGTTGATAGACCTTTATTTTATTTATTTTTATGCATTGCTGAGAATTGAACCCAGAGCCTCACACATGCCAGGCAAGTGGCTAGAACTGAGCCCCAGCACCTGCCCAAAGTCTTTCCAATTTTTGAACAGATAAATGAGCAAAACCAAGGAGTGTGAATTCATGCTGCTGTTCCTTTTAAAACGTTAAAGGAATTAAAATTTGTCCATTCCATGAAGGGCCCCAACTTGCCTTTTGTTCAAATTCTTATCGAATTGATCTGTAGTGAGGCTCTGCTACCTCATGACTGTGTCACACTAGCTAAAGAATGTCTTTCTGGAGGTAATTACTTACTGTGGAGATCCTAATTGGATGGAAATCTGCACTAAGCAGGCAGAAAGTAACTGGAGACATGGGACTGATATTACGGCAGAGATATTAACTGGGTCAGGAAAATTTACTGATTTGGAACAGCAGTCAATAATGAGAACAGATCCCCTCCACATTCAAAGAGGACTCGAGTGACAGGTGGTGGAGAACACCAACATGAGGACTCCTGGAGTAACAAGACTGACTGACAGAAGTAATAAACACTACGATGAAGAAATAAGTGGCACACTCAGGAAGGAGGCCCTTTATCTCTCTTCCAGCCCACTGGTAGAAGTTCCATTTGTCGTAGAATTTTTTGTTTCTTTTATCATTTTATTTTCTCCATCTTTCTTTTTTTAATTATTTTTTAATTTTAGTTGGACTCAAATACATTTTGTTTTATTTATTTTATTTTCATGCAGTGCTGAGAATTGAACCCAGCACCTCACATGTGCTAGGCGAGCACTCTACTGCTGAGCCACAACCCCAGCCACTCCTCCATTTTTCTTATCTCCCAATGTCACCCCCTTTCTTTCCAGTACAGGAGGTCCTGGTTCACTTTTATGTATTTTCCTTTTCACCACCAAGAAAGTTAGATATCAAATCTCATATGGATCTATCTATCTATCTATCTATCTATCTATCTATCTATCTAGATAGAGATAGATTATAATGCTCATAAGATGGAGTATCTATTTATCAACTTTTCTGATCAATTCAAACATAAATATTTCTAATGCCTTTACCAGGTGTGCAGCATAAGGACCTTCTACTCTCATGGGGTAAATGACACATGGTTTTATTGTCCTTGGAAACCAACAGTCCATATGGTGTGGAGAGTATGGAAATCTACTCACCTTATTAAGCAGAGAACATGGTGATCCATCCCCATATGAGCAGAAGACACGTAGTTCTAATTCATATGTATTTGCTTCCATACACATATACATACTCATCTGTATATTCATATGCACATCCATGTACACCTTCAATTATATATTCACATACATATTTCTACACATATCACAAACACATTTCTACATATTCATATTCCTGTAAATATATGTACATATTTGTATACCTGTACATGTTCATGAACATGTGCATATATTCATAAACAGTGGTATTTATATTGATGTAAACATACAAGTGCCCATATTCATAGTCATATTCATATATGTCCATATTCTTACTTACACATACATTTATATGTATAATAAGGTATGTGTACATATTCATCCTCATGCATCCTCATAGTTATATTTATGTACATGTTCTTATTGAACTCCATGTACATGTAAAATACAACTTCATATCCATACACATATTGTACAGTCCATATTATATTCACATTTATGCACATTTGTGTCTTATTTATACTCACATTAATACATATTTGTATCTTATTACATATTCACATATACATATGCTCATATTTATATACATCTTTAAAATGAACCCACTAAGATGGCGGCGGGAAGTGAGTAAGCCGCTCCACGCTGCCACGTCTGAAAAGATGAGGTAAAGATCACTAAAGGAGATCTGTTGACAAAAACCCAGCACCGTGTCAAGAAAGGGGCCTAGGTGGAGTGAATCCGCCACGACTCCAGCCAAGGTGGAGTGAGTCCATCACAACTTCAGCGCGAGCAGTAAGGCTACAGCCCCAGCTGCCCGGCTCCCTCGGCCCCTTCTTCTCCTCTCCGCCTTTCCGCTTTGCTTCTACCCAGCTGTCTCTCCTCCCAAGCTCAGTCCCTAAATCTAGATCTCAATTTCTTTTCCCCACCCCGCCCGCTCTCCCGTGTGTCCGGTACCCGGCCCGCGCGGCCCTGAGGCGCTGCCTCCCCTCCCCCAGCCCGCACCCCCTCCCCGGGGGTCCCGAAGTCCACAGCTGAGCCGCCACCGCGCCGCCGCCGCCTCCTCCCCCCGCGGAGCACCATAGAGCAGACTCTTCACCGCGCGAGTGAGCTGCCGAGTTAAATGAAACAGCTGATAAGATGAGTGACAATTTAAAATCTAAGTGATCCAACATGGCGGCAGATGCGGAGAGATCAAGTCTCTAACCCCTTCAGCTGCGCGAGCATAGGGAGAAGTAAACTGTCAAAATACTGTTCGCTCAGGACCACTAGGCACTATTGAGCTGAAGGGGATCCCGGGCGAACAGTCTGCCCCTCTCAGAACACACCGAGCCTGGATTGGGCTGCATTCTAGTTCTGGTTCACCTGCTTCTTGTGACTCAGCACTAATGATCCCGCTGAAACAACTAGTCGGCCCTCCTGAACTCACAGAGGTAAAAGCCAACTGAGCACGATAGTCAGACCCAGGGTATCCCTCTGCTGACAACAGAGGTCCCTTGCACCAGCTACCAGGGGAGTTGCTACCTGAGGGCAAACAAATTCGCTGGGGGTCCTCAGCCCCAAGCCCTACAAACTTAGGGTCTGAGGGAGGCAAACAGAAAGGGTGTGCCCAGGCATCCATGGAAACAGGGCTCCCAGGAGCAGCAGACCCGGCGTGTAGCCAGTATTGTGGCGAGCTTCACAGGTGAGCGGGGCCTGGCTTGAGGAACCACAAGAGAAGGCCCTAGGCACTCAGGATTGGAGACCCGCACAGTCTGGGAAGAAGAGCTGAGGAACAGTGATTGGTTCCCACCCATCAAGAAGAGAAGCCTGGCCCAGTTCCCACCTACTGGAAGAGAAGTTAATTGAGCTCTATGACTGCATTTATTATTATTATTATTTTTTAATGATTATTATTGGTATTTTTTAATTTTATTTTCATTTTTTGTTGTTGATGTTGTTGTTGCTCTTCAACTTTCTCATTAATGGTTTCAATTTTTTTTATTCTTTTTATTCTATTATTATTACTATTATTTTTTAAACTTTAATTTCCATTTGTTTATCATTATAATTGTTTTTTCTTTTTTTTGGTTTTAAATTTTTATTTTTTCATTTTTTCTTTCTTTCTTTTCACTTTTTTCTTTTGTCTTTTCATTTCTTTTCAATTTTCTTATTCCCCCATTCTTGAATTCTACCTGCCTACACTCACTCTCTTTAGTGACTTCTTCCCTTCCCTTCTAATACCTCTCCTCCCAAGCATCAAATAAATTTATAAGAGTAAACAGTAACTCAGCAGTCAAACAGAACAAGAAGTATCATGAGCATAAAAAAGCAAGGAAGAAAAGGAGTACAAACAATGAAGGACAGCCTAAATATTCAGGAGGACCTGGATTCATCAGAAAAATGGCCATATAAAGAACTCAAGGAACACCTTAGACAGATGGAAAGGAACCTTAAAGATTACATTGAAAATGAATTACATAAACAGATAAAAGAAGAAGTTAAGCATCTTTATCAGGAGATAGAGATTATTAAAAAAAAATCAAACAATAATTCTAGAAATGAAGGAAACGATAAACCAAATTAAAAACTCAATCGAGAGTATCACTAACAGAGTGGAGCAAGTAGAAGCCAGAACGTCAGATAATGAAGACAAAATATATCATCTTGAAAAGAGTCTAGCCAACTCAGATAGGCTGGTTAAAAATCATGAGAAAAACATCCAAGAGATTTGGGATAACTTAAAAAAACCAAACTTACAAGTCATCGGGATAGAGGAAGGCACAGAGATTCAAACCAAGGGAATGTGTAACCTGCTGAATGAAATAATTACAGAAAACTTTCCAGAAACAAAAAAGGAAACAGATATACAAATTGTAGATGCATACAGGACACCAAGCACACAAAATCACAGTAGACCAACGCCAAGACACATTGTTATGAAGATATCCAATATACAGAACAAAGAGAAAATATTAAAAGCTACAAGAGAAAAGAGGCAGATTACATTTAGGGGTAAACCAATAAGGTTGACAACGGATTTTTCATCACAGACGCTGAAAGCGAGAAGATCCTGGAACAACGTATTTCAAACACTGAAAGACAATAGATGCCAAACAAGAATTCTGTATCCAGCAAAATTAAGCTTCAGATATGACAACGAAATAAAAATCTTTCATAATAAACAAAAGCTAAAAGAATTTGTAGCTAGAAAACCAGCATTGCAAAGCGTCTTGAGCAAAACTCTACACGAGGAAGAAATGAAAAACAATAACCAAAACCATCAGCGGGAAGTGCCTCAGTAAAGACAGAGGATGGGGGAAAGCTAATCATGGAGAAACAAACTAAATTAGAAAAAAAAAGAGATAAATAATCAAACATGGCAGGAAGTACAAACCATATATCAATAGTAACTCTAAATGTTAATGGCTTAAACTCTCCAATAAAGCGACATAGGCTGGTAACATGGATTAAAAAAACAAATCCAACAATATGCTGCCTCCAGGAGACACATCTGATTGGAAAAGACATACACAGGCTCAAGGTAAAAGGTTGGGAAAAAATATACCATGCACACGGTCCTCGTAAGCAAGCAGGGGTGGCTATTCTCATATTGAATAAAATCGACTTCAAGAATAAGTTTATCAAAAGGGATAAGGAAGGACATTATATACTGTTAAAAGGAACCATCCACCAACAAGACATAAGAATTATTAATATTTATGCACCAAATAATGGCGCTGCGACGTTCATAAAACAAACTCTCCTCAAGTTCAAGAATCAAATAGACCACAACACAATAATCATGGGTGACTTCAACACACCTCTCTCACCATTGGACAGATCCCCCAAACAAAAGTTGAATAAAGAAACTATTGACCTCAATATCACAATCAATAACCTAGACTTAACTGACATATATAGAATATATCAACCATCATCAAGTGGATATACTTTTTTCTCAGCAGCACATGAAACCTTCTCAAAAATAGATCATATATTAAGCCATAGGGCAACCCTCAGTAAATATAAAGGGGTAGAGATAATACCATGCACTTTATCAGATCATAATGGCATGAAACTGGAAATCAATGATAAAAGAAGGAAGGAAAAATCCTACATCACATGGAAAATGAACAATATGTTACTGAATGATCAATGGGTTATAGAAGACATAAAGGAGGAAATCAAAAAATTCTTAGAGATAAATGAAAATACAGACACAACATATCGGAATCTATGGGACACAATGAAAACAGTTTTAAGAGGGAAATTCATCGCCTGGAGGTCGTTCCTCAAAAAAAGGAAAAACCAACAAATAAATGAGCTCACACTTCATCTCAAAGCCCTAGAAAAGGAAGAGCAAAACAACAGCAAATGTAGAAGAAGGCAAGAATCAATTAAAATGAGAGCAGAAATCAATGAAATTGAAACAAAAGAAACTATTGAAAAAATTAACAAAACAAAAAGTTGGTTCTTTGAAAAAATAAATAAGATTGTCAGACCCCTAGCCATGCTAATGAAGAGAAGAAGAGAGAGAACTCAAATTACTAACATACGGGATGAAAAAGGCAATATTACAACAGACATTTCAGAAATACAGAAGACAATTAGAAATTATTTTGAAAACCTATATTCCAATAAAATAGAAGATAGTGAAGACATCGATAAATTTCTTAAGTCATATGATTTGCCCAGACTGAGTCAGGAGGATACTCACAACTTAAACAGACCAATATCAATAGATGAAATAGAAGAAGCAATCAAAAGACTTCCAACCAAGAAAAGCCCAGGACCGAATGGGTATACAGCGGAGTTTTACAAAACCTTTAAAGAAGAATTAATACCAATACTTTTTAAGGTATTTCAGGAAATAGAAAAAGAGGGAGCTCTGCCAAATTCATTCTGTGAGGCCAACATCACCCTGATTATGAAACCAGACAAAGACATTTCAAAGAAAGAAAACTACAGACCAATATCTCTAATGAACCTAGATGCAAAAATCCTCAATAAAATTCTGGTGAATCGAATACAAAAACACATCAAAAAAATTGTGCACCATGATCAAGTAGGATTCATCCCTGGGATGCAAGGTTGGTTCAATATACGGAAATCAATAAATGTTATTCACCACATCAATAGACTTAAAGATAAGAACCATATGATCATCTCGATAGATGCAGAAAAAGCATTTGACAAAGTATAGCATCCCTTTATGTTCAAAACATTAGAAAAACTAGGGATAACAGGAACCTACCTTGATATTGTAAAAGCTATCTATGCTAAGCCTCAGGCTAGCATCATTCTGAATGGAGAAAAATTGAAGGCATTCCCTCTAAAATCTGGAACAAGACAGGGATGCCCCCTATCACCACTTCTATTCAATATAGTTCTCAAAACACTGGCCAGAGCAATTAGACAGACGAAAGAAATTAAAGGCATAAAAATAGGAAAAGAAGAACTTAAATTATCACTATTTGCGGATGACATGATTCTATACCTAGAAGACCCAAAAGGGTCTACAAAAAAACTACTAGAACTAATAAATGAATTCAGCAAAGTGGCAGGATATAAAATCAACACACATAAATCAAAGGCATTTCTGTATATCAGCGACAAAACTTCTGAAACGGAAATGAGGAAAAACATTCCATTCACAATATCCTCAAAAAAAAAAAATAAAATACTTGGGAATCAACCTAACAAATGAGGTGAAAGACCTATACAATGAAAACTACAGAACCCTAAAGAGAGAAATAGAAGAGGATCTTAGAAGATGGAAAAATATACCTTGTTCATGGATAGGCAGAACTAACATCATCAAAATGGCGATATTACCAAAAGTTCTCTATAGGCTTAATGCAATGCCAATTAAAATCCCAATGGCATTTCTTGTAGAAATAGATAAAGCAGTCGTGAAATTCATATGGAAAAATAAAAGACCCAGAATAGCAAAAACAATTCTAAGCAGGAAGTGTGAATTAGGTGGTATAGCGATACCAGATTTCAAACTATATTACAGAGCAATAGTAATAAAAACAGCATGGTACTGGTACCAGAACAGGCGGGTGGACCAATGGTACAGAATAGAGGACACAGAGACTAATCCACAAAGCTACAACTATCTTATATTTGATAAAGGAGCTAAAAACATGCAATGGAGAAAGGATAGCATCTTCAACAAATGGTGTTGGGAAAACTGGAAATCCATATGCAACAAAATGAAACTGAATCCCCTCCTCTCGCCATGCACAAAAGTTAACTCAAAGTGGATCAAGGAGCTAGATATCAAATCAGAGACTCTCCGTCTGATAGAAGAAAAAGTAGGCTCCGATCTACAGATTGTAGGATTGGGCTCAAAATTCCTTAATAGGACACCCATAGCACAAGAGTTAATAACAAGGATCAACAAATGGAACTTCCTTAAACTGAAAAGTTTTTTCTCAGCAAGAGAAACAATAAGAGAGGTAAATAGGGAGCCTACATCCTGGGAACAAATTTTTACTCCTCACACTTCAGATAGAGCCCTAATATCCAGAGTATACAAAGAACTCAAAAAATTAGACAATAAGAAAACAAATAACCCAATCAACAAATGGGCCAAGGACATGAACAAACACTTCACAGAGGAGGACATACAATCAATCAACAAGTACATGAAAAAATGCTCACCATCTCTAGCAGTCAAGGAAATGCAAATCAAAACCACCCTAAGATACCACCTCACCCCAGTAAGATTGGCAGCCATGATGAAGTCAAACAACAATGAGTGCTGGCGAGGATGTAGGGAAAAGGGTACTCATGTACACTGCTGGTGGGACTGCAAACGGGTGCGGCCAATTTGGAAAGCAGTATGGAGATTCCTGGGAAAGCTGGGAATGGAACCACCATTTGACCCAGCTATTGCCCTTCTCGGACTATTTCCTGAAGACCTTAAAAGAGCACACTACAGGGATACTGCCACATCGATGTTCATAGCAGCACAATTCACAATTGCTAGACTGTGGAATCAACCCAGATGCCCTTCAATAGATGAATGGATAAAAAAATGTGGCATTTATACACCATGGAGTATTACGCAGCACTAAAAAATGACAAAATCACGGAATTTGCAGGGAAATGGATGGCACTAGAGCAGATTATGCTTAGTGAAGCTAGCCAATCCCTAAAAAACAAATACCAAATGTCTTCTTTGATATAATGAGAGCAACTAAGAACAGAACAGGGAGGAAGAGCAGGAAGAAAAGACTAACATTCAACAGAGTCATGAGGTGGGAGGGAAAGGGAGAAAAAAAGGGAAATCATATGGAAATGGAGGGAGCCCCTCATTGTTATACAAAATTACATATAAGAGGTTATGGGGGGAATGGGATAACAAACATGGAGGGAAATGAATTACAGTAGATGGGGTAGAGAGAGAAGATGGGAGGGGAGGGGAAGGGGGATAGTAGAGGTTAGGAAAGGTAGCAGAATACAACAGTCACTAATATGGCAGTATGTAAAAATGTGATGTGCAACCGATGTGATTCTGCAATCTGTATTTGGGGTAAAAATGGGAGTTCATAACCCACTTGATTCTAATGTATGAAATATGATATGTCAAGAGCTTTGTAATGTTGTGAACAACCAATAATATATATATGTATATATATACATCTTTATTATATTCATGTAAATATTCATATTCATATCCATTTTCATGTACATCATGTGCATATACAAAATCATTTATGTGAATGACCATATTTCCATATATGCATATACATATTTATGACTTCTCCAGTTCATACTTTGAGGTTACAGCTGGAATGATCTGGGTTGAAAACCATAAAAAGGACTTTACAGAGATTGACTCCCCTGTTCCAGTGGGTTATACATGTTTCTACTCCCCTCCCCCAGTGGAAGCCAAGGGAAACTAGGCCACTCAAGGTGTGAAAGATCCGGGTCCTAGTCCCTCTAAAAAGAAATACTATCTTGTGGAAGGGCAGGAGATGTACTCCCTTGCCTAGAGGAGAAATAGGTGTTCCATTCCCCATACTGAATGGGTGGCATTGGGGTGCTTCTCACCTATTATCTATAGATTCATTTGTATAGATTCTTCCACTTAGACATACCCATCAATAAAGATTCATCTGTAGCATCTGGCCCAGTTTCATACTTTTACGGTTTGACTAGAATATTCCAGAGTGGAGTATATCAGATGGAGTATTTATTGATCAGCTCCCCTGATCAGATAGAAGATAAATGATTCAAAGGCACTCACCAGGTGTAGGGCATAGGATATTCTCCTTTCACCAGGAAAAGAACACTGGGACCCATTCTTCCAGGGGACCAAGAGGCTGCATGGTGTGCAGGGTGTGGAGATGTAGTCACCTCATCTAGCACTCGAGAGCATGGTGATCCATTTCCCATAGGAGCAAAAGGAAATAGGTTCTAAAATTCATATACATATGCTTCCATATACATATGCATGCTCATTTGTATATTTATGTGCACATTGGTGTACCATTTCACATACATATTCATATGTTATTCATATACATCATATACATATAAAAATCATATTAATATTAATGAAAATATTTGTGTATTCATATATATTCATGCTAATACACATACAACAATTTTTTGTACATACAAATTCATGTACATATTTCTGAAAATATGAATATTCAGGTACATGGTCATGTTCATATTTGTGTGCTTATATATATATATTTATATTTGTCTACTTTTCATGCACTCATACATACCCATATTGATACACACTGATATCCACATTTCTACATATATACACATGTATATTCATATTCAAATACATGTACATATTCATACATATTTATACTCATAAACACGTACATGTATATATGCAAACTCATAAACATCCTCATATTTATGTTTGTGTACATGTAAACATTCAACTTTATGTACATATACACACTGATATTTAAACACATATTGATATCCATTTTCATATACATGTACATATTCATATTCATTTAGTGATCCTAACCAAGATGACCTACTCCTCTCAAGGGGCAATGACCTAAAGATCTCCTCTTCTCATCTAGCACAGGGCACAGTAATCCATTCTTCATACTGAGAAGATGGCCTATACTCTGTATTTGAGTATATGCATACATATATGACTTCTTCAATTTTGTACATCATGATTGAAGTGAAATATTCTAGAAAGAGAACTCATCAGAAAGAGACTACAGGGATTAACTTTCTGTTCAGGTCAAGGATGCATAATTTTAATTCACACATCATGTGGAGGGCATTGTAATCTACTCTCCTTGCAAGGCAAATAGAAGGACACAGGGGACGTACTATTTCCATGAGGATCAACACCCTTCATGGTCTGGAGGGCGTGAAGATCAACTCAAATCATCTGGAGGAAATGGTGATCCATTTTGCACACTATGCAGAGGTACTGGGATCTATTCATATATATCTCATATGCATTATATATATTTACATACATATTCATATACATATGCATATGTTCATTCATATATTCATATTTGCACATATTTATATATACATTTATGTATTTTCATGTTTTGTTATTAATATTCATATTCATATACATATTCATATCATATACATTTTATATAGATATTCATATTATATTCATGGAAACACATTCATATATATACTCATGTACATAGTAATAAATATCTTGTTCATATGCATATGCACATTCAGGTACATGTTCACATACATATTAACTTTCATATTTATATCAGCACACATATTCATGTTTATACTCATATAAATATTAGTCTTCACAGTTATATTCATCTACATACTTTTGTGTATGTATACAAATATTTATATTCATACACATGCTCATATTCATATTCATCCAAATGTTTATATTCATATGCATAGACTTATTCATACATATGTTCATATTAATCTAAACATTTATATTTATATGCATACTCATATATGCATATGCATATTTACATTTATTTACATACCATATTTACAGACTTATATATATGATCATATACATATTCACATACATACTAATGGGAGTAGATCTGGAATCTTCTGGAATTGGAAATCATTAGATGGTGGAAACAGAGATTAACTCCTCTGACCAGGTGGAGGATGCATGGTTCTCCACACCTTACCAGGGGGAAGGTCTGTGGATCTGGGCCCTCAGATATGATGAGTAGAGGCACCTACTCCCCACAAGGGGAACTGCTCCCCTCACTTTCTGGAGGATGTGGAGATCTACTTCCAGCACTTAGGAGAGGGCACGGTGATCCGTTACCCAGGTTGAGCAGAAGGCACTGGGGTCCATTTCATCATCTCTAGATCCATCTGTTGATTTATTTGTACATTCTTCTACAGATATTTTGGGGTTTATATTTTGTATCTGGTGAGTGGAGATTCTCTCTATTTCATAATCATCATATGAGTCACTCCTCTCTGCCATGATCTTCCTCATCTTGAACTCCAAGGAATGGAGCCAGCTCTCTATGGATTGAGATCTCTAAAACTGTGAAGACCCAAATAAACCTTTCATCTTCTAAAATTGTTCCTGTTAGGTCTTTTAGTCATAGCAGTGAAACCGCTGAGTAAAACAAATATGTATATAAATATACAAATGAATATATACATAATCATGCCATAAATATGTATGTAAATATGAATATATCAATATGAGTATGTATAAGGATATAAACATGAATATAAACATGAATAGGTATAAATAGCAATGTGACTTTTTATGTAACTTGAATATTCATGTGGATATGAGTATGTATATATCAGAATGCATATGTACATGAATATTTAAATGTATATGTATATGTATATCCATATGAATATGGATACATATGTATATATATATGGATTACATTTTACATATGAATATATGTGAATATATGTTTAAGTACATATGAGTATATATAAATACATGAATGTATATATGAATATACATATGAACATATATTATAAAATTAGATTCTCATGCCTTCTGGTCAGTATGGGAAATGGATCACCACACCTTTTGCTAGATGAGGCGAGTAGAACCCAACACTCTTTGCACCTGATGTGAAAAGGTCACAGTTGGGGAGTAAATCTCCCCATCCTCTCCCCATAGTGGGAGGACTAGAATCATGTCTCCTTTATCTGAGCAGGAAAGTTAATTTCTGTACCTGCATCTAATTAGCTGTCATTACAAAACCTTCCAATTTAACCCCAAAGTACAAAACTCAAGAAGACTTTTTAATATTTATTTTTTAGGTGTGCACAATACCTTTATTGCATTTATTTATTTTTATGTGGTGCTGAGGATCAAATGCAGGGCCTTGCAGGTGCTAGGCGAGTGCCCTACCACTGAGCCACAACCCCAGCCCTCAAGAATACTTTTTTATATGGTTATATCTGTTACTACAAGCCTGAATACATGTGTGAATATATATGCAACTATAGCTCTCCATGCCTTCCACTCCGTATGGGGAATGGATCAGTGTGCCACTGCTACATGAGAGATCTTCATACCCTTTGGCTAGTGATGGGTATAGATCACCTTTGGGGGTGTAAGTCACTGTGTTCTTCACCCTTTGAAGAAAGTAGATCCTAATCCCATCAACCTGATGAGGGGATTAGAATAACGTATTGTCCACATGACCAGAGGAGGTAATCCTTTTGCCCTCCATCTGATGAGTTCCCATTCCAGAAAAATTCTGTTCAATTCCCAAAGTACAAAACTAGAGAAGACATACAGATATAAATACAGATATGAGAATATATACATGGATATATATCAAATATATATAACTATATAAAAATATATGTGAATATGTACATGGTAAAAATGTGAATGTGAATATGTACATTAACATGTAAATATGAATATATGTATATATATGAATAAATACGTATATGTATGTATGAATATATAAACATGTGTATGCATATATATGAATATGCATATGAATTTCCATTCCAGAACATTACCTCCTTTCCTCCCTATCTCTCTTTCCTTTCCTCTAATTTATGAAACTCCCTTCAATTTTCAACAGATGTTTTCCCCACTTGAGCCAACAGCTGTTGAGCTGAGACTGCTAATGATCTTATATCCCCCAAGTCACCCAAGGTCAAGTATCTCAGGGCCCTCTTGTATGTTTTCTTCTCTTTTGAGGAGAAAGATCATCTTTTTGTTTGGAGAAATCTTCCTCATGCAGGGTCAAATAAAACTCTGGATTAGGTTGTGAAGTCCCTGATGCCAACTCAAGATTGACAGTCTCATGCACTGAGCCAATATCCAAACAGGACCTGTTGGCATAAGCCCAGAAGCATATCCTTTTCCCCATGTGATCAGAGGTACAGGGTTTTGTCATCCTGTGTCTGCTGAAACAGTGTACTTTCCTTAAATATTTTACAGTGGTTGTTTGGGAATAAAGTGTCCATCCAAAGCAGATGACCAATTGTGAGTATTATCTTCATATTGAATGTTGAGTGCATTAATTAAATAAAGCAATATTTAAGGCATTATAAATAAGAAAACCTAGGTCCCTCTCTTTTGTTTCAAGAGGCATGTCTTCAGGGTATGATGTGTTTATTTAAACAAGGCTTGTCTGGTAGGATTTTGAGAAATTCCACGGGTTAAAATTATATTTAAATGAGTATAAAATTGTTACAAAGCACAGGATGTATATGCAGGAGTGTTATCTGTTTTTTAGTGAGCAGGTTTGCACATAGTGGCAAAGCAGATTAATAAATAAGAAATGTGAGCAAATACTTTTCAGATCTACGGGCACTATCCCAAATAAACTCAGAATTCATATCAATAGAAACATGGAGAAAGGAATAGGATGAAAGGGAGGAAAATGAGTTATGTCATTTGTCATAGTGCATTAGAAGGTAGGTCACATGAATTTGTGGATTTCCATGTAGGGGCCCCAAAGGGTGTACAGTGAGAACAGTTATTAACAATGGCACGAGCCTGTTGGGAATAAATAGAAAACATCTTCATTAGTGATCAAGCATTTTGGTGAAAAATCCTCGAGATTCTACAGCATATGAAAATTAAGGATAAAAAGATCTCACAGCTGCATCTGCATGAGTGTTACCTTAAGTCAGAGGTCCAGACATTTTAATGTGGCTGCATATATGAGCAAAGAAGATACAGGGTTTATGATGCAGTAAGAGTTTGAAGAGTTAAAAAAAAGAGTTGGTAAATTAGAATCCAATGAGGCAATAATACAGATAAAGAAATGAGGAAAAAGTTTAGCTACATTTTGAGAATCTGTAATAATGTTTAAAATAGTTGAAAATAATTTCAGCACCAAGAAAATGGCAGCCAATTCACTTCAATGTGGGGAAATTTGAGGCAAGATATAATATTTAGTCCATTTTTAACATTGATAAAAACAGATATCATCCCCCTTTGTTTACCTTTATCTATATATATTGTAAACCAATTTCAAGAGGAATGGTATAAATCAAGAAAGAGACAGAATGTGTAACCTGCATAACAAAGAAAATTTCCCATCATGAGGCATGTGAAAAGAAATTAGTGCTAAAAAAATTGTTAATATGGCTTGATGGTAGGAGGACAACTGTAAGTATTGATGACATAGGTTTTTCCATATGTAAGATATAAAACATGAATGTCAGTACTTGTTAAGAATAAAATTTTAATGTGGTCAGCAGCAATTAATTGTGGATATATATCACCAAAGTGCAAAATATTATGGCCTGAGAAATGAGGAGAGTATAACTATAACTATAACTATATATAGTTATATTACAAGATATATATATATATATATATATATATATATATATATATATATATATTTGATTATAAGTAGCTATTACAGCTGCAAAGGCATAATGTTTTCCAGTAATAACTTTGCCAATGATAATGGCACATTTGATACAGGAAGTCAATCCACCATTACTGTTTAGAGTTTTTGTTAAGGTTTGTAGAGCCTGTTATAGAGAAGCAATCAAATAAAGTATGGAGGCAGGGTTCTATTGTTTCTTGAATAACTGAAAAAAAGGAGAGAGCAGTTGTGTGTCAGCTGTAATTTCTAATTTATTTATTTAAGAAACCTATTGTGAAGATAAATCCTATTTATGTTAAATTTAATTTATTTATTTTCATTGTAAACTAAAAATATCAGAAAAATATAATTACCAGTATTAATCATCCCTTTTCTCTTTTTTTTTAAGAGAGAGTGAGAGAGAGAGGGGAGAGAGAGAGAGAGAGAGAGAGAGAGAGAGAGAGAGAGAATTTTTTAATACTTATTCTTTAGTTTTCGGCGGACACAACATCTTTGTTGGTATGTGGTGCTGAGGATCGAACTCGGGCTGCATGCATGCCAGGGGAGCGCGCTACCGCTTGAGCCACATCCCCAGCCCATCCCTTTTCTCTTAAAGAAAAATCTCAGAAACAATGTATATTTTATTACATGTTATACATTTTTTAAGAAATTAAGACTTCCGTGTCTGGCCACCTAAAAAAGTTTAGTCCTGAGACGTGACAATTGGTGGCCTGTACTGGAACTCCAGGGTGAATTTTAGAAATGTAATATGTTTGGAATTTCTCTTTAGAAGTTAAGTGCTCTTAGGATTTCAGAGTATTATGGGCTGAATTGTAGAAACTAAGTGAATAAGACAGAAGAATAATCTGTGACATTAAACTGTTTTAATATCTGGAATATTTCATCTTTAGAAAGAAAAAAAATATTTTTTGCAATTCTAGAGCACCTCAATAAATGTAAAGAATTTTTAAGCTGATTAATGGGATATGTTGCTAAGTTCAGTCCTCTCCCATGAGAAAAGTGTATTTATGGACTTTTTTGGATTATTTTTGTGAATCTTTATGTATTTAAAATATTAGGTAAAGATTTGGGGGGGGGGTTATATGCTACAATATGCACTTGGACAGGGTAAGAGAGGAAAAAAAGGTTGTTTTTTTTCCTATGATGAGACCTTGATACAGGAGATTTTCAACATCTAGAGAGGGGAATTTTGGTTTTCTGCTGTTTTTTAAGGGTTCCCTAATGTGAACGTCTAGAGCGTTGGGGTCCCTGGGTAAGGGTCGAGAAATAACCAGGACACAGGGGATGCAGAGCCAAGGCAGCAATTGCAACTGCATGCTGAGGTTTATTTGCAAGTTCCTTTTATATTCTTCTTCTAACAAAGCAAGCAATTCTTCAGTAACACTTTACCCACATTGCCCAAAAATCATGCCTCAGCGGGTACACAGAGCTAAATTCAGATCGTTCCTGTTCATTTGATAAGTACCCTCCCAAAGTTCTTTGTAGACATTATCTAATCCCCGAATGTATTGTTCCCAGGTCCAATATACAGGAAGCTTCTTCCTCTTGGCCAAACCTTGCAGAACTTGTGACTTGCGATAAGGGGAAGAGAACTTTTCCTCCTCCTAACTGAGGTTTGCCTCAGCTGACCTAAATCACAGACACAGCTCTTGCAAAAAGTCAGGCCTGAGGGAGCTAAACTCTGCAGACTCAAACCCCAACACCCTAACAATTTATATTAAACCTTTCTACCACATTCTTGTCCTACAGGATCAGAATGTCTGTAACTCAGGCTCTGTGGACAAAAAAATTTAGCTTCATTTCCTATAGGTTCTGTAATGAGACCCACCACCAGCAGTGCTTTTAACCATTAAAGAACCTGGCCTGGATGCCAAATGCAGACTGCCCTAAGATCTGATAGTAACACTGGCATCTACCATTATAACTCACTTTTAAAGTGCCCATGTGCTGCAAGGAAAAATACAAAGGACAAGAGAACACACACTGCAAGCACAGGTGGTAAAGAAAAACAAATCAAATGGAATGTAACCAGCTCTGGGAGCCTTTGCCCCAGACAATGGACAACAAGCTTCAAGCTGTTTCTATCACCATGGTAACCACAGGAAGCCTGGCCAGCCAAGCAGTATTCCTGGACCCATTCCCACATTTTTTAGGGCTTCCCATTGGTTGTTGGACTGTCACTCAAATAGGACTTCTGACCCCGGTTCCCAGCCACTAACCTGTACCACCCAGATCTGCTACTGAAACTACACAGAGCCTACATTTTTATGAATGTCCACCTATAAATGCCAACAAAATGTATCTTTTTCAGAAAAAATCTAATTCCAGATTTCTACATTGCAGTCCTAAGCTTGACTTGCTCTCAAGGCTAAATAACTTGATTTTTTTTTTTTAATCCCTCAACAGCTTCCTTTGGGATCTTTTCTTTTCCTCTCTATGGTTGTGTTACTAAATAGCGTTCTATTGATAAGAGGTATCTTTTTTTTTTTAACTTTTAATTTTGGTTATAAGGATGCATTTGCACACCACAGGAAACAAAGGAAGCAATGTTCCTGTGATGAACAAAAAAATCCTTATTCTAATCCCTGACTATATAATTACAAGAAATAAATAAATGTATAGGATCTTGTTATGTGACATCACAAATATAAAAAGTGCACTACTAATCTAAGGAAAATTGAAATGGATTTAAATACCTTAAGAAGCTTGTGGTTACATAAAGTTAATACAATTATAAATTATGCCCTTATTCTTAATACATATTTTTCTAGGTATTTGGATAACTTGTAGTTGTCAATTCATAAAATAATTAAAATATATGTTTAATTATTTACTTGAAATATATTTAGTTAAACATTTTTCTTCAACAGAAAACATAACTTATACAATCTATATATAGATTGTATGATATATATATATATATATATATATATATATAATGCTCTCATTCTGTAATTAGAAATATTTAAGAAATTTGTATTTTACTATAAACTTAATTTCAAGAGATAATCAAGAAATCTTTAAAACTCAAATTATTGTACAAACTTTATAAAATATAAAAACAAATGTAATTCTGTCTACAGAAATGTCTAAGGGCTTCAACTATATTTTCATTGAGATATTTCTTTTTATCAAGGTGTTATAATTTGTTTAGATTCCAAGATTTTCAGAAATTGTTACAGGTTATAATAATGAAGAATTCTAAAATAAAACAAAGATACTTCCACAGGAGGAAACACATTTTGGAGGTCCTAAGAAGAAGAAAGAAATCATCTTTGGTTGAAACAAGATCTTTATATTTTAAATTTTAATGATAAAAATATTTCTCTAATTAGGAAAGTTTATGTCATTACCTATACAGATAATATATAAAGTTAAAACAATTGAAAACAGATTTATATATAACTGGACTAATTATAAAAAATTAAACCGATTAATTCGAGGATAATTCAGGCTATTTCCCTGATTTTTTTATACATATATGAGTTAAGATTTTTGTCCATATTTTGACATGATAAAGACCCATTAGATTGTTAACATTATTGTCTTTATGGAAGGTCTTTATTGCTTAATAATTTTACTGTTTAAGACAGGGGTTAATTTTAATGAAAAAATTCACATCCTTGATTACATACTAAATATAGTAAATGGCTGACTTAGATTCCAATTTTGACAATGCTCTTTGGAGACCAAATTTGATTGATTCAAAGATATTGCTGATTCTTGCATTTTCTGTTTGTTGGATAGTTGTAAAATTCGAGAGAACATTTTATTATGACTGATGCTCTTCAAATTAAAGTCATATGTTAATTTTAATCAATAAAAATTACAAACTTTGTTGGAAATTCATTGGTATTATGTAAGCTCTCTGACAGGACCTATTAACCATAAAAAATATGGTAAGATTTATATCCTACTCCCTACACTGGGAAGTAACTTTAATCATATTTTCTAGAAGTCAATTAAGAGACACCTATTCAAAGGATAGTATTCTAAGAAATAGATATATTTTGAAACCACCTCTCAAAAAGAGATTGTGGGCTTCTTTTAAATTGTCAAATTACCCATAATATCAAAATAATTCAACTAGTCTATATATGAAAATATCACAATGATTAATAAAAGATCTCTCATTTTCATACCTAGCCTCAATTACTATTAACAGAGAAGGACTTAAAATTGCCTACTGGAAACTAAAATTAAAGGAAACCTCTCAAGCTTAATACAGACCAAAAGAAATTCAACCCTAAAGAGAGAAATAAAAGAAGACCTTAAAAGATGGAAAGATATACCTTGTTCATGGATAGGCAGAATTAATATCATTAAAATGGCTATATTACCAGGAGTTCTCTATAGGTTTAATGCAATGCCAATCAAAATCACAATGGCATTCCTCACAGAAATAGAAAAAGCAATCATGAAATTCATCTGGAGAAATAAAAGACCCAGAATAGCTAAAGCAATTCTAAGCAGGAAGAGTGAAACAGGTGGTATAGTGATACCTGATTTTAAACTATACTAAAGAGCAATAGTAACAAAAACAGCATGATACTGGTACCAAAACTGGCGGGTAGACCATTGGTACAGAATAGAGGAAACAGAGACCAATCTACAAAATTACAACTACCTTATATTAGACAAAGGTGCTAAAAGTATGCAATGGAGAAAGGACATCATCTTCAACAAATGGTGCTGGGAGAACTGGAAATCCATATGCAACAATATAAAATTGAATCCCTTTCTCTCACCATGCACAAAAGTTAACTCAAAATGGATCAAGGAGCTAGGAATCAAACCAGAGACTCTGAGTCTAATAGAAGAAAAAATAGGCCCTAATCTCCATCTTGTGGGGTGGGACTCCAAATTCCTTAATAGGACACCTATAGCACAAGAGTTAAAATCAAGAATCAAAAAATGGGACGTAGTCAAACTAAAGAGCATTTTCTTAGCAATAGAAATAATAAAGGAGGTAAATACGGAGCCTACATCCTGGGAACAAATTTTTACTCCTCACACTTCAGATAGAGCACTAATCTCCATAGTATACAAAGAACTCAAAAAGTTAAACAACAAAAAACCAAAATAACCCAATCAACAAATGGGCCAAGGATCTGATCAGACACTTCTCAGAGGAGGATACACAATCAATCAACAATGATAGGAAAAAATGCTCCCCATCTCTAGCAATCAGAGAAATGCAAATTAAAACCACTCTAAGATAACATCTCACTCCAGTAAGAATGACAGCCATTATGAAGTCAAACAACAACAAGTGCTGGCGAGGATGTGGGGAAAAAAGTTACACTTGTACATTGCTGGTGGGACTGCAAATTGGTGCAGGCCAATTTGAAGGGCAGTATGGAGATCCCTTGGAAATCTGGGAATGGAACCACCATTTGACCCAGCTATTCCCCTTCTCTGACTATACCCAAAAGACCTAAAAAGAGCATAATACAGGAAAACAGCTACATAAATGTTCATAGCAGCACAATTCACAATAGCTACATTGTGGAACCAACCTAGATGCCCTTCAACAGATGAATGGATAAAAAAATGTGGCATTTATACACAATGGAGTATTACTCAGCACTAAAAAATAAAAAAATCATGGCATTTGCAGGGAAATGGATGGCATTAGAGCAGATTATGCTAAGCGAAGTTAGCCAATCCCTAAAAAACAAATGCCAAATGTCTTCTCTGATATAAGGGAGGTGACTCAAAACAGAGTAGGGAGAAAGAGCATGAGAAGAACATTACCAGGAAACAAGGAAAAAAGGTGGGAGGGAATGGGAGGGAGAAGGATAATTGCACAGAAAATGGAAGGAGATCCTCATGGTTACAAAAAACACATATATGATAGTGTGAGGGGGAAGGGAAGAAAAAAAGAGAGAGAGATAAGTGTCACAGTAGAATGGGTAGAGAGAGGTGATGGGAGAGGAGGGGAGGGGAGGTGGGATAGGGAGGGCAGCAGAATACAACTGACACTAGGATTGCTGTATGTTTACACATGGATGTATAACCAATATGATCCTGCAATTTGTACATGTGGAAAAATGAGAATTCATACCCCATTTGAATCGAATGTATGATATGCCAAGATCATTGTATTGTCTGGAGCAACTAATAAAAAAATAAAAAATAAAGAAATTCAAGAGGATTTTTTTTTAAAAAAACAAACTCATATATAATATCTTTCAAAATTTATGCCAGATGTCTAACCTTATCTCGAGAGATAACATGCTATTACTTAGCTAAACTTTAAAATACATGGCCATCTTAAAAACAGATTTAAAGGAGATTTATCTTAACCATGTCCCCATAACACACAATAGGGACAAGTCTGACAGTTTGTCTGGAGCACAGACAGTTCCCTGGGACAAATTGATATTCAACAGATAAACAAAATACCTAAAAAACATAATTTTAAGCCTTTGAAAAGATCACTGAAATATCATACAGAGAAAAAAGACAGAATTTTGGTTGGTTATTAATTCCTAGGACCAAGGCATCTGTGTCACTGTGTGAGGGCCATCCAGGCATAGCTCATAGCTGCAGTATGAGAACCCCCAAGTGTGTTCTGTTTGTTTTAGTAGACAGGCATTGTTTTTCTCAAATCTGGTTACATTTACTGGGCAATTTAGCATATATAGAAGAGTTTCCATATGCCTGCTCCTCACACAGTTTTTTCTATTATCTATAACATCTTGCATATCTATGTTATATTTGTTATCATTAGAAAACCAGTGTAATGACAACCAAGATATTATTACTAATTGAATTACTTGTTGTTTATTTCTGAAGGTGTTGATAAAATATAGTGTCGAGTGTCCACCATTATGCTATATTACTAATAGGTTCAGATTGCCAAAGTTCCCTGTTCTTTATCTCTTCACTGTCTTCTATTTCACATGCATCTCTGGAACCATTACATGCTTTACTATCTATTCTTTAGCCTTTTCCAGATTGTCATATATTTGACATCACACAGGTATAGCGTTTAAAACAACCTATGCCTTAAGCAGTCTGCACTAAATGTGCCTCTGTGTCCTCTCATATTTGATAGCCCATTGATTTTTTTATTCTGAACAACACTCCATTAAATGGATGTGTCACTTTTTAACTAAAAATATGTAAGTGCTTACTGAAGGATATCTTGTTTGCTTCCTGTTCTGGGAAATTATGAATAAAAAAAGTGTAAATATTTTTATTTTTGTGTGATCCTGGGATGGCACCCAGCAACTCATGCATATTTGGCAAGTGCTCTACAACCTAGCTGTATCCACAATTCAAGACCTTATAAAAATATGCATGCAGGTTTCCATGCAGGTGTTAGAACTCAATTCCATTAGATAAACACTATGAATGTGGTTGCTAGAATTATGATTAAGACTCTGTTTAGTTTTGTAAGAAAACCTTTCCAACTCTTCCAAAGTGGCTGTACAATTTTGTGATCCTGCTAGCAATTAATGAGTGTCACTGTTGAACCTCTACTTACACACAGGAGTTGGTATTTTCAGATTTTGTTATTTATCCATGCTTATAGATGTGATCAATTTCTATTTCATTATGGCCTAAGATATTGAGCATCTTTTCCTGTGTTTATTTGCCATCTGTATATACCCTCACCTTTTCTTAATTGCCTGTAGCAAGTTTTATCATAGCAGCCAATACTTATTGAATATTTATATGTCAGGTATTGTTCTTGGTGATTAACTAATTTAATTCTCACTTTCCCCCCCAATTATCCTTACTAAGTGGTAGAATTATTGTCATCATTTTATGAACAAAATATTTGAGGTCCAGGCTGGTAAAATAATTCACTCAAGGTCTTACCACTACTAAATGTCAGAGATAGGATCAGATCCCAGGTAATCCATGTCTAGTACAAATGTCCTGGTTACTATATTCTGCTACACTTTGGAAATGAACAAGTGATAGTAATCAATGCATTGATACTAAGCACCACATTTGCCCTTGGTCATATGCCAGCACCTCAGTGCATATCACGGAAGGCAATACTATGAAACACAGAGATGTGAATGTCCCTGCTTAATAGGAGAAAGAACTGGGAGCACTAAAATCACATGCCACACATGCTGCATGGTTCACACCCTTAGGACCAGGGCCATATTGAGGATATTGCTTCATCATGGGGAACCTAGGACTCAGATAATGCTTTTTTTTCTGTACAGGGGATTGAACTCAGGAGCACTGAACCACTGAGCCACATTCCCTCCCCTCTTTTATATTTTCTTTAGAGACACAGTCTCACTGAATTTCTTAGCACCTCACATTTGCTGAGACATGCTTTGAATTTGCCATCATAATGTCTCAGCTTTCTCAAGCAGCTGGGATTACAGGCATGATCCATCATGCCTGGCTCATATAATACTTTTTAATCTCTCTGTCAAAATACAGATTCTACAAATTCATTTTGAACCTGTAAATTGATACCCAGAGTGCCCAAGAATCCCCTTTCCCCCCTCTTGTGCCTGGTTTCCTCATCTATAAAATGGAGCAAACCAGACAATAACTCTCTTATTGCCCTAGGGTCCTACATTTTTTTCTTTTTTGTTAGTGCATACAGTTGCATATAATAGTGGAATGTGTTGTGATATTTTCTTACATGCACACAGCATAACAATATAATTTGACAAATATTATTCCCCAGCACTTCCCTCCTCCCTCCAACTCCTCATTTCTTTGTTCTACTGTTCACCCTGTTCATGAGATCTTCCTTTAACTTTACTTTCATCTTTGTTGTCTAGCTTTCATATATAAAGGGAAATATGTGACTCTGATCTTCTTATTTGGCTCCTTTCAGTTAACCTAATATTCTCACATTACATCCACTTTTCTACAAATGAGATAACTATATTATTCTTTATGGGTTAATACAAATCCATTGTGTATATATGCCATGTTTTCTTAATCCATTCATCAGCAGATGCACACCTAAAATTGTTCCATACATTGGCTATTGTAAATTATGCTGACAGAAACATGGGTATGAGTATATCAAGATGGTATGATGACTTTAATTGTTCAGGATAAATAGCAAGGTGTGGTATGGCTGGGTCATATGGTGGGTGGTTCCATGTACAGCCTTTTGGGAAAATTCCATACTGATTTCCATAAGGTTGTACTAATTTACAATCTCACTAACAATGTAAAAGCATTCCTATTTTCACATTCTCCCCAGCATTTTTTACAGTTTTCATTTTTTTTAAAATTTTGTTCTACCACGCGGCCTGCGCAATGGTTTCATTAATGAGGTTCTGGCATTCAGTTAGTTAGAAGAGATCAAAATAAAACACACAGACAGTACCTTATTTTAATGCTAGGTCCAAGACGGCTCGCCTCTTTGTTTCCCTCCTCAAGCCGCCCAGCAGGGCAGCGAGGATTACTCTGGGCTAACAGGAGAGAGAGAGAGCGAACACGCTGGGGATCAGCCTTTTATTTGGGGGGACAAGAGATTCAGGGGAGAATTCCATCCAATGAAGGTTGAGAGGGGGCTGTACTCCAAGGTCAGGGTCAGTGATTGGGTCTCCGGGGTCAGTGGTTACGCACACCCCCACACGGATGGGCTCTCTCATCAGGAAAGGGTCGGGATAACTCCGACACAGCCAGAGTGCCTCAGGCCCTTAACGGGAGTCACCCAATCACGTGTCAGAATGGCTCCCCACATATTCCCCCTTTCTATTCTTAACAATGAGGCGGCGGTTCACTCTCTGGAGTCCCCGGATTCTTGATTGGAAGACTCGCCATCCTATAGTTACAATACAAAAGAGAATTAACAGCAAAGAGAATAATCCAATAAGGTACCAAGCGGAGTGCTTAAGAATATTTCCAGGGTTGAATCCATTTAATTCCTTCAATATTTGGTTAGCCAAAGAAGAAGGATCTGAAAAATCAGCTCTATTATTTTGAATGTCTTGGATATGGTGATGAAGTTCCAGAATATCTAAGCTATTATTACTATTTTGCCAAATACCTAATAAATGGTTTTTAACTTTCTCCCAATCCCAGAGAGAAGCATTGTACTTGGCAGCTGTAACACATACATACTTATAATTAGCATGGCATTTAAGCCTTTCCTTAAATTTTAAGGCTGAAAGTTCATTACCAATGTTAATAACAGTCGCCTCTAAGGCGTTTAATTTAGTTTCAATCCTTTCATCAATATTTACTTGATTATGCAGAGCCTTGGAAGTATTTTGAGCTAAATTATTAAGAAATTTTGCATGCTGAATATTCTGAGACAATGTCAGAGATGCAGAGACGGTTGAGGCAATAAATGAGACCAGTGCTAAGACACCAACAATTATGACTCCAATAGCACGTTTAGGTCTTGTTAGCTGGGCATGAATTTGTTGCAAAACTTGTAAACCAGCATCAGCATACCATGGCTCTGAAATATTAGCAGGTAATAAAACAAAAGAGGGCTGATGAAGTATTAGCACTCCTTTTCCTCCATTATACCTAGAAATACAATTGGTTAGGTTGCACTTATTACAAGTAACAAAATATCTGTCATCTATCCATTTAACTTTTACATTTCCAATAATAAAAACATAAGGAGATTGGACACAGGCTCTTAGGCCATAGCAAGATCCCTCTTTACAGTTCTTGCCAACAAATTTTGGTAAAGGTTTATCTGTAAAATGTAAATATTCTGAGGCAGCAATTAAACGCCAAATATCTCTTTGAATGCCTCCTTCACTATAAGTCAAAATATTACTAACAAATCCTGTAGGTGTCATAGCAGAATTTCTTCGTAATTGTCTCTTATCAATTTTTGGAGACCAGTCTAAAATATACCCACTAGCTTTAGACACCTTATGTTGTACAGGAAAGGTATTTACACAATCCATCCATTTGGGAAAGGTGCCAATTTCAATTATAGAACTATTTGGACAGTGGGGTACCGGTGGAGGTTTTGCAGAAATGACTGGCTTGTTATGGGAAAGTCCCATCTTAATTATTGATCTAGTATTAGGTTTTAAGTCTCCATAAATAGAATTATTTGTCAGTCTAGGTTTACCAATCGCTGTCTTTTCTTCAAATGATACTTTCAGACAGCCAGCATGTTTATCATGTGACCAACATAAAGGTAATTGGGCACTGTAGCCAGAATAATTAAATCTAGTCACATGATTGGGAGTAATATGAGTATCTGTAAATCCTCCCATCATGAATGAGTCATTAGTAAATACTGGAATAGATTCTCCAGTCCACACAGCTGGGTGTACCAGGGGTGGATCTGGGAAATATGTCCAATAAGTGTCTACTTGATTCCCTTTTACCTGACAGCCCAGTAGGGCAATTACTGTCGCTACCATCAAGACTGGTGTCCTGTTCTTTCCTAGGCGTCGAAGTATTTGGGAAGCCTGGGTTGTCAATTTCTTCACATCTTTCCACGAAATCAGCTTCTCGGCTGGTTCAATCTGGTCTTTCTTCATCTTTTTCCGATATTTCCTCCTTCTGGGTTCTATCTCCTCCATGTCTGATGGCACGTTCAGACACCCAAATAGGACGAAAAGCACCTTCTGGAAAAATACAAGCATGCCCTCGGCCCCATGATATTACCGGATCTGGGCCCTTCCATTGACCAGTCTGTAAATCTTTCCACAGAACCCTGCCTAAAGGGCCTGTCACCGAGGGAGACATTTGCCTCTCAGCAGCAGTGTGACCTTCTGTGTCACAGTTTAAAAAATTTAAAACAAATAAGGCATGATTAAGGCTATTTTGGGGAGTCATTATCTTATTCCCCCTTTTTAATTTTTGTAATTGAAGTTTAATAGATAAATGAGCTCGTTCTACAATGGCTTGACCTTGGGGGTTATAAGGAATTCCTGTTTTATGATTAATTTGAAACTCTTGGCAAAATTGTTGAAAAGCAGAGCTTACATAAGCTGGAGCATTATCTGTTTTAATCTGCATAGGACACCCTAAAACAGAAAAAGCTGCTAAGCAATGAGAAATTACATGTTGAGTATTTTCCTTAGTACGTGCTGTGGCAAAAATAAATCTAGAATAAGTGTCCACTATGACATGCACATAACATTGCTTACCAAATTGAGGAATATGAGTTACATCCATTTGCCATATCTGATTTGGTTTTAATCCACGGGGATTTACCCCTGATGGCAGAGATGGAGTGTGAATAACACATTTAGGACATTGGCTTACAATCTGACGAGCCTGTTCTCTGGTAATACTGAATTTTTTACGTAAGCTAGAAGCATTTTGATGATGCAAGGAATGGGAAGCTAGGGCACAGTCATATGAAGACATCTGTTGACAAAAAGCTACTAATTTATCAATATTATCATTACCTGCAACCAAAGGTCCAGGGAGGTCAGCATGTGCACGGATGTGTGTAATAAAACATGGGTACTTTCTCATTAGCACTGTCTTTTGTAAATTATGAAATAATTCAAATAACTCCTGTGATGAAGTAAACCCAATAACTGAGGTTTCAATATTTTTGGTAACTCTGACTGCATATAAGCTGTCAGAATAGATATTAATAGGCTCATTTGAAAAATAATCTAAGGCCAAAATCAGGGCTTGAAGTTCTGCCCTTTGAGCTGAAGTATAAGAAGTTTGTATTACCTCTGTGTGAACACGGCTGAAGAAACCTGCCTTACCAGAGCTGGAACCATCTGTGAACACCGATAAAGCTCCCTCTATTGGATGAGAACGTACAATCTTTGGAAAAATAAGTGATGTTAATGATGCAAATTGTACAATCTTATCACGAGGATAATGGCTATCTATCTGCCCAGGAAAATCTGCAAAAGCTATCTGCCATGAGGTAGAAGTTTGAAAAAGCCAATTAGTCTGTTGAACAGAAAATGGAATAATTATGATATCAGGCTCAGATCCAATTAATTGTAAAATCCTAGTTCTACCTTTAATTACTAATTGAGCTATAGAATCATGAAAAGGAGTTAACGTTTTTTGAGGGGAATGAGATAAGTAAATCCATTCAATAACTCCTAATTTTTGCCATATGGCTCCTGTTGGGGTATGCTCAGTTGGAAATATTAATAAATACAGTATTTCTTTAGGATCTATTCTAGTAAGCTGTGCATTTTTAATTGCAATTTCCACTTTCCTTAAGGCTGCTTTGGCCTCCAAAGTTAGTTGACATGGAGAGGTTGGAGAAGGATTTCCTTGTAATATCTGAAATAAAGGACTTAACTCAGAAGTAGTTAACTTTAAGGATGGTCTTAGCCAGTTAATATCTCCTAATAGTTTTTGAAAATCATTAAGGGTATGTAACTCCTTAACTCTTATCTGAAGATTTTGAGGACGGATTGTACTCCCTTGAATTATCTGACCTAGATATTGAAAAGGAGATACCTTTTGAATTTTTTGAGGAGCTATACATAAACCCATAGTTGTAAGGGAAGCCTCTAACTGAGTAAAAATTTCTGAAAGTATTTCTGGATTAGCATGGGCCAATAATATATCATCCATAAAATGAATAATGTATGCATCAGGGAAGCTATTTCTAATGGGATCTATTGCCTGATCAACATATTTTTGACACAGTGTAGGGCTATTACGCATTCCCTGAGGAAGGACTTTCCAGCAGTATCTTTTAACAGGTTCTTTAAAATTAACTGCTGGGACAGTGAAAGCAAATTTTTCACAATCTTTAGGATGTAACCTTATAGAGAAAAAACAGTCTTTTAAATCTATTACCATCAAGCTATAATCTAAAGGAATGGCTGTGGGGGAGGGAAGTCCTGGCTGTAATGATCCCATAGGCTGAATTGCCTGGTTTATTGCCCTTAAATCCTGTAGTAATCTCCAATTTCCTGACTTTTTCTTAATAACAAAAATAGGTGTATTCCAAGGGCTAAGTGTTGGTTCAATATGACCAGCTTGAAGTTGTTCCTCAACTAATCTATGAATTATTTTAAGCTTTTCCCCTGAGATGGGCCACTGAGAAATCCAAATAGGCTCTTCTGTGAGCCACGTAATTTTTTCAGCTGTCTTAAGGATCGGGGAAGTACTCAGTGCCCCTAATAAAAATTTTGTCCTGAAGTATTTACTAATCCTTGCCGTGGAGACTGGCTTGTAAACAGATATTTTTCCTGAAAGGTTTCCCTATCATCTCCAGGAAAATACCTCTGATTAATTTTTTCAACTGACCTTATAGAATTTGGGGTGACTAGTAGCAGTCCCATTTTGGCTAATATATCTCTTCCCCATAGATTAGCTGGTAAAGACTCTAACACATAAGGCTTAAATATTCCACTGTTCCCATCAGAATCTTCCCAACGGAGATAGTTGGCACTTTGAGCAGGCTGTGAAACCTGTCCTATTCCTTCTAAGTTAGCTGAGGCTGTATGCAGAGGCCATTGCCTGGGCCAAAACCGGCTGGACAACACGGAGCTATCAGCGCCTGTGTCAATAATTCCTAGGAAATTTTTATTATTAATTCTAAGTTTTAATAAAGGGCGTTCTTGTCGCACTAACTGGGACCAATATACTCTGTCTGGCGGTTTAGAAACTGAATCTGCCGGCAGGTGCCTTTCTGAGACACAAGGCAATAATATTAATTGAGCAAAAATATCCTTTGGGGTGAGTCTTAGGGCATAATTGGATCTTACAGTAACATATAATTGCCCTTTAAATTCTGAATCTATCACACCAGGTATTACTTCAATAGCTCCCTTTAAATTATTACGCCCCAAAATTAAACCTACAGTATTCTCAGGAAGCGGCCCGAAAATCCCAGTAGGGATTTGTGTCGGTCCCGTTTCAGGATCTAATTCAACTTTCTCTGAAGGTCCTAAGAAAACTGTCTGTGATCCATGTCTCTGTTCCGGTAAAAATCGCGGACTGTCCTGGTCGGCGCCGCTAGTGACGTCACACTGTGCGACGTCTCCCCATATTGTTTCTGGGCCCGGGGAGGGGCCGAACGGAAGTTTTTTGTCCCCTCGCTAGGAGGAAATACTTGTGGCGAGAAGGCGGGCTCATCCGCGCCACCCGAATCAACCACGTGGCGCCGAGTCCTGTAATATCTATTATCGCCAGTAGATGGAGCCCTAAACCTAAATTTGCGTTGGCGACATTCGTGGGCGAAATGACCGGGTTTTCCGCAAACGTAACACTTGCCGCGGGACTTCTGAACTGAATTTTGTGGCCCCAAAGTTTCCTTTAATACTGTTGCTAAGGCCACCGTTTGCAACTGAGTGGAATCTAAGTCAGAACACAAGCGAATATACTCAGAAATTGTTCCTTTCTTACGATGGGGGCGGAGAACATCCTGGCAAATTTTGTTTGCGTTTTCAAAAGCCAATTGCCTAACAATAAATTCGTAGCTCCTGGGTCCCCGATGGACCTGTTCGCAGCCTGATATAGTCGGGCTACGAAATCTGAATAAGTCTCACTGGCACCTTGTCTGATTTTGGTAAGAACTAAATTGGACTGGTCCTTGGGGACAATTTGCCTCCAGGCACGTTTTGCACAATCAGTTATTTGATTGTACACTACAAAATCATAATTTAACTGTCTTTCTAAATCAGCAAAATCTTCAGTCCCTAAAAACATCATTACTGGCGTTTCTATGCCCTGTCTCCTGTTCCTTTCTGCTTGTTCATTACAAAAATCAGTCCAGTAAGTTTTCCAAAGCAAGTAATCTCCCCCGCTCAGACAAGATCTGGCTAAAAAAATCCAATCACTAGGAGGAAGGGGTTGTGAGCAAATATTTTCTATTAGACTCTGAACAAAAGGCGAATTTGGGCCGTACGTTTCACATGCATTTTTCAATTCCTTGATAGTTTTAAAAGGGATTACAGCATGAACTCTAACTCTCTGATCTTGTTCATTAGTTTGCTCAAAAACTGGAAAGAGGTGAAAACCAGTAGTATCCTCTCCCATTTCTTGAGCCTTCTTAATACCTTGCTGAACTGGGGTAAGAAAAGTCATCTTTAATTCAGCATACCTGTTAAATTTGGTCCTTCTAGCAGGTATCGACCGAATTTTAAAAGCTTGGGCAGGTGGTGCTAAATGCAATCTATTAAAATTTCTCTCTAAGTCCTGAGTTTCTATGTCTAATTCTTCTTCCTCAGACTGTGAGCTGCTATCAGACTCTGTACTATCGCCATTTGGAATTTGGGTTTCTAACTCACGTGGCTGAGAAGAAACCTGAGCCCCACTAGGAGTTTCCTTTGTATTTTCCTCTCCAGGAAGATTGGTTACCACTTCTGGAGGGCTCTCCAAGATTAGAGATGCTTCTTCTTTATCATGCTATTCTGTACAATCTGTCTGCGGGCTAGCTTGCACAATTCTAACCTTTGTTTTAGCTCCTAGCACTTTTGTTTTAAAACGGCTCAAAGGAAAGGAAATTAATTTAGCTTCAGGCTGATTTTCCATTTGAATAGACCTAATGGCTCTTTGAATACCTCTCAGAAGCTCTTCTGGTGGCCACAGACTCTGGTCCATGTATTCAAAGAGACAAATTTCTAGGGCTGTCCAAGTTTTCTGTATATTCTCTATGCCTCCAGGTATTTCAGTAGAAAGACAAACTCTCTGTAACTTTCTTCCTAATTTCTCCCAAGTAAGTAAATTTGGAGACTCTTGGTCACAAAACCAAGGACAATATTCACCTACAATCTTTAAGAATTGCAATAACTGAGTTTTCTTTATCTGTTTTCCTTTCTGATTAATTATACTGTCTAAAATAGTCAGATACATTTCCTTATCCGAAGAAGTAGAATTTCCCATTTTAAGTAAATTAACGTCTCTTTCCTTCAATATCTCCCGGTACTTTTGTGACTCAAATGTCACTTTTTCCTTTCTCTTATCTTATTTCTTATTTTCCTTATCCTCTTTATTACTTTTGTGACCCAAATGTCACCTCTTCCTTATTTTTCTCTTTATTCTTTATCTTCCTTATTTCCTCTTTATTTCTTTATTTCTATTTCCTTATCTTCCTTTCTCTTTATTTCTTTCCCTTAATCTTTTTAGCGAGCGCTCCCACTCAATCTAACTAATTCAGAATGCGCCCCACGTTGGGCGCCAATTCTACCACGCGGCCTGCGCAATGGTTTCATTAATGAGGTTCTGGCATTCAGTTAGTTAGAAGAGATCAAAATAAAACACACAGACAGTACCTTATTTTAATGCTAGGTCCAAGACGGCTCGCCTCTTTGTTTCCCTCCTCAAGCCGCCCAGCAGGGCAGTGAGGATTACTCTGGGCTAACAGGAGAGAGAGAGAGCGAACACGCCGGGGATCAGCCTTTTATTTGGGGGGACAAGAGATTCAGGGGAGAATTCCATCCAATGAAGGTTGAGGGGGGGCTGTACTCCAAGGTCAGGGTCAGTGATTGGGTCTCCGGGGTCAGTGGTTACGCACACCCCCACACGGATGGGCTCTCTCATCAGGAAAGGGTCGGGATAACTCCGACACAGCCAGAGTGCCTCAGGCCCTTAACGGGAGTCACCCAATCACGTGTCAGAATGGCTCCCCACATTTTGTATTTGTTCTTTTAGTTATACATGAAAGTAGAATGAATTTGAACTTATACATACACAGAGAATAACTCCCCATTGTTGCAATTATACATGATATGAATTTACACTGGTCATGTATTCATATATGAACATAGAAAAGTTATTCTAGTAGCCATTCTACTGTTATTCCCATTCTTATCACATTCCCTTTCCTCCACTTCCCCCTATCCAATCTGGTGAATGTCAAATTCTCCATGCCCACACTCTGCATGTTGTGAGAGAACATTTTGCCTTTGTTTTGGGGTGGGAGGTATTGGCTTATTTCACTTAGCATTATAGTCTCCAGTTCCATCCATTTTTTTGGCAAATGCCAAAATCTGATTCTTTCTTATGGCTGAGTAGTATTCCATTGTGTGTATGTACCACTTTTTCTTTATCCATTCATTTGTTGAAGAGCACCTAGGTTGGTTCCATAGCTTATCTATTGTAAATTGAGCTGCTATAAATATTGATGTGTCTACATGACTATATTATACTGATTTTAAATCCTTTGAGAATACACCAAGGAGTGAGATGACTAGGTCAAATAGAGGTTACATTCCAATTTTTAAATTTTTTTTTAGTCATTGATAGGTCCTTATTTTAATTATGCATTTATATGTGTGCTGAGGATCAAACCCAGTGCCTCACACATTCCAGGCAAGTGCACTACCATTAAGTCAGTGCCCCAGAATCTCCATTCCAAGTTTTCTAAGGAATCTCTATATTGCTTTCCAGAGTAATTGTATGAATTTGAAGTACCAGCAGCAATGTATGATTACCTTTTCCCCACATCCTCACCAACATTTATTTTCACTTGTATTTTTGATAATTGCCATTGACTAGAGTGACATGAAATCTCAGTGTAGTTTTAATTTGCCTTATTCTAAATGCTAGAGATGTTGAAAATTGTTTCATATATTTGTTGACTTTACATATTTTTCTGTGCAGTGTCTGTTCAGTTTCTTTGCCATTTTTTTATTGTTTTGTTGTTGTTGTTTTTTGTGTTAAATTTTTGAGTTCTATTTTATCCTAGAGATTCATGTTCTATCTCAAGTGCAGGTGGCAAACATTTCTCCCATTCTTTTTGTTAAAATGTATTAAGTCTCTCTTTTTAATACCTTTATTTTTTATTTTTATGTGATGCTGAGGATCAACCCAGTGCCTCACACTCAACTTCTAAGCCACAATCCCAGCCCCATATTTCTCCCATTCTTTAGGCTCTCTCTTCATATTCTTGATCATTTCCTTTGCAGTAAAGAAACTTTTAAGTTTGATACTAACTCATTTATTGATTCTTGATTTTACATTGTGTGATTTAGAAATGTTCATGGGGGATTTATTTTCTAAGCTGATATGATGCAGATTTGGTCCTACATTTTCTCCTATTTGGGTTCAGTGTCTCTGGTCTAATATCTAGATCCTTGATCCACCTTGAGATGAGTTTAGTGTAAGGTGAGACATAAGTATTAAATTTTATTATACTACATATGTATTTCCAATTTTTTTCAGCATCATTTGTTAAAGAGGTTGCCTTTTCTTCAATATATATTTATGGTGGATTGTCTAGTATGAGATAACTGTATTTATGTGAGTTGGTCTCTATGTCTTCTATTCTGTACCTCTGGTCTTCATGTTTGTTTTGTTGCCAATACCTTGCTTTTTTCCCACTGTAGCTCTGGAGTGTAATTTAGAGTTTGGTACCTTTCCTCCACATTGTCAACAACATTTATTTTCACTTGTATTTTTGATAATGATGATAGTGATGACTCTTGCTTCACTTTCCTCTCTGAGGATTGCTTTGGCTATTCTGGGCCTCTTTCTTGTTGAAATAAATTTTAGGATTGCTTTTCTTATTTCTATGAAGAACATAATTAGAACATTATACAAATTCCTTTAAATCTGTACAGCACTTTGTTAATACACCCATTTTAACAATAATAATTCTAGCTAACTAAGAACATGAGGAATATTTCCATGTTCTAAGGTCTACCTCATTTTTTGGAGTATTGTGTAGTTTTCATTGTAGAGGTCTTTCACCTCTTTTTTTAGATCATTTCCCAAATATTTTATTTTTTAAGCGATTGTAAAAGGGTTAGTTTTTCTAATTTCTCTTTCAGTTGATTCATTAATGATGTATACAAATATAACTGATTATGTGCCTTGGTTTTATATTCTACTACTTACTGAATTTCTTTGTGACTTCTAGAAATTTTCTGGTAGAGTTCTTTGGGTACTCTAAATATAGAATTATATCATTGGCAAATATCAAGAGTTTGAACTCTTCTGTTCCCATTCATATACTCTTAATTTCTTCTTCTCTCTAATTTCTCTGGCTATAGTTTCAAGGTCTGTTGTTTAATGGAAGTGGTTAAAGATGACACCCCTGTCTTGTTCCATTTTTAGAGAGAATACTTTTATTTTTTATCCATTTATAAAGATATTGGCCTTGGGTTTAGCATATATATGTTTTATATTTTTCAATTCGTGGTGAATGCTATTCTAAAGTAGTGTGTGATGAAGACTCAGTATAGTTTTGGTTTATCTTTAGCTAATTGCTCCAGGTGTTTTGATCTTAATAATTTCTTTCGGTCATCAGACTGCGGCAGAGGAGATAACTTCATTGAAACCTACGGCTACAGTGACTTCTTCCCTTCCCTTCTAATACCTTTCCTCCCAAGCATCAAATAAATTTATAGGAGTAAACAGTAACCCAGCAGTCAAACAGAACAAGAAGTAACATGAGCAGCTTCAAAAAGCAAGGAAGAAAAGGAGTACAAACAATGCAGGACAGCCTAAATATTCAGGAGGACCTAGGGTCATCAGAAAAATGGTCATATAAAGAACTCAAGGAACACCTTAGACAGATGGAATGGAACCTTAAAGAGGATACAAGACAGCAAATTCAAGCAGCGAAAGAACACATTGAGAATGAATTTCATAAACAGATAAAAGAAGAAGTTAAGCATCTTTATCAGGAGATAGAGATTATAAAAAATAATCAAACAATAATTCTAGAAATGAAGGAAACGATAAACCAAATTAAAAACTCAATTGAGAGTATCACTAACAGAGTGGAGCAAGTAGAAGCCAGAATGTCAGATAATGAAGACAAAATATATTATCTTGAAAAGAGTCTAGCCAACTCAGAAAGGCTGGTAAAAAATCATGAGAAAAACATCCGAGAGTTATGGGATAACATAAAAAAACCAAACTTACGAGTCATCGGGATAGAAGAAGGTACAGACATTCAAACCAAGGGAATGAGTAACCTGCTGAATGAAATAATTACAGAAAACTTTCCAGAAATAAAAAAGGAAACAGATATACAAATTGAAGATGCATACAGGACACCGAGCACACAAAATCACAGTAGACCAACGCCAAGACACATTGTTATGAAGATATCCAATATACAGAACAAAGAGAAAATATTAAAAGCTACAAGAGAAAGGAGACAGATTACATTCAGGGGTAAACCAATAAGGTTAACAACGGATTTTTCATCACAGACACTGAAAGCAAGAAGGTCATGGAACAATGTATTTCAAACATTGAAAAACAATGGATGCCAACCAAGAATTCTGTATCCAGCAAAATTAAGCTTCAGGTATGACAATGAAATAAAAATCTTTCATGATAAACAAAAGTTAAAAGAATTTGCAGCCAGAAAACCAGCATTGCAAAGCATTTTGAGCAAAACACTACACGAGGAAGAAATGAAAAACAATAAACAAAACCATCAGTGGGAAGTGCCTCAGTAAAGACAGAGGGCGAGGGGAAAGACAATCATGGAGAAGCAAACTAAAATTTTTTTAAAAAAAAGATAAACAATCAAACATGGATGGAAGTTCAAACCATATATCAATAGTAACTCTGAATATTAATGGATTAAACTCTCCAATAAAGCGACATAGGCTGGTATCATGGATTAAAAAAACAAATCCAACAATATGCTGCCTCCAGGAGACACATCTGATTGGAAAAGACATACACAGGCTGAAGGTGAAAGGATGGGAAAAAATATACCACGCACACGGTCCTCGTAAGCAAGCAGGGGTGGCCATCCTCATATTGAATAAAATCGACTTCAAGACTAAGTTAATCAAAAGGGATAAAGAAGGTCATTATATATTGTTAAAAGGAACCATTCACCAACAAGACATAACAATTATCAATATTTACGCACCAAATAATGGTGCTGTGACATTCATAAAACAAATTCTCCTCAAGTTCAAGAATCAAATAGACCACAACACAATAATTATGGGAGACTTCAACACACCTCTCTCACCATTGGACAGATCCTCCAAACAAAATTTGAATAAAGAAACTATAGAACTCAATACCACAATCAATAACCTAGACTTAACAGACTTATATAGAATATATCAACCATCATCAAATGGTTATACTTTTTTCTCAGCAGCACATGGATCCTTCTCAAAAATAGACCATATATTATGCCATAGGGCAACCCTCAGTAAATATAAAGGGGTGGAGATAATACCATGCATTTTATCTGATCATAATGGAATGAAACTGGAAATCAATGATAAAAGAAGGAAGGAAAAATCCTACATCACATGGAAAATGAACAATATGTTACTGAATGATCAATGGGTTACAGAAGACATAAAGGAGGAAATCAAAAAATTCTTAGAGATAAATGAAAATACAGACACAACATATCGGAATCTATGGGACACAATGAAAGCAGTTTTAAGAGGAAAATTCATCGCCTGGTGGTCTTTCCTCAAAAAAAGAAAAAACCAACAAATAAATGAGCTCACACTCCAACTCAAAGCCCTAGAAAAGGAAGAGCAAAACAACAGCAAATGTAGCAGAAGGCAAGAAATAATTAAAATCAGAGTGGAAATCAATGAAATTGAAACAAAAGAAACTATTGAAAAAATTAACAAAACTAAAAGTTGGTTCTTCGAAAAAGTAAATAAGATCAACAGACCTTTAGCCATGCTAACGAAGAGAAGAAGAGAGAGAACTCAAATTACTAACATACGGGATGAAAAAGGCAATATCACAACAGATGCTACAGAAATACAGAAGACAATTAGAAATTATTTTGAAAACCTATATTCCAATAAAATAGAGGATAGTGAAGACATCGATAAATTTCTTAAGTCATATGATTTGCCCAGACTGAGTCAGGAGGATACACACAATCTGAACAGACCAATATCAATGGATGAAATTGAAGAAGCCATCAAAAGATGGGTATACAGCGGAGTTTTACAAAACCTTTAAAGAAGAATTAATACCAATACTTTTCAAGTTATTTCAGGAAATAGAACAAGAGGGAGCTCTTCCAAATTCATTCTATGAGGCCAACATCACCCTGATTCCGAAACCAGACAAAGACACCTCAAAGAAAGAAAACTACAGACCAATATCTCTAATGAACCTAGATGCAAAAATCCTCAATAAAATTCTGGCGAATCAAAACACATCAAAAAAATTGTGCACCATGATCAAGTAGGATTCATCCCTGGGATGCAAGGATGGTTCAACATATGGAAATCAATAAATGTTATTCACCACATCAATAGACTTAAAGATAAGAACCATATGATCATCTCGATAGATGCAGAGAAAGCATTCGACAAAGTACAGTATCCCTTTATGTTCAAAACATTAGAAAAACTAGGGATAACAGGAACTTACCTTGACATTGTAAAAGCTATCTATGCTAAGCCTCAGGCTAGCATCATTCTGAATGGACAAAAGTTGAAGGCATTCCCTCTAAACTCCGGAACAAGACAGGGATGCCCTCTATCTCCACTTCTATTCAATATAGTTCTCGAAACACTGGCCAGAGCAATTAGACAGACGAAAGAAATTAAAGGCATAAAAATTGGAAAAGAAGAACTTAAATTATCACTATTTGCAGATGACATGATTCTATACCTAGAAGATCTAAAAGGGTCTACAAAGAAACTACTAGAACTAATAAATGAATTCAGCAAAGTGGCAGGATATAAAATCAACACGCATAAATCAAAGGCATTTCTGTATATCAGCAACAAAACTTCTGAAATGGAAATGAGGAAAAACACTCCATTCACAATATCCTTAAAAAAAATAAAATACTTGGGAATCAACCTAACAAAAGAGGTGAAAGATTTATACAATGAAAACTACAGAACCCTAAAGAGAGAAGTAGAAGAAGATCTTAGATGATGGAAAAATATACCCTGTTCATGGATAGGCAGAACTAACATCATCAAAATGGCGATATTACCAAAAGTTCTCTATAGATTTAATGCAATGCCAATCAAAATCCCAATGGCATTTCTTGTAGAAATAGATAAAGCAATCATGAAATTCATATGGAAAAATAAAAGACCCAGAATAGCAAAAGCAATTCTAAGCAGGAAGTGTGAATCAGGCGGTATAGCGATACCAGATTTCAAACTATATTACAGAGCAATAGTGATAAAAACAGCATGGTACTGGTACCAAAACAGGCGGGTGGACCAATGGTATAGAATAGAGGACACAGAGACTAATCCACAAAGTTACAACTATCTTATATTTGATAAAGGGGCTAAAAGCATGCAATGGAGGAAGGATAGCATCTTCAACAAATGGTGTTGGGAAAACTGGAAATCCATATGCAACAAAATGAAACTGAATCCCTTTCTCTCGCCATGCACAAAAGTGAACTCAAAATGGATCAAGGAGCTTGATATCAAATCAGAGACTCTGCGTCTGATAGAAGAAAAAGTTGGCTCCGATCTACATATTGTGGGGTCGGGCTCCAAATTCCTTAATAGGACACCCATAGCACAAGAGTTAATAACAAGAATCAACAAATGGGACTTAATTAAACTTAAAAGTTTTTTCTCAGCAAGAGAAACAATAAGAGAGGTAAATAGGGAGCCTACATCCTGGGAACAAATCTTTACTCCACACACTTCAGATAGAGCCCTAATATCCAGAGTACACAAAGAATTCAAAAAATTAGACAATAAGATAACAAATAACCCAATGAACAAATGGGCCAAGGACCTGAACAGACACTTCTCAGAGGAGGATATACAATCAATCAACAAGTACATGAAAAAATGCTCTCCATCTCTAGCAGTCAGAGAAATGCAAATCAAAACCACCCTAAGATACCATCTCACTCCAGTAAGATTGACAGCCACTATGAAGTCAAACAACAACAAGTGCTGGCGAGGATGTGGAGAAAAGGGTACACTTGTACATTGCTGGTGGGACTGCAAATTGGTGCGGCCAATTTGGAAAGCAGTTTGGAGATTCCTGGGAAAGCTGGGAATGGAACCACCATTTGACCCTGCTATTGCCCTTCTTGGACTATTCCCTGAAGACCTTAAAAGAGCATGCTACAGGGATACTGCCACATCGATGTTCATAGCAGCACAATTCACAATAGCTAGACTGTGGAACCAACCCAGATGCCCTTCAATAGATGAATGGATAAAAAAAATGTGGCATTTATACACAATGGAGTACTATGCAGCAATAAAAATGACAAAATCATAGAATTTGCAGGGAAATGGATGGCACTAGAGCAGATTATGCTTAGTGAAGCTAGCCAATCCCTAAAAAACAAATACCAAATGTCTTCTTTGATATAATGAGAGCAACTATGAACAGAGCAGGGAGGAAGAGTAGGAAAAAAAGAGTAACATTAAACAGAGACATGAGATGGGAGGGAAAGGGAGAGAAAAGGGAAATTGCATGGAAATGAAGGGAGACCCTCATTGCTATACAAAATTACATATAAGAGGTTGTGAGGGGAATGGGAAAATAAACAAGGAGAGAAATGAATTACAGTAGATGGGGTAGAGAGA
This sequence comes from Spermophilus citellus, assembly GCF_964194105.1. Taxonomy (NCBI): domain Eukaryota; kingdom Metazoa; phylum Chordata; class Mammalia; order Rodentia; family Sciuridae; genus Spermophilus; species Spermophilus citellus. The sequence goes on from NC_138191.1 coordinate 14,974,061, forward strand.
GAAGATGGGAGGGGAGGGGAGGGGGGATAGTAGGGGATAGGAAAGGTAGCAGAATACAACACTTACTAATAGGGCATTATGTAAAATTGTGGATGTGTAACCGACGTGATTCTGCAATCTGCATTTGGGGTAAAATTGGGGGTTCATAACCCACTTCAATCTAATGTATGAAATATGATATGTCAAGAGCTTTGTAATGTTGTGAACAACCAATAAAAAAAATAATAATTTCTTTCCTTTCATTTACTTTTTTTTAAATTGGTTTTCTTTTTGAGGCTTTTAAAATTCTATCCTTATTCTGTATGATATTTATTTTAATTATAGTATGTTATGAAGAGGTTCATTATTCAATCTGAGTCTTAAATATTTTGAATGTGTTTTGTCTCTGAATGTCCATCTGGTTCTAATGGATTGAAATTTTTTTGTTTTTATTTTCCTGAAGAGATTATCCAATAACTGGTCTGCATTTCACAACTCCTTCAATTCTATGGATTCTTAAATTGGTCTCTTACTGTTATTCTGAAGTTTTTCTATATTTTGCTCATGTTCATTTATTTTCTTTTCTTTATTAATTTTCTTTTCTTTAGTAATCTCTAAATGTTCAAGATTGGCCACTTTTGCCTTCCTATTTGAAAGAATGTCTTCAGCCTGGTTTACTCTCTTAGACTTTCAACAAAACATTTTACTTGATTATTATGTCTTTTGATTCCAAGATTTCACATTGGCTTTCTTTTTCAGTATCTCTATCATCTTATTGATTTTATCATTCCTCTCTCTTACTGACTTCCAGATCCATTCAGTTTTTTTGTCTGTATTCTCTTGGAATTCATCAATTGTTTTGATGATTATTTATTTGATCTTTTTATCTGTTATTTTATCCATGTCAGTATCTTTGAATTCAGCTACTTATGAATTATAAACTTTAGGATGTGTCATGTACCTTGATTCTTTTTTCATATTTTAATTTCTATGTTGAGTTTTATGCATTTTCTGTAATAAATTTCTCTTTTACTCTTTCATGTGGGCTTTTTGGTGAGCAGCTTTCTTTTACAAAAGTGTCTTAGGGTAATCTCATAGATATGATATCCAAGTCTTTGTGCTAATTACTATAGCAGTGGATGTCCATGAGTGGGATCTGAGGGCCCATCCCTAGCTCATCCTGCTTGGGGACTGGATGTTATTTCAAATTGTTGTTCCTTCTGTGTTTTGTATTAAAGATAGTTGTTAGTATGAATGTTGTTAATTTGAGTATGGAGCAAGATGCTCTATTTACTGAGTTTAGCTGAATATCAGTCTCTGCCTCATAAACTTTTGGTGTCCCTGTTAATTTTAGCACCTCACAGAAGTTGGGATAACAAAACAAAAAACAAAAAAAACAAAAAACAACAACAACAAAAAAACACAAGTACTTACACAAACTATAGACTGCATTAATAAAATAGCAGGTTCTTAATTTGATGTCAACAACATTATCACAAACCACAGCAATGTTTGGGTCAGAAATTTCCAGCAAAATTAGTAAGTAGTAATGAACTAGATCTGGTATTAAAATAAACAGCAGGTTTCAACTCTGTCACTCACACCAGTAATAAATGCAACTATATGAATGATGGGTGCAAGAGTTATATAAATCTATTAGATCTAAAAGATGGTAAAAATTCAGTTCATGGGCTGACAGTGTAGCTCAGTAGCACAGTGCTTGCCTAGCATGTGTGAGACAATGGATTTGATCCTTAGGCCCACATAAAAATAAACAAATAAAAGACATCTGTCATCTACAACTACAAAAGAAATTTTAAGAATACAGTTCATTAAGAGAAAATAAAATATGATAGTAAGGTAGAATTAAATTGACAGTATTTAAAAAGTGATGTCAGAGAATGCAGAAGAGATGTAGCAGGTGATGGTTATTAGAAAGACTGCTACAGAGTTGTTCAAGGGGAGTATCAGGTGTGGGCTTACGTGCAATTAGGCTTAAATTGTTGGTTGGTATCTTCTCTGGGGAGATTAGATCAACACACTCACAGGGCCTCATTGTTGGGGGTCTCTGTCAGGAGTATCTACCTCAGAAACATCTAAAGACTTTGTAGGGCATGATGTAACTTGGGGCATGTTGCATAAGAAAAGAGGAAACTTAACTTGCTGGCTTCCCAGTCCTGGGGCCACATGTGGCTAAGAGAGCACCTGTGATTAGCCAGAAGGCATTTCCATGGGTTGTGATGAAGAATCAGACTACATCTAGGATAGGCTCAGAACCCCTCTGCCCTCATGGACAGATTGTGTCTCCCATTACTGCCTGTAGGATGGGTGTAGATGTAAATTCTCCCCACCCTGCTGACCTTTACCCTGATTTGTTCCTGTATATTATATTAGCTGTGTGTATTTTCTCAATAAACGAGATCCTGCTTTGACTGTTCTCCCTGGCGCCTCTGATTGTCCTCCTGCTAGGGAGGGCTGGGTGTGGGTGGCCAGTCGACTTTACCTTTCTTGTTTCTTCCTGGTCAAGGCCTGCTCCCCCAATCTCTCCCGAAGGTCAGGAGGGAACAGGGGGCTAAAAATCCTGACAGACTTCTAATCATGGTGCAGGGAAGCTAGTCCACTATACCCTCTGCTGCTCATAAACACAGACTTCCAAATCTTAGTCCTTGACTGTATTTATATCCACCTATTGAGATTTCTAACCCTCTTTATCTGGCCACATGAAGAACTCAAAGGGAACGAAAGTTGAGCTCTGTTTTCTTTTTCTTACTTGAATCCCCCTCGGTACAATCTTCTCTGTGCCTGTTTCAATCATGCTCTGCTAGACACACCCTAGGCCAATCAGTAGCCATCTGTCAGGGCTGGTCATGTGTCCTATGATCTCCTGGCTTCCCCTGGATGAGCTATAGTGTGGCCTCTACAAAATGGCTTTGACCTCAGCTGGCCAGTTGAAAAACTACAGAGCACTCTTTAAACACCACTTGGATTAGCTTCCAGATCAGCTAAATTCAAGTGGGTTTTCTCTTCTACAGGTTTTTCTGTTGCTAATATACTTATTGTGTTTCTCTCGGTTCTCCCTCCCCTCTTTTGGGGAAAAGCACCTCTGTTGCTACTGCAACCAGCTTGGTTCCAATGTATGCTTTCTTCTTAGTAAATTGCACCCAAGTTCCCAAGTCTCTAATGACACTGCTATCATAGGACAGCAGAGAGAGAAAACTTCAAACCTCTGTTCTTTTCTTTCAATCAAAGAAACTTTCATATCAAACACAAAAGCCATGCAAGAGAACTTTATTATAAGTAACAGAAAAATAAGTATATTGAAGTGAAAATAAAGTAAAAACAAATTAAGGCTTCAGAGAGCTCTCACAGGAGTGTGTCATCTCCAAGTGGTGTCTCAAAATATATTACCATTTGGTGCCTGCCTTCAGCAATGTTTGCCAATAAAGTGTTCAACTCATCCTTCACATCAGGTGGTATAGTTTTTTTACTTTAGTTGGTCTTCTCTGGAATGTCATGGTGGCCATTCTATTGGGAGGAGTTGACCTACAAGACAATCATGTTAATGTGAGCATGGTGGTCAGTGTCCAGTCAGAAGTTATTTTGGTATGTCTGAGCAATTAAAGCAATCCTCCTTCCCAAATAGAGGCATCTCTAGCTATAACTCTTAGCTCCATGATCAACCTCAATGGACACGGTCAAGGATTAGTCCCTTTATTTCTTCTTTGTTGATGTATTTCCCCAGTATCCCCTTTGTTTCTGTTTTCTTTTTCTACAAATTCACTGTGACCATTTGCTTTCTCATCCACTTTGAAAGTAGTTTAAAGAAAATGCTAAAAGTAATTTAAAGAACACTTGGGTTATTGCTATATGTTCTGATAATTGCTAGCTACAACCTAATTATAGCACATGTGAAAGATTTCTTGGTGCAGTTTTGTAATCCCTCCCTCTTACCTCCTCCTCTATACAGAAATGACCACGTACTGGAGTTTTATTTTCATAGACTAAACTGTAGTATGAACCTCAGACATGCTAGGAGCCACAAGCAAATAATATGATGCATGACACCTTTGGTTGTAAAGTGACGCCAGCTAGCCACTGAGATGATATGATTATGTTAAGATTTACTTTCATATGGAAATTGGGCTCCTGCTGTTCACCTTGGCCTGCTACCGGACTCATGTTACGGGACTCCTGGAGAGTTCCCATTGGTTGGGGAAGGATAGTAGGAGGAAATTCCGGGGGAGGTCCGGGCCCCCCGGTTCCGGGGGACGGGTTCCGGTAGACGCCCGCGTGGGAGGACCGGGTTTGGCTTGCCGGGGCCTACGGAGTATTGGCGGCTTTTTCAAAAATAAAGTTTTGTTCCTGCTTGAGTGGCTCAAGAAATATCAGTCTCTTCCAAGAAATATCAGACTCTCAGTATTTTAAAATAAAATGTTAGAAGCGAAAATTATTTGTGAAGATTTAAATTAAAAAATGACTTCAGTGAGTCAACACTTTCTAAATGATTTTCATATATTTCCTAGCTCACTCAATGATGCTTATTCTCATTATGTTAACTCATTCAAAAGCTCTTAACTGAGCTGACAATTCTGCCCTCTGTTAAATGCTTCATGTGTCTAGAATAGTACTTAATCCCGTGTCATCCTGCAGCTTTATAAAGAAACCTTGAGGATGTGTCCATTGGGATGCTTTACCTGGAAGACTCCTATTTGCACTGATCTAAAATTGACACAAACAGACTTTGCAAACAATTTTTATCTAACAACAATGCTGAGTGTACTGCAGATCCATAGAAAAATAAGATGGCATTTCTAATTTTATGAAATCTTCAGGGAAGACAAAAAAGTAAACAAAATTTCTCCATTATATAAGGTAATTTATTTTATTTTTTATTGAATTTTTAAAAAAATAAATGACAGCAGAATACATTACAATTCTTGTTACATATATACAGCACAATTTTTCATATCTCTGGTTGTATACATAGTATATTCACACCAATTCATGTTTTCATACATGTACTTTGTATAATGATGTCTATCACATTCCACCATCCTTGCTAATCCCCTGCCTCATTCCTTTCCCTCTCTCCTCTCTGCCCTATCTAGAATTCATCTATTCCTTTCATGCTCCCACTCCCTTCCCCACTAAGAGCCTCTTTATATCAGAGAAAACATTCAGCATTTAGTTTGTTGGGATTGGCTAACTTCACTTAGCATTACCTTCTCCAATGCAATCCATTTACCTGCAAATGCCATGATTTTTTTTTTATTGCTGAGTAAAATTCCATTGTGTGTATATGCCACATTTTTTATCCATTATTCCACTGAAGGGCATCTAGTTTGGCTCCACAGTTTAGTTATTGTGAATTGTGTTGCTATAAACATTGATGTAGCTGTGTCCCTGTAGTATGATGTTTTTAAGTCTTTTGGGTATACATTAAGGAGAGGGATATATGGGTCAAGTGGTGTTTCCATTCCCAGATTTCCAAGGAATCTCCATACTGCTTTGCATATTGGCTGCACCAATTTACAGTCCCACCAGCAATATAAGAGTGTACCTTTTTGCCCACATCCTCACCAACATAAATATGGTAATTTATTATGGCATCAAAGACTGAATAACAGGTATTACAAGCTCACAGAGAAGGTCATGATATGCACATCTCTATGTGGTGAACAGGAGATATTTAAAAAACCATGACTCAGACCCAAAAGTGATGCATATGTTAAAATTAAAAAAACAAAACAAAACAAAACTTAATGTCTTATTTTCTCAGGGTTAGCACTGAAACCCAGTGCTTCATGAAGCATAGATAAGCACTCTACCACTGTGCTACACCCCCTGCTTTTGGATTGAAATTTAAATGGGGACTAAGAACCATAGAATTATTTTGGTAAAATGATGATTCTAGAGATTGTAAAGTGTGACATGACTAGAAACATCTCAATAGAAATGCTACAGCTAAAAAATGCTCCTACATTTCTTTCCAGAAACATTATTTGCTTCAACATCAACATGAATATGAATCAACATGTCAATGATATTAATGTAAAAAATACCTTTTTTCCCTAGGCTGGCATTGAGATTTCAGCAAACACCTTTCTATTTTTGCCTCCACACTGCTGCTGTCCTTTTGGGTACCAAGCCCAAGCTCACTGACCTCCCGTCACTAACTTGGCTCTAACACACATCCTCATTCTTCTCCGCAAAGGACTTCTAATATCGACAAATATTTAGAAAATGCAGGATATTCCAAGTGACTTCAAATGCATGGTACTTATCTTTCTGTAAAAGCTAATGAGCGGACGCTCCATCTGTATCACCTGCATCCTGAGTGTGCTTCAGGAAGTCACCATCAGCCCCAATGGCTCTGGAAAGGTCAATTTTACATTTAAACCCACATATCCCATCCTAGGGTTATTCTTTGTCTTATGGATCCTCACCATGTCCACCTACAGCAACTATTTTTTTGTGTGTTGTGACCACAACAAATAAAACTCAGCCTGTTCATCTCTTCATCACTGAGCACTGTTCTTTCTGCCCATTAGTTACATCCACAGGGGACTCTTGTTCACCCTGATGGCATGTAGAGATATCTTCTTTGTGTGCCTCATGGTTCTTTCAAGTGGATATGTGGTGATTTTCTCGTATAGAAATAAATAGTGGTCCATGTCTCTTCATAGTTTCAGGTTCTCCCCAGACAGCTCCCCAGAACAAAAGGCCACTGACACCATTCTGCTGCTGATCTGCTGCTTTGCTGTTCTTTACTTTGTAGACTTTATGCTTTTACTGGCCATAGATATGACTTGGAGAAATGACTCCATCCTGGTGTGTCTCCAGATGCTTGTGGCCAAGGGCTATGCCAGAGTAAATCTTTTTGTGATAATTAGTTATGACTTTAAAAAAAATAATTTAAACAATATGGGGTAAGAAACATCAGTGTGTGAGAAAACTTACCTAAAGCAATTTTTCACTCTAATTAGAACAATTCTACCTACTTTGCAAAGTTTGATCTTTCAACAATATTGTTAGTTGGAGGGATTCTGTGATTGAGATTGGGATCTCTGATGGACTTCGTGATTGTGGCATGTTTGGTGGCTAGGAAGTTTCTGTGCAAAGATGCAGAATGCTTGGATGCTGGGAAACTTCTGTCTAAAGACATGGGATGCCTGGCCACTGTATCAATGTCCTTCATGAGGAAGCTCTGAGAGTCTTCTCAGCCTCGACCTTGATCTTAGGTATATAACTCCTGGGAATAAAGGAACTTGTTTGCTACATAACTACAATGTTTTACCAAGCTTCAGTGCTCCTGGATGTGCCTGCTGAACAGTAATTTTAGTAAATGGACTTTCTGAAGAGCTTCACAAAGTTCCTGACATTTCATATTGTAACTGTGAATGCAACTGCTGAATAAGCAACCTTACTGATACTATGAACAGTAATGTAATTATGGTGATGATGACTAATGTAACCTATTAGTATAAATAAACATGGCCACTTGGATAAGCAGAGACTTTTTTTTTCTGCCTCTGCATCTTGTCTCTATGTCTCCTTTATTTATTTTTCTTACAATTACTTTGAAAATATTCTGTCCTAACAAAGTAATGATTGGGCTCACAAGAACCTTCTGGATAATTCTGTCTTACATTTGTGTCAAGGTCTTCATTTGCAAGCTTATGAATTCTTCACTTTTTGTGTTTTTTTTAATCTCACATTTTGATTCTAAGTTGAGGTTTTTCCTTTGTGCATTATACTTCTTGACAATAGTTTCACTGAAGTTCTATTACAGGTAGATTGTCCTTTTTTGTCTAAAATTGTTAATAGTGTACTCTTTGTTTTTTTTTTAAAAAAATTATTATGGCAGTTATACATGGTGTTGATCACATGTAGTCCACAATGCTTGGGACTCTATGGTAATTTGATGGCAACTTTGTGGCCAAACAAAGCAGCTTAGTGAGACCCTAAATAATAATAATAATAATAAACAAACAAACAACAACAAAATCTAAAATGGGTTAGGGGATCAAGCTTAGTGGTAGATGCCTAAGTTCAACTCACTGTACCAAAAATAAACAAAAATGTACACTCAAAACTCCATGTAATAGCCACTAGGGTGAAAAAAGAAAAAAAAAAACAGGAAAACTAACAATTATACAAGATATAAATTGAAATCCTCATAAGTGTCTGGGAAGCTTGAAGTTTTTATTGACAGATGTGGGCTTTCTTCTTTGAGACTTTGTAGCCAGTTTCACACAGAAGAGCAAGAACCAATTGCCAATTGTGTCCCTTTTATGGAGTCTTTGGCTCATGCCAGCAGCCAGATACCTACAAGTTAGAGCGATGTGTATCAACATCAGAGGCCAGCATCCACATCATTTTGTAAGAAAGGCTCTTAAATCAGAAGCCAGCACAGTTCTGAAGATGGTTGGTGAGTTTTTGAAGCTCTGTGGCAGCCTGGTTCAGGTCAACTGGACTTCAGTTGGGGCTATTCATACTTCCAATGGTCCTCTTGGGGGTAGTAGGCATATTGACTTAGTCTCAGTCTTGTCCCTGGATAAGATGTTCCTTCCATATACAGGCATTCCTTTGGCCCTGCATCAGGCCCCCATTTTGATATTTGTTTTGATTTTGCCCTGGTGGGAACACCCTTTGGGTGACTTACATGTGTGTGGCAAGGGCATCTGCAAGAAGACCCATTCTCTTCTTCATTTCTTTGGTCTGCCTCTACCTGAGCCTCTTGGTTTCTGTTGATGGAAAATGTGGTGGCCACTTCAATTAGCTAACTGGCATTCATTTCAGCAAAGTTCAGCAAAGTTTTTGTAGTTTTAGGTCAATGTCTCTCCTGGCTTGTGTCACCCTCTGGTTTTCTGGTGCTTCAGGCTTAAAGGAAAGTGAAGAATTGCAAGATCTGACATAGTCATTCACAGCTGGGGCTTTAGTGCAGCTTTTGATATCTTCTTCATGTTTAAGGCTCTCCTTCCCCTTTCTTTTAGGCCACATATGAGAGTCTCTTGATATCTGTCTTTAGAAGGTCTTCCTTTTCCTTGGGGGTCCCACCTTGAGTCTGTGTTGGGGAACTGGGCCTGAGCATAGGCTTCAATGTTGCTTGGTGCATATGAAGCATGTTCTTCTAGTCGTTTTCAAGCTGCTTTGGTCATTTTTCTACATTCCTCCATCAAGCCAAGTGGGTTGGAGGGTCTGGATTATATATCACATCATATCAGTCCCAGCCTGGGTTTTCTCCATGTAGGAGGGAGTATGATTTTTTCCAGTTCAAGAGATGAGTGGTGGTTAAAGGCTGGTGCAAAAAAAAAAAAAAAAAAAAAAAAAAAAACAAAAAACCAACTATTGTTCTGATGGGATGTCTCCACTTTGTTAATATAAGCAGGTTCTCTAGTCTTATAGGGGCACTGGAGAGCTCTACTCTGGGTAATGGCTCTCATCTTGGGACAAGTTCCTGCCTTGGTCTCAGGGGGGATGGGTGGAAGGGTCTTTGGCTCTGTGGAAGACTCTGGCACTGATGAAATCTAGGAGGAAGGAGCAGCTGATGCAGAGGGGCCACCATTTGCTGGCTCTCAGTGGCCTTGGCCATGTTAGGCAGAGTGGCACAGAAGGTGGTGGGTTTTTTCCTGGCATACAGGGAAACACTGGTTTGTTTTCTTTGACAGAATTTTCTCTCCTTAGTTCCTTTTGTTGGGTCTTAGAGGCCACTACAGTAGGAGCTAACATCAACTTGAACTGTCCTTCTAGACAGGCTCTCAACAAAGGAGGCTCTTTCTATATTATATCTTATCAGCAATCAATGTAAACAAATTGGTCTGGGGAGCAGGGGTTCTCAAAACTACAAAAAGGACCTCACTAATGACACTTTTGTCTAAAGATCTTCCTGGTGGCCATCCCACATCAAGGCTCCACCATTGTAATTGGCAGAGAGGATATAACTTTTGTGAAGTTAGTTTCACCCCAGTTACCATTAAAATCACTCTTAAGTTTTCTAACATACATTTTAAAGAATTCGGTTTACTCTGTGTGCCTCCCAAGGTCTACTGTGCATCAGTGTCACATGCTTAGGAGAAGACTATCTTCATCCATCTTCATCTGTTCCCCTCTTGGTGACTTAAGATCCTCTTAGCCTTGTGCATTGGTATAACCCACCCACCCCACAATGAGTTCCACTTAGATCTTAGACTATATGAGGTACCATGGAATCATGGACTGTCACTTCAAACTTGCTTCAGTACTTTTGTTGGGTTAGAACCCTTCCTTGGTCTGTCTCATTCATGCACTTTCACACATGTTCACACAGACATGATCAAAACAAAATGTCTATATTTCCTCAATTCCAACAATTTCAAAACCAAGCAAGGAGTCATGGTTTTCCCTCTGCTCACTGACCTAAAACAGAGATGATTTGGGTAACTCCCTGAGTCCTTTTCAGCTCTAATTCCTTTTGGAGATTACTCAGAGACACTTAGAGGTGGATCAAGCCTTTCTTCTACCTGCTTAGAACTCTAGGGGAAGTCAAGAAGGACAGAACTAATGGATCTGGATCTACCTGTTCAGTTGGGCAGTGCTCCAAGTTGAATACTCCACATTCTTGCACCAGGTGGTTTCTGTTGTGCTTCATAGAAGTCATTGTGGGGCACTGGGTGAGTCACCACACATACAAGCAAAGAGTTCAAGATCAGGCTGAACAATTTCAAAATTAATGAAAAAACAATTTAAGGCATTGGATATATAGTCCCATGGTAGAGCATTTGCTATCATGTGTGAAACCTTGGGTTCAACCCCAGTACAATACACCAAGAAGTGGTATACCAAGAAGAAATATCCTTCAATGTCCCAGAGAAGCCAGACTCTGGAGATAAGAAAGACAATAAACCATCTGAACCTCCACTGTCCCATCCAGGTTGCCAAATTATGTAAGAAGAGAAGAGGCTTGACAGCTGAGGAGTTGGCTGGCAGCCAGTTTATTAGCTGCAGTGGTACAGATTGACTATTGCCTAAAATTTTCTGGACCATGAGTTTGGAAATTCTTTGAACTTTATACCCAGTGGGAGGGAGGAGAGGTTTGAAGGATTAAACTTCTGCTTTCTGTTTCTTATTTTTAGACTAGACAAAGGTTTTACAAGATTCTTATTTTCTGCAAATTTGGCATTTACAATAAAAGAGGAAACTACAAACCACAATCCCCTCTGCATATGTTTTTATGATGACCTGTGGAAAAGCCTTTTGGACAAAAAGAGAAGCAAAAATTATGGTGGATGGTTTGTCACCTGGTGAAGCTTATATGTTACAAATATGGTAGGGGTCCCTTTGATGGGGTACATGGTATGGTACAATATGACCTACCAATTACACTCATAGCTATACATCCACATGAATTGAAAACAAACACTCAAACATTTGTACACGAATGTTCATAGCAGCACCATTCATGTTGGCAAAATGGTGAAATCAACTCAAATATTCATCATCAGATGAACGAATGGGTAAACAAAATATGGTTATGTGTATAAATATAGCAGAATACACCTCTGCCCCCCCCACACACAAAAGGGATAAAATGTTGATTGAAGCTAAAACATGGATATTTAAAAATATTTAAATATATTATATTTAAAAATATTCAGCTAAGTAAACAAAATCAGATGTACAAAAATCACATATGCTATGTTTATATTTGGTCATGTCAAATATTCAGAATATATAATCCAATAGAGAGGAAATGGTGGTAGTCATGGCCCAGGAGTGCATGAAAGGTAGGGGTTGCTTAAATTAAATATTAATTTTGTGTTGATTAAAAGGTCTAAAACAAGATGAAGGCAGTAGTAACATTGTAAATATTACTAATGTGCACTTTTAAAATGGTTACTATTATGAGAATTTCACCTCAAACACACAGACAATGAAAACACTGAGGTCTACTCAATAGCAGGAGATACCAACTCTAGGTTAGAAAAAAGCCATGTTGAACTTTAGAGCCACTAATATTCCCTAGATCACCAACTCAACCTGTGGTTGGTAATAATGGATTCCAGGAACTGAGAGCATATATGTGTTATGGGCTCTTCTAGGGTCTTTATGTACTTTTATGTACAATGCATAAAAAGCATTTGTTTCCTTTTCTTTGACTAAAGTTTTTTCTTTTGCTCATTTTTCCAATTTGATTCTTTGTAGTTTTGTTATTGGGATTCCATTAGATATTCTATATATTAATCATTTGTTATTAGAGCTATAAACATCTTCTTCCAGTTTGAAACTTGTATTTTCTTTTCACATATGTTATATTTTTCTGATTCTTAAACTGTTTGTTATCAAAAAATGTGAAATATAAAAAAATAGAAGACCCAATATGATATCAGATATATACCCATAATTCTACTTTGGATAACATCAAGGTTTTTCTTCTATACCCACTCCTCCTCCTATACATATTAAAACAAATGTCATTAATATCACTTCATTAGTAAAAAGTCAGTATGTTTCTATCACACGTAGAGTCTTCCCTGGTAGTGAAGTTTGTGATCCCAGTTATGTGACCCTGGCAGGAGGACCAGAGTTCAAGATCAGGCTGAACAATTTCAAAATTAATGAAAAAACAATATAAGGCTTTGGATATATAGCCCCATGGTAGAGCATTTGCTAAGCATGTGTGAAACCGTGGGTTCAACCCCTATATATATGTATACATATATAATACATATAATATATAATATAAATATATATAATTTATCACACCTAAAAATTTAATAATATTAGATATATCAAGTATCAAATGTTCATATCATCACTTCCCAATGACTATATGTATGTGCATGAAATGAATATATATATATATATATATATATATATTTCTAATTCAAATAAAAAACACACATTATAATTGATATATCGATATATCCTTCAAAAGGGTGTCCACACATCCCAAGTTCCTGATGTCGGGGCAGTTCTGATTTTATGTATCACTTTGTTTACAGAGTAATGTTTATTTTTATTTTTTTGTATCATTATGAACTTATAGGTTTAAACATATTTGATGTGTTTCAATAAATTCCAACATAGTGTAATTATTCACAGCAAATTTCAAACTGTCCTATCTTTGGAAAATAGGAGTCTATTTGTTGACTCCTTGTAGTGTTTGACACAACCCTTGTAGTGTTTGACAGCACAGTATCTACACTTCCTTGTATAAGAGAAAATTAATTAGTTAATTAAACTCCTATATTTCCTACCACATACTGGAAGTCAGTCCTGTCTCCAAGAAGGCTCAGGACCATTTTCACAACATGTTTTATTTTTGGAGATCATAATGCTAGCAAAATTCATTACTGCTCTAGTTGAGATCTTCAATGTTTCCCGAAGGCCCATATGCTAAGAGCTTGGTCCCCAGTGTGCCCATAGGAGAGATGGGGTCTAGCAGAAGGCCTTTGCATCACTTGAGAGCATGCCCTAAAAGAGATTATCAGGGCCCAGTCTTTTCTCTTTTGCTTTCAGGACATGAGATGAACAAATGTACTCTGACAAACTCATGTCATGATGTAGTGCCCTGTCCTGGGCTCAAAAGCAACATGGTCAATAGATCATGGATGGAAATCTCCAAAACTATGAGCCAAAGTAAACCTTTTATCTTTATAAGTCAATGATCTCAGGTATTTGCAATAGTGACAGAGAGCTGACAAACACCATTTATTTCTAGGCTTTCTCTATAGAAAAACTAACAAGCAATCTGAAGAAAAATATACTGAATTCAAATTATAATTGGAATTTAGACTGAAGGTTTTACTACACTTGGTTTATTATTCATCTTTCTTTATTTCACAAAATTCTGATTCAAAACATGCTAATAGTCTCATTTGAATTATCCCACATAACATTATAACATTCTTCATTCTCTTTTTTGTATCAGGAATTGAACCTATTGTTGCTCTACTACTGAGCCACATCAACAGCTTTATTGTTGTTGTTGTTGTTGTTATTATTATTATTTTGAGACAGGGTCTCAGTAAGTTGCTTAGGGTCTTGTTAAGTTGCAGTAGCTAACCATAAATTTGTGATTTTTCTGCCTCAGCCTCCCAAGTCACTGTGATTTCAGGCATATACAACAATATTATCTGATAACAATATGACCATGTATTAGTTATTTCATGAGTTACAAGGTGGGGAGAAATTCCCTAATTTTCTGACTTCAGTATGACAATCTAAGCCATAACTTTAGCTGTAAGCTCCTCATTTGTGCCCAAGAACTTCTGAGCCACATCACTATGCTCTGGATTTATTCTGGGTCTTGTGGTTTGATCTGTGTTTCTGAAGTTTGCAAAACTTGATAAGTCATCTATCCCTCTATATGTTTTCCTTATTCATTCTAGATAGCCATCATTTTATTCTTTCATATTTTTGTTTATGTATATATTTATCTAAAGAAACATTCTTGAGCCATTAATGTGTGCTAACTCCTAAGTAAGGCTTTTGAGGATAAATTTTTTGAGCAAAACAGACTCAAGTCACTGGCATCATAAAGTCTGCAGACTAAAAGGATGCCAAACATTATTAAAGCATTTACACAAATAAATGTAAAATTTTAATATGGTGGGTTAGGGAGATAGATCAGTGGTAGAGCACTTGTCAAGCACGTGCAAGGTCATGAGTTCCATCCATAGCATGTGTGCATGCACACACACACACACACACACACAAATTAAAATTGTAAATGTCATAAAGAAATGTGTAGGACTGAAGGGACATCATATATCATGAGTGATAGGGAGATTTGAGGGGATGGCCTGAGAAGATTAGTAATGTATATGAAACCTTCAGATCACATCTTTGCACATAGAGAATGTGTGAACCTCACATAGACAAAGGGCCTAGAAAAAGTTGATCTCAACATTCACAGGCAATGCCATTTTGCAGAAATTAAAAGTGACTTAGAGAGTAGATTCCACTAGGTAAAATGAACCTCAGTTTCCCAATGAAAAGCCATACTAGGGCTGGGGTTGTGGCTCAGCAGCAGTGTGCTAGCCTAGCATGTGTGAGGCCCTGGGCTCTATTCTCAGCACCACATAAAAATAAATAAACAAAATAGAGGTATTTTATATATATATATATATATATATATATATATATATATATTTAAAGCCATACTACCCATGTCTTACTCCCATCCCCAACTGGGAACCTTAATGATTACCTAGCAATGGATCAACACTACATGTCCTAAAATGGAATATACTGCCTCCAAAATTTCACAAGGTCCATCAAGACTGACAATGCCCCTGAACTTTTATGGGATGTATATCTCAGGGTCTTCCTAAAGCATTTAGAGCAGTTCTGATATGCTGTGTTCACCAAACCCAATTAGCCTGGTGTCATGGGGGGGTATATTATATCAAGGGAACATCAGTATTTTTGAAACTTTACTATTATGGAGAGGAAGAGAGGCCATATAGCCTAGGGCAAGATGATCAAAGCAATTACAGCCCCTGTCATATAATACAAACTAGTTTTCATGTGATTACCAATGGGAACAGAAAAGTATTTGAGATGTCAGTAAGTGACATGCCAGGTGCATGAAATTTTTGCTACAAATTGCATCACCACATGATTTAGTCACAATTATCTATTAGCCCCTAAGCTGCAATATGGTGGCTGATAGGAAAACAAAGATCACAACTGCAGGTGCCTCACTTCCATGGAGCATACAACAAGCCCAAATGGATTCCCAAAGTTTATTATCAACATGAGCAGCAAGAGAAGCATGATGTCAGCTCCCGAAACACCTAATCCCACCTAGTAGTCACAGGGATGGATTGCTCTGCCACCGAGAAGCAAGCTATACACCACAGCCAAGTAGTTTAATTATCTATAAAAAAGGTGAAAAGATATTTGTGATAGACTTTTCTTTTTGTTGGAAAAAAATTCTTAAAATTTATATTTTTAATTTTCAATGTGGCTCTGTAAGAGGCAACATTTCATATTATTTGTGTATGCAAATAGTCTGTGCTTCCCTTCTCCCAGAGTTCTGCTGCATATATAGTCTATTGAAACTACCAAATGCATTTCTACAACTTGCAGGTATTACTCAATATGTTTCCTGTAACTCCTCAACATGTGGCAGAGCCCTCTTTGGCTCTCCAAAAGCAGTGGTCTGTATTTTGTTCCCTCTTTGGTGTCCTTGGCTAAAGCCATAAAGTGGTTGCTGATGGTTTGAATATTCATGGACCTCAAAGGTCTGTGTGGTCAAGGTCTGGTCTCCCTGATGGAGCTATTGGGAGGTAGGGAAACATGTAAGAGGTGAGACCCAGGAGCTGAGGACATGGCTCAGTGGAAGGTCACTTGCCTATCAAGTGCAAAGGCCTGAGATTTATTCCTAGAACTATAGAATGAAAAAATATATAGAGAGATATATAGAGATGGAGATAGATAGATAGATAGAGGACCAGTAGGTCATGTGGAACATACCCTAGTGTAATTGTGAAAGCCCAGCCCCTTGCTCTCTGTCACTCTCTGAAATTTTGTTCCACTACACACTTCCACCATGATGTGGTCCCTCTTCACAACCCCAAAACAACATGATCAACCAATGATGAACTGAAACCTCCAAACCTGTGAACCAAAAGGAACCTTGCATTAGCATAAGTTGATCATCTCCTTTATTTGTTAGAGTGACACAAAATTGATCAACAGGATGTATTTAGTCTTGAGTCACTTGCTAAATATACCTTTGGTTAGGCAGGCATAATGGCACACACCTGTAGTCCTAGATTCTCAGAAGGCTGAGGTGGGAGACTGAGTTGAGCCCAAGAAAACTTATCAAAACCCTATCTAAAACATGCACCTTAATTTGGTTTAAAACCTTGGTTTATATTTAATAGAAAAAAAATAATTAACTTAAGCTGAAATGATTTCTGATCCTTGTGTGCTTTCTTTCTTGGTGACATCACTTGCTGGGGATACTTTAAAATTCCCCCTTAATCCCTTTAGGTAAATAAATAAAATAAAATAAAAACAACTAAGTGGAATCATCAGAGTCCTTGCTGCCACAGGAAGAGACTGAAAGAAAACTTCTTGCCACCCTGTTTACCCTAGAGGAACCCAGGAAGGTACTACTGTCCCTACCTTTAGGAGACCTCTATCTTCCTTGTAGAGCCCCAGGAGTTTGAGGTGGATTTCTCTCAGGTCTGAAGCTCTACTATTTTGCTTTGACCTCCCTGATACCTTTGGTTTTGAGACACCATGGGATATTTTATGCTGTAAAGAGACACCTCATCTGCGGGCTTGTTAAGGTTGTCAAGTCACTAGCAAGAGAAGAAGTTTTTAAAGTAACTCACAGAGGCTGGAGAGATAGAAGTCTATTGATTAAAGAAATGCAAATGAATAGAGAGAAGGGAGGTGGAAATAGGAAATGGAACTTTCTCATGTTTTCCAGTGAAACTCCACATCATGTTCAACCACAAGAATGGGAAGTCATACTCCATATATGTATGTCAAAATACATCCTACTGTCATGTATATCTAAAAAGATCAAATGAAAAAGAAAAGTTAAACTAACAGCAGTTTGCCTACTGCAGGGGGCAAACTCTGACTTCTTCTCTGGTTTCTTTGCCAAATATGTTAAGAGAAATCTCAGATGTCTGCTCAGATCAAGCAGACAGTAAAAGGCAATATGTTGCCACAATAACAACAAAACTTGGCTAGGTGGCTCAGGGGGATCCAGGATGTGGTGTCTTGGTGATCTGGGCATTGGGAAGCTATTGGTGCTCTAGTCACTGAGGACAGAGGTCTCATGGTGTATAGATAGTTACAAGAGAGGACTGGTAGCAATGAGTTGCCCACCCATCTGGAGTATCCATAGATATCCTCACAATGAGGTGCACCAGGGGAATACTGGGTCATTCATTTCCATGGCATTTACCTTTTGGGCTTTTGCCCCAGTTCTGGTGGAAGAGGAGAAGGGTTAAGCACAGCAATGAAAACAGTAATGGACTTGGGATGGGGTTGTGGCTCAGTGGTAGAGTGCTCACCTAGCATGCATGAGGCACTGGGTTTAATCCTCAGCACCACAAAAATGTAAAATAAAGATATTATGTCCACCTAAAACTAAAAAATAAATATTTTAAAAAATAATGGACCAAAAATATGTAACTGCATAAACATATCACTAATGGAAACAGCTGGTCTAAAATATTACATTACTGTGACTCCAACTATGTGACTCCAGGAAAAATACAAAACAGACCATGAAAATATTAAATGTTGGTAGAGATTCAGGGAAAATGGAAAGATTGGACATCTGAAGAAGGGGATCGTTGTGTTGGTGAACATCATCTATGAGCAACCAAGATGGTGGATGCTCAACACTATGATTTTGTGAATACTTATATAGCTATGCAACACTGAGTTTAATTAATAATGATATAGCAATATCAATATTTTTACATTGATTTAATAATTATAACAAATATCACAGTAATTCAGAAACAAATAATAACAAAAACTATGGTGGATAGGCATATTGGAACACTGCATTATATTCTCATTTTTCTGTCCATGTAACTCTGATAAAAAAAAAAAAGTCAACTAACTGAAACAAACAGAATATTTTCAGGGACTTTCATAGATTCAGTCATACCCTCTGCAGAATCACCCAGTGAACACAGATGCATTTGTGCTGAGAGTTAATGACACCCAACCACCCAACCTAATTTTCACTGAAATTCTCTTGGAGGTTTTTGTGGTCCTTTTGCAGTTGGCCAAACAAATTAACTTTTCAATTTTCACTGTTTTTCTATGGAAACATGAAGAAAATTCCATAGGAAGAAAGCCAATTTCTTCCATCTTCAAGGATGTTCATATACATCTTCCATCATACAACAGTGATTACTTATCTACCTGTATTATAACTAATATTTTCTTAAAAACCAAGGAAGATGTTTTCTAAACTGATTTTAAACCATTCAGGCTTGAGGAGAAATGATCTGAGGTGCTTCTAAACAATAGTCCAGCTAACAGCTGGGAATGGTGGCACATGCCTTTAATGCCAGCAGTTCAGGAGGCTGAGTAGGGAGGATCATAAATTTGAGGCTATCCTCATCAATTTAAGGAGGCCGTAAGCAATTTAGAAAGACCCTGTCTTAAAATAAAAATAAATAAATAAAAAGTGTAGGGAATGTCTGCAGTGATAATCACCTCTAAATTCAATCCCTGGTACCAAACAATTATATATAGGGAGATGCAAATTGATGGGTTAGAGTGAAGCAGTATTTCTTATAGCTTGGCTACTTGGGATTGAAGCAGTAGAAATAACTCCCCAAGGTGGGTATAAAGGGGATTGCACTAATATTCAATATTGGACAGAGACCCTGAGAAAAATATATAGTTTGAGTTTATTAAATTAAAAAAGTGACAAAATTATAGAAAGTTGTTTCCAGTAGTAGTAGATTTACTACACAGGACAGAAAAGGATGAAAAATCTTAGAAACAAGTGTACTGTAGAATATCCTGAGACTGAAGAAGCACCTTCCCTAGCTCACACAGAGGCTCTCTGACTCATTAAACAGATCCACAAAAAACGCCTTGAGCTTACCAGTCACTGAAGGGAGCCAACCCATGAGTCAGGTGCCATCTTGGGATTACCAAGCAGCAGTGCAAAGACAACTTGGCAGGCGTATCTGGGGTCCATGGGTGGGTCTCCATATTTTATCTGAGACTAACAAAAACTTAACTGAGCCCAGCAATCCCAGGGAAAGTCAGGCTGGATCCCTAGAAATTTGATTCCTTCTAAATAGAGAATAACTAAAAATATTCCCTCTAAAATTAGGAACAAGTCAGAGATGCCATGTATCACCATTTATCTTAAATATAATCCTTAAAAGATGAGCCAGTGCAATCAGAAAAACGAAAGAAATTAAAAGGATACAAATAGGAAAATAGCTCAAAATATCCCTATTTGCTGATGACATGATTCTATTAAAAACTCCATCATAAAACTTCTAGAACTCATAAGCAAATTTACCAACATCCATAAATTAACTGTGTTCCTATACACTAATGATGAAACAACTGAAATAGAAATTATAAAAACTATCTATTCATAGTAGCCTCAAAAAAGAAACACCTTGGGAATCAATCAGACAAAAGAGGTGAAAGACCTCTACAATAAAAACTACAAAACACTAAAGAAACAAATAATTCAATCAACAAAGGGGCCAAGGACCTGAACAGACACTCTCAGAAGAGGATATACAATCAATCAACAAATATATGAAACCATGCTCATCATCTCTAGCAATAAGAGAAATGCAAAACAAAACTACTCTAAGATACCATCTCACTCTAGTCAGAATGGCAGCTATTATGAAGACAAACAACAACAAGTGCTGGCGAGGATGTGGGGAAAAGGGTACACTTGTACATTGCTGGTGGGACTGTAAATTGGTACAGCCAATATGAAAATCAGTATGGAGATTCCTTGGAAATCTGGGAATGGAACCACCATTTGACCCATCTATCCCTCTCCTTGGTCTATATCCAAACGACTTAAAAACAGGATTCTACAGGGACACAGCCACATCAATGTTTACAGCAGCACAATTCACAATAGCTAAACTGTGGAGCCAACCTAGATGCCCTTCAGTGGATGAATGGATAAAAAAAAATTGTGGCATACATGCACAATGGAATTTTACTCAGCAATAAAAGAGAATAAAATCATGGCATTTGCAGGTAAATTGATGGAGTTGGAGAAGACAATGCTAAGTGAAGTTAGCCAATCCAAAAAAAAAAAAAAAGAAATTCTGAATGCTTTCTCTGATATAAGGAGGTTGATTCATAGTGGGGTGAGGAGAGGGAACATGGAAGGAATAGATGAACTCCAGATAGTGCAGAGGGGTGGGTGGAAAAGGGAGTAGGCAGGGGATTAGTAAAGATGGTGGAATGTGATGGACATCATTATACAAAGTATATGTATAAAGACATGAGCTGGGTGTCAACATACTTTATATACAAACAGAGATATGACAAATTGTGATATATTTGTGTATTAAGAATTGTAATGCAAAAATACATGTATAAAGACATGAATTGGTGTGCACATACTTTATATACAAAGATATGAAAAATTGTGCTCTATATGTTTGATAAGAATTGTAATGCATTTTGCTGTCATGTATTTAAAAAATGAAATCAATTAAATAAAAAAAAGAAATTGAAAATACCTTAGAAGATCAAGAGATGTTTCATATTCTTATCTAGGTAGAATTAATGGCCATTGTCACAGTGGCCATACTACCAAAACCACTAAACATATTTAATGCAATTCTTATTAAAATTGCAATGATGTTATTCATAGAAATAGAAAAAGCAGTCAGAAAAGTTATTTGGAAAAAAATAAGAGGTCCAAAACAACCAAAGCAATTCTCAGCAAAAGAGTGACCAAGGGGCATCACAATACCAATCCTTAAATTATACTACAGAACTGTAGTAACAATAATAGCATGGTATTGGCACAAACCCCAACATGAAGACCAATGAACAGAGGGCATACAGAAAAACTCACATGAATACAATTCTCTCATACTAGATGGAGATACCACAAACATCCATCAGAGAAAATATAGCCTCTTCAAAAAATTTGGTTTGGAAATTAAAATTTATATGTAGTAAAATGAAATTGAACTCTTATTTCTCACCCTGTACAAAAATCAACTCAATGTTGATCAAGTGTGTGGGTATTAGACAAGAGATTATCCTACAAGAATATGTAGGACCAACTCTCCATCCTGTCAGCTTAGGGATGGACTTTCTCAACAGGACTTCTATGGCTCAAGAAATACAATCACAAATCTATTAGTGGGATGGTATCAAAATAAAAATTTCTTCAATGCCAAAGAAATAATCAAGAATGTGAACAAAGAGGCTACAGAATGGGAGAAATTCTTCGTCACCTGATCCTCAGATAGAGAATTAATTTCGAGAGTATACCAAGAACTCAAAAAGAAACCCCAAAACCCCAAAACAATCCAATCAAAAATGGGCAAAGGAACCTAATATGCACCTCAGAGATAAAGAAATAAAAATGGTAAACAAATATATAAAAAGTTTTCAACATCTCTATCACTTAGAGAAATGCAAACTAGTCACATGGCGATTTCATCTCACTCCAGTCAGAATGGCAATTATCAAGAATGCAAGTAACAATAAATATAGGTGAGGCTGTGGAGAAAAAGCTACACTTATACATTTCTGGTGAGGCTCTAATTTGGTGTGATTTGTATGGAAAGCAATGTGGAGATTCCTTAAGAAGAAAATTGGAATAAAACTACTATTTGAACCAGTTATCCCACTCCTCAGTATATACTCGAATGACTAAAACTCAGCATACTACAGTGACAGAGTCACATCAAAGTTTATAGCTATTTTGATTAATTCAAACTAACCTAGGTGCCTTTTTTTTAAAAAAAGTATTTATTTTAATTTTAGTTTTTGGTGGACACAACATCTTTATTTTTATTTTATTTTTAATGTTGTGCTGAGGATTGAACCCAGCCCCACGCTTGCCAGGCAAGCACACTACCACTTGATCCACATCCCCATCCCCCCAGGTACCTTTTAACATATTAATGGATAAAGAAAATGTGGTATATATACAAAATTGAATATTACTCAGCCATAAAAAAATTATTTCATAATATTTTCCAGTAAATGGATGAAACTGGAGGTCAAATGTTTTCACTGGCACATGAAAGGTAAACCCCAATAAAGTGAAGGAGAAGAACAAATATCCAATGTAGTAGACAAAGAGAAATAAAAGGAAGGGAAGATGAAATTAGGAAATTCAGGGGCTGGGGCTGTGGCTTAATAGTAGAATGCTTGCCCCTCGTGTGTAAGGAACTGGGTTTGATTCTCAGTACCACATATAAATAAATGAATAAAGTAAAGGTCCATCAATAAGTAAAAAAAATTAAAATTAAAAATAAGAATAGAAAAAAACAGTGGAATGGATCTGACATCATTTTCCTATTTACATTTATAAAAATACCTAAGTGAATCTCACTGTAATGTCTATCTTCAAGAGAGAGTGGGCTTCTAATTAGAAGACAACATATTCCATACTTGTATACTTTATCAAGATGGATTATACTATCATTCAGAATTTTAAAAAACCCCAAATCTTATATCTAATGTACATCATGATCCACTTACATGAGAACACTGTACTTTTGTTCACCTTACCAACTTTGGTGGAAATTCACTAAGATATTTCACAAAAAGATGTGTGCTATTCACTCTGAAAGACACACAAATTGTGGCTAATATTGTGAAAGAAAGTCCTTGATCCAAAAAATCCTTGTTATTTGGCAAATCAAAATTATCACAAAGGGGTTCTCTTTTGATGATACTAAGGCATAAAGAAGAATTCTAGGCTACTGATATATGAGATTCTCACACCAGCTTTTTGTGATTAAGCCATAATCTACAGAAGCTTAAGAAATGATGTCCAAACTCAGCCATAGCTCATGTAGGTTCCATGCTAGAGTATTCTTTAATAGCAAGAATAGTCCTGATCACACATGGTATGGGTGAGAGATGGGATAGAGCAGACTAGTATGAGGGATTGATTGAGGACACAAGATAACAATGGGAGTAATAATGAGCACACCAAAGAGAAAAGTGGCTTGCTTCAGCCTTAATTCTGATAGGGAAAAGAGGCAGGTATGGTTCTAGGTAGGTGCTGGAGAAAGGCAGTTTAAAGTCTGACTCTTACTGTATTGTATCCAGAACACAGATATTTATGAATTGTTATTCCTTGAAATTTTATAGTATTACTTTTATTTCATACCATTAGTATAACTTATAATATTACAAGAATTGTTGGACATGAGCAAATTATTTAGTAAAAATGTACACAAGAAATAATAATTCAAAAGATTGACAGATATTGCCTTACAATCATTTCTAGCACTTAAAATATTTCAAATCCTATTATTACAACTCATAAGCTCAGACACACTGTTACAAAATTCTATATAATATTAGTACTAGGAGAAACTTACCAAAACCTGATGAAATTTCATTTTTTTAAAATTTGCTCAGTTTCACTAGATGTGAATGATAAAGTATTTTCTTCACTACCACAAAGATATTTCAAATTTGGACAATTTGAATATTTTTTTGAAAATGTTCTCAAAAAAATGCATAAGAAATTTTATTCAAATTAAAAAAAAAGATCAGTAGATTAGATGAAGTGTATTTAGAGGTGAAAGGAGAGACAGAAAAGAGAACAGTGAGATGAATTTGACCAAACTTTCCTACATATGTTCATGAATCACAGTGAATCCCAACATCAAGTATATTCACCAGACACTAATTTATAAAAGAAGTATAAATAAATTACACAGGGATCAGTAGGGAAGGGAGAAGAGGAAGACAGGTGAGAGCAGAAATGCTGGTGACTGAATTAGAACAAATTTTATTTTATGCTTTTGTGATTCTGTCAAAATGTATCCTAATGTTATAACTAAAAAGGATCAGTACAAATAATACCAAAAAAGTAAAAAGGGGTATGAGTTAATAGTTTTTGTTACCAATTAAAATATTTTACAAAATAAAAAAATTCTAGATATTGATGGAAATACAGAAATAATAGAATGAATTTGAATTCATTGCCAAATAAAGTATGCAATTTTCACAGCTGATATTTCTATAGTAACATTAGTATATATAGTCCAGGTACATTTATCTGGTGACAGTTAATATCTCCTCATGTTGGAAAACACTGTTCCTTGATACTTTTTGTACTTCTGGAACTCTCAAGTTCAGATTCTCTTAGTTTTAGAGTTCTTCTTTACTACTATATGTCATTGAGAAAAGACATAGAATTTAACGTCAGCATTTTTCAGAGTTAGACATTAATTGATGTAGGTTCAAAAAATTTTAAAAAATAATCCTAGGAATTAAAAGAGATTTAAAACATACTAGAAAAAACCCATAAATTTGTGATAGAATAAATCAAATTTTTCACGGCTTGGTAGACTAATGTTACTATAGATAACCATAGGTGCAAAGATCTGGCTATAGTTTATATCCTTCTATGTTAAAAAAAACATTGCCCCTTGATTCCTAAAATATTCTAGACTTATCACCTTCTCCCAGCTGATCTGTTAGCTTTATTCTTTACTAATGGAAAATCACCAAAAAGGCACAGATAATTTCAAACAATAATTTTTTCATAACTATTTATTTATTAAAGAATAGAATGTATTTTGCTTATTAAATTTACTAATTCCTTTAGGAATAAACCAAAGTCCTTTATTGTAATTTTACTGAAGTTTCTGTAGCAAAGAAGAGCATCTTACAATAATCTACAAGGAATTTATTTTGTATTTTATGAGAGATAGTTTATTATCTACAACATTTTATTGCTGCTCCTGTCACCCAAATCTTGATTAAAGATGTCTGGAATTCAAATGATCTTCATAAAAATATTTCCAAGTACAGTTTCTATCCAGACACTGAATAATCACATATTTCACATTAGCATGATCATTGAGGTAAATTAAGTATAATGTCCAAGAATTCATGTAATTTTGAAGGAAAAGAAATGCCAATTAAAGCATAATAGTGGAGATGTTTTCCATATTGTCTCAAATGCCTAAATCCAGGCACTGGAAGCAGGATGACAGAAGCTTGGGAAACGTGGGCAGATTTTCTGAAGGAGAATTAATGGCTTGAGGGTCTACCTCCCAGCACTGAGGTGTCTTTCCGAAAATAAATATGCACCTAGAGGTTTCTTAGCTATGGAATGTGCCAGCATCTTTCAGACAGTATTGATCCAAATGTAAAGTTTACAGCTGTACTTAAACTTGGTCATGACAGACATTTTTTTTGCCTCCTTGGTGACAGATATGCCAACTCGAATGTGACTGGTTGAATTTGACTGGTCCTGTTGCCAACAGCTGGATTTTAAGTTTGAAATACTTTATTTCCCTTGAAATTGAAATTTTATTGCATTTACATAGAGTGTGTGTGTGACATCTCCTTTTTTTTGGTTGTAGGTGAACACAATACCTTTCCTTTGTTTATTTTTATGTGGTGCTGGGGATCAAACCCAAGTGCCTCACACATGCTAGGCAAGTGCTCTACCACTCAGCCAGAACCCCAGCCACCTTTCTTTTGTCTGATCAGAGGCAAGCAACATATAAAGTGTGTGTCTCAAGTCTACTTTGGCTGGGCATAGACGTAATTATTGTTCCAGGAACTTGGGAATCTGAGGCAAGAGGATGCCAATTTCAAGGCAAGCCTCAGCAACTTAGTGAGGTCCTAATACCCATAGTGAGAAACTGTCCCCAAATTAAAAATAAAATAAAAAGTTTCTGGGTATTGGGAATATAGCTCAGTGGTAAATCACCCCTGGATTTAGACACCAGTACCCACACACACCAAATGTCTACTTTGTTGTTTTCTACAAGCTTCCCTAGGCTGTATTTCCAGCTAATGTCAGCAAGGTATTTATGACAGCTTTC
Organism: Spermophilus citellus; assembly: GCF_964194105.1. Classification (NCBI taxonomy): domain Eukaryota; kingdom Metazoa; phylum Chordata; class Mammalia; order Rodentia; family Sciuridae; genus Spermophilus; species Spermophilus citellus. The sequence goes on from NC_138191.1 coordinate 15,000,565, forward strand.
CTCCTGTTTTCAAAATTCATAACCCTGCAATGCTGCCTTCTGAACTTTTACTTCACAAAACACATTTACACCTTGGGGTAGAAATTATCCCATCCCCCCAAACAAGAATTCTAGCTCCACCTTTCATGAGATTCAGTGCCTTCATTGAAAATATATCTTTCCATTTATCCTGCTCACATGGTTTCTGTGCATTCCATGTAGAACTCCTGTGGCTTCTGTTAACTGAGCCTCCTGTGGTATCTCTGAATTTTTTCTATGCTCACTGCCTTGATTTCATAAGCATTATGTCAAAGTTATGTACTGGCAGTAACTCTGCCTTTCTTTACAAAGGTATTTTGATAAAATTGTCATATAGCAAGACATTAAATCATTTATTCCTTCAATCTTCCTATTCATATGAAGACTCAGAAAGAAGTTACTATCACTTTTTTAGGGTTTAATAGATGAGAATGTGTAAGGCATGGTTAAAGAGACTGAGAAGAATGCCTTCATTGGACCCATGGCCCTGGTATTCAGTGGCACATTGACCATGTACTCATGGAACTCTGGATCATAGGAGAGACTAACTGAAGGAGACTTGATGTCAGTCTCTACTCCTGAGCAAATAAATATAGTTCAGGACTTGTCTGAAGAACTTGTCAGAACATTTATGTAAATGATCCCCCTGTAGCATTGAAATGGTGAGAATATATTCACTGATACAGAGGTCTGAGAAAATGAAGTCATAACCTAGCATTTCTTTCTGTAGATCCATGAGAAGAAGGCCCTACCAGCTATCTCCCTGTTTCCATGGAGGATTTATAAATATGAAAACATCTAAATCTATTTCATGAAGAAATTAGAAAATGAGACGAGGAAGAAAAATCTATAATACCACCAATAAGCAAGAATCAAAATTTGAAGGAAAGAAAAAGGCCACACTTAAGGTAGACGTTGCTTCCCTAAGCTATGGAAATTTTAATACACTGCATTAATTTTTCAAGTCAAGGTTAGATATTTATAAAAAATAAGTCAATAATTCACATTTACATAGTGCTTCAAATATATCAACCATATATGTACTGACTCACACCCATGGTGATAGGAGAAAAGTGCTATAATTGTCCTGCTTTTACTCAGGATGTAAACTGAGATGAAATTACTTACATGAGATGACATAGATTTCCATGATGGTAATTGGTGGGGACTGGATTAAAGGAAGCTATTTTGGTGCAGAACACATAATACAAAATCTCCCACAATTCTTTACTTCTATAAAGAAACAGTGTATTGAACATATTGAGATTATTTCCCTAGAAGATTCCAGTACCCACAGTGCAACCTTCATACCAACAGTCTTTTGTGGTATTTCAGATACTGCAATTCCAAAGACAAAAAAGACCACATTTTCACCCTTGAAAAATTTGAAGGACAGAATTAAAAATTAATGACTATAGCATTATGGAAGTTATAATCTAAAGGAAAACATAGTATGTTCTCCAGACTGAGAGGGTTAGACATTAGCACTTCCATGAGGTGAGGGGAAATCTACAAAATTATTGATCTGAAGAGCGAGTTATGAGCTAAAATAACTTTTAAAAAAATTTATTATTTCTTTTTCAGTTATTGGGGTGGAACCAGATTTCTTGTGGGGTAGGCCAATACTCTGCTATGGAGCCATACACTATTCCTCGAGTTAAAGTTGATAATGGAAATAAGAGCCTATCCTACTTCAAAGAATTTTTGTTACTAAATAGTGCTTCTAGTGATTATAAAATGTGCCAAAATGATAAAAATATTGCAATAAAAATGTTGCAACTTTAAAAACTTCTGGTTTACTTGGCAGAAACACATCATTTACTACCACTTTCCCATGAAGGTGAACTGACATTCCAGATTCAGTGCTTTTAGAAATGCCTTCAACTCTCAGACTTGCATTGGGCTCTCAACAAACATCTGTATGCTTGGCCTTCACATTGCCACAGTCTTTGTGGGCCACAAGCCCGGGCTTACTGATGTCCCTGTCACCCACTTGGCTCCAACACACATCCTCATGCTCCTCTCCATGAGACTTTTGGTATCTACAGACATTTGGGAACACAGGACATTCCTAGGTGACTTCAAATGAAAAGCACTACTCTTCCTGCACAAGATCATGAGAAGACTGTTCATCTGCACCCCCTGTGTCCTGATTGTGCTTCAGGCTGTCACCATTAGTCCCAGTGTCTCTTGGTTGGCAAACTTCAAATTTAAATCTGCAAACCCCCATTCTGTGACTATTTCTGTTCTTGTGGGTCCTCCCCATGTCCATTAATAGCAACAATCTTCTCTGCACTGTGGCAGCACTCAATTAAGTTCCTTAGGTTCAATCACTGGTAGCAAACACACACACACACACACACACACTCGCAGCAGCATATTGGTTGCCAGGAATGGGGTTAGGGTGAAGTGGGGTTCTGCTCTGTAATGGATATAAAATTTCAATTGTGTAAGATAAATAACTTCTAGATATTTGCAGAGTAATTCTGTGCTTATAGTTTTCAATAATGTAATGTAGACTTATGTTTTCAGAATACAGATATCCTACTTAGGGTTTTACTATTACAGAAGTCAGGAAGGGAAAGAGGGAAGATGATGGAGAGAGAGGAGGAGGAGGTAGAAGGCAGGCAAAAAATGGCTAGCCCCATGGTGCTCCTCCTACACAGTCAGGATGCCTGCTCAACGTGGACCTGCATTTGCTTGAGTACTCTGCAGTTGATTTCATAAAATTGTTCTTGATTTTTATCTTAGTACTTATCATTCATGAGTGAATTCCAATAAAGCAAAGAACCACACACACACATAAATGAACCCTTATGTATCTGGCCACCTTATGCATATTAAAGAGTTTTAATTCCTATCAGCACAGAAGTCCAGGAGGCCAAGAAAATGTGAGTGCTAAATAGAGTCATGCACAAGGGGACTGTGTCTGTCTAGCATATCATTACATTTCTCTGGTTTTCCATATTCCTTTCTGGACACCCTCACTCTCTGTCTCCTTTGTAGACTTTTCCTCTTCTTCAATGATAAATATATGTGTGTCCCCAGCTCAGAGCAAGGTTCTATGTGCTTCTCTATCTTCACCCTCACCCTAGGTCACCCTCTGTCTTATGGCAGTAAGTATATTTCACATTTCCCTGCCTCCCAAATGTTCATCTTCTTTCCAGCCCTCTTATCTCACCTGCAGATCTGTCCATGTGGATATCTAGAAGGCATCACAAACAACAGAGCAAAGCCTTCCTCAAGATTAATGCTCTTTATCCTGCCCCATGGGGTCTTTCTGTCTCACCCAGTATTGGGTGTTGGTCAGCAAACCCCTAGCTTGGCTCAAGATAAAAATTCAGGAACTATCATTGGTCTTTTGGCCCTCCCACCCACAGCAATCCATCACAAATTCCTGCTTATTTTAGAGACAAAATTATACACACACACACACACACACACACACACACACACACACTTGTGTGTATATACTCACAAAATTATAAATGCATAATTATATGAATATAATACATACAATTATAAATAAATAAATCAGATTCAACCAGTGTTTCCCGTCACATGCCATCATGTTATATAATATATATTCTATTGACACACAAGTCCATGGTAGCGGGTTCTGCTTAATGGCCACAAATCCTCCTCATATCAAAGAGAGTTAAAGGCTGCTTTTAAACATTAATTAATGCAAAAGTTTCAAAAACTTCTCATGGTCATAACATTCACACAACTTCTAATATTTTAAGAAAGATAAGGGGGGATAGCATCTTTAAATTAATACAGCAACATCTTAAAAGGACTTTCCCCCCAAGGACTGGGAATTGAACCCCAGAGTGCTATACCAGTGAGCTGCACTCCCAACTTCTTTTGTTCTTTATTTTGAGATAGGGTCTCACAAAATGGCAAAGGCTGGCCTTGAACCTCAGATCTCCTGCCTAAGCTTCCAAAGTAGCTGGGATTAACAGGCATTTGCCACAACACCCAGCTTAAACACGGATTCTTAAAGTGTAGTCTGATGGTCTCTGTGGCACTTTTGGAAGATCCCCTAGGTCCTATCTATCTCACAACATGCCTGCCTGAATTTTCTTTATACTTCAACCAGCACAATGCACTGCAACTGATAGAATGCAACAGATAAAGCAATTCAAATGCCTTTATGAAGTCAGACATTTGTAAAAATGCAAAGCAATCCAACTGTAATTATTAAATCTTTTGTATCAGAAAATATTGTCATTTTCAAATAAACATAATTTGTTAAGAAATAAGCTATAGTGGCTCAGGAGGCTGAGGCAGGAGGATTGCAAATTCAAAGCCAGCCTCAGCAAAAATGAAGTGTTAAGCAACTCAGTAAGACCTTGTCTCTAAAAATACAAAATAAGGTTGGGGATGTGGCTCAGTGGTCAAGTGCCCCTGAGTTCAATCATCCCCAGAATCCACCCCCCTCATATAAGTTATTACGATAATAAAATAATAAATGTTCTTAAACTGTTTCTGACATAATTTGTAATGCAATAAATATTGATATCAATAAGAAAATATAAGCTGCTTTTGCCGAAATGTACTGATTTTTCACTAGGGCCTATAGATGCCCAGTGGGTTACTGCAAGTGAGATAAGAGATACCATTTGGCACCTCTGAGATGTATATAATGTCTTTATTGGCTTGTACTAATCAGAGCTTAGCAAAGAACACAAAATGCCTCCAACATTAGCAAAGATTCCTGAAGCATCCCAGAACAACTGCTGGAGGAAGAAGCCAGGACTGAATTCATACCCTTACTTCATTTCCTAATGGAGTTGTGAAAAGACATATCTCCGTTGTCTTCTCCACAATGACAGTGAACAATCTGGGTAGTGCATTGTGAACGTCTAGTGCGTTCGGGTCCCTGGGTAAGGGTCGCGAAATAACCGGGACACAGGGGATGCAGAGCCAAGGCAGCAATTGCAACTGCATGCTGAGATTTATTTGCAAGTTCCTTTTATATTCTTCTTCTAACAAAGCAAGCAATTCTTCAGTAACACTTTACCCACATTGCCCAAAAATCATGCCTCAGCAGGTACACAGAAGTAATTCAGATCGTTCCTGTTCATTTGATAAGTACCCTCCCAAAGTTCTTTGTAGACATTATCTAATCCCCTGAAGATGCATTTGTTTCTTTAGAATGTACTGTTCCCGGGGACAAGTATGCAGGAAGCTTCTTCCTCCTAGCCAAACCATGCAGAACTTGTGACTTGCGATAAGGGGAAGAGAACTTTTTCTCCTCCTAACTGAGGTTTGCCTCAGCTGACCTAAATCACAACCACAGCTCTTGCAACCTGTCAGGCCTGAGGGAGCTAAACTCTGCACACTTGAACCCCAACAGTGCATGTAAGAGTACTCCTTTTAATAGTGGAATAATTAATTCTATATATAAAATTCATTGAGAGTTTCATAGGAAAAAAAAAAAGAACAGAACAAGCTGCTTGTAAAACAAGTACTACAGGACTTTCTAAAACTTCCAATAACCAAGCCAGCTGGTTGGTAGGCAGATACTCTGGTGGGCTCTAGAAATAAAGTCTTAAGTAAAATTCTGGTGCCTTCTAGTGTCTAATAGAAGTTGGCACTTCTAGAAAGAGAAAAATACCCATATCAAGCAAGGAGGTGTGGAGTGGAAGAGGTGAGACAGGTGTTCTTGAAACTTGAGGAGGGTGAGAATATACAACAGAGGAATCAAGCAAGCATCAGCTACTGAAGGAGACCTTTATCTCACAGCTAGCAAATAATTGGGAACATCTAAGTGACATGATGGTGGAGGCTGTGTTTTGAAATAATTGAGCAGGTGAAATATTGTCATGGATGGTAGCATTGAACCACATGCTTAAGGGGGTCAGTGCCTGAATTCTTGGGCAAGATCAATGGAATAGCAGTCCCCTAAGAGAAGAGAATCAAGGATTCCTGACTGATTTGTTTTTATCTATGTCCCAACTGTCTAGAACAGAGGCTGTAAGTCTTTATCATGATACGTCCAGACCCTAGGTCCCCTACCCTATCCACTGATAAACTGTCTTAGAGAATCACAAAGCTGGCACTTGGCTTCCCATCAGCCTGAGAGGAAGGTCTCATTCTTTGTCCTATGTTACAAATTCAGTGAGTCCCCAAAGGTCACCCCTGGCAAAGGTCAATGCCACCTCCATCACCTATGCTTCTCTCACTGCCCAGGCACCAGGAAGCCCCTATTGGTGAGTGAGGTGGATCGTGGATCTGGACCAGGCTCCAGAAAGTGGGACAACTGTGTCACATGTTTACTGTCTCTAAACCTTCAGGTCACACCATCTTCCCAACAGGCATCATGAGAAGTTTCTGTGAACACACCACAACAATGGCCACTCCCAGAAAACAAATCTCTAAGGTGACATTCGCAGGACCTTTCCAAGAAATCCCAGGGACCATAAACCAGCTAAATACACAGAAGGTCCAGAGCATCCCGTGAGACAGAGAGATTGAGGAATGCTGGGCCACCCTCCATTGCCTTTTTGGTAAATGGGGTAACTGAAGCCCCAATGGAACAGACTCATGTCACATCTTAGGCCATGGGAGCCCAAGGGCCTGGTTCCTTGCTGGGCCCACAGTGAAGGCTGATAGGATTTCCAAAGCATATGCAACTCTCTGGCTCCCTTCTTCTGCTGCAGAAGCGCTCACCATGCCCTCCACTCCAGAGTTTGGCTCCTAGTTCTCACACTGATCTTACCTGAGGAGCCCTGGGTGGGGCCAGCCCCCTACTTGCTTCCACTAGCTCCACACACAGCTGCTATGTGCTACACCTGACTAGCTCCACTGGGCTCTTACCAGACAGGTCTGCTCATTAACTGAACTCCACTGAGCCCGGCTTGGCTCCACCTCACCAACTCTTCCTATCCACTCTTCTCCACTCAGCTCCACTTGGCTCCACTCTGCCAGCTGTGCCCATTTGTGGGCTCCCCTGGGGTTGCTCTGCCTATCTCTTTGGCTCCACTTGGCCCTGCTCAACTTCCTCTCATAAGCTCTGACCTACAATTGGACGCCCCTTTTTGCCCTCTGCAGTACCACACCCATGTCACCCAATTGTTCCATGGCATTCTGCCCACTTGTCTTGTCCTCTTCTGATACATTTAACATATTTGGATGGAATGTTTTCCCCTCTAACCCTGGGACATTTTGATGTCCACCTTGGCCCAATTCCACTGACATCAGCACCATCCCAATTAGCTATGTTCTTCTGGACCAGCCTGGGCCTTTACTCAAGGTCACTCCTAGATCTGTCACCCCCACACCCACCTGAAAACCCCCACTTCTCCTTGAAAGCATCCTCAGAAATGAATAAAGGGGTCTTGCAGAGTTGCCTGTGGTCACTGACACCCTGTACCTCAGGCTGTGGGACAACTAGACTTGGGCGTCTGTTCTCCTTAGGACCCCACACCACCAATGGATGTCCTTGGACTACTGTGCTCAACTCTGCGTCCCAGTATCTCTGATTACAGTGCAGCTTGTGATTATACTTTATTATCATATAGGTGGGCATGTTTTGAATGCCTTCTGTGTGTCAGGTAGAGTATGGAGAAAAAGGAGACACTTGTGAGAAAAGATAGCAAGGTCCCTGTCCTGCTCGTGGAGGATCCCAGCCAGAATTAAAAGAGTGCTTGTGTGCACAGGAGCTGGCCCTCTGCTTTTCTCAAGCTCTGTGGCCTTCAAAACCTTCTCTTAGCATTTAAGCACAGGATGGGCACAACTTCTGTGTAAAGAAGAGGCATCTGTTCTCTCCTCACCAGCCAGCCCCAAACTGCTCAGAATGAGGCAGCACCAGTGTATGACCATGCCTTATCTTTCTAAAGGTTGGGTCTCAGGAGGAGAGACTCTTCATCACAACCTCTATGTAATTATTCTTCATTCTGAAAATCTGAGGCAATGCTAGGGAGACAGGGCAGCAGCTGGGGATTTGGCCTGCAAGCTTCAGAATATGAACTGGGTGATTTAAATAAAAACAATTGGTTAGAGGACATTGGAGAGATCAAGGGAATCTGATAGCAAAGTTCATTAAACCAAGAGCTCAGCTGTGCCAGTTGTTCTCAATGCCCCAAACTCCTGCACAGTCATCCCTGGACACTGCTGTTACGTGAGCACACTGTCAGCCTTTCTGCTATCTCTTTATCACTGCTCAGGTTCCACATCTCCAAAGAAAGGGTCTAATTGGCTGGGTGTAGGTATTGGGAGAAACATTTTTTTATCACAGGTATTCACATTCAAGTAGGTATGGAAGGATGAGTAGAAATTTGCTAAAGGGCAAAAGGAAGGACATTCCAGGTAAGAATAATCTGTATGGTCCCACAAAGGAATTTGGGTCTCAGAATCATGTGGCCACACTATGTCAGGTGATTTTCCCATCATGTGTTTCTGTACCCCCAAATCCTTCAAAACTAGTACTAATTTTTTTGGAAACCTCATCATGTTGTTTTATAAAAATGCTAAAGGCTTTTATAGAAAATTCAAAGTATACAGCAGAATACTAAAACATTGGGTAGGGGTTGAGGATCATGACAACCTAATGCCACAAACACCAGAATTAGCCTTAGGCCACATTATCCCAGGTGCCTTTCTACTCATATAAGTGGGAAGAAGTGAGGGGGAATGGGAGAGGGAGGATGGGTAGAAAGAAGTAAAAAAAAAAAAATTAAAATGAGATTGAATGTATATGACAAGTTTTAAATAAATCATTTTCAGTTTAATTTAAGAAAAGAAAATCAAATTCAGGAGAAAAATAAGCAATTGCTAACTTTTAATTTAGAGGGAAGTGATGGGAGGGGAGGGAAGGGGATGTGAAGATAGGAAAGATAGTAAAATAAAACAGACATTATTATTGCATGTATATATGTTACTACATGACTGATATGATTCTACAACATGTACATATTTCTTTTGTGAGAAAAATACCTATTTGATATAAGATCACCCCAATACTGTGATTAAAACTTTTTCTTTTCCAAATTTTAAAAGAGAATATTTTTTTTATTAGCACATGGAAATGGTTTATTTAAAAGTAAATCTGTAAAAATGTGATCTACCCTGGTCTTTATTAAATTAAAAATCAAAAGATGAAATATCATTTCAGACCTATATACATCAAGATGCCAGTTCTTATAAAATGTATTTAGTTGTAAATGCTAGATTATGTAAAAATAATTTCATATCAATTTTATTTAATTTCAATGAATTTCCCCCAACTCTAATATTAAAAACATCAAAAGAACTTAAACTTTAATGGCAAAAAAATCCTATTTTTCCCATCTACTAAAAAAAAGATTTTGTTTTCCCTTATTAACATACAATGCCCTATTATTAAGGCACAACTTTTTTTAGAACAAAACTGAAATCACAGATGAGGTTTATTTTACACAACAGTTATATAAGACACACTTCTGTAATGTATATAATTAAATACAGTTTAAATTCAACCAAGATCTAAAATTAAGTCACATTTCTATCTAGGAATAATCAATACATAATCACAATAGGCAGTTGCATCTAGAAGAATCCAAAACAGTTCCTGTTTTGACCTATCACATTGTCTCAGGGAGTCCATCTTCAAAGGTGTTACTCAAGAGAGGAAAAGCTGATTATTTTCTGTAGTGTACCCCACTTTTCTTTACTTACACTTGGACTATCAGATATAGTTGTAACCTTCACAGTCTGAGTGAAATCCTATTTTTGAAAATAACATAAGAGACTTGAGCAGAGTTGCTGACTGTAGCATTCAGGGCAGATGTTTGCTCTGCACCTCCTTCAGCCGCCCTTCCCCTCATTTTCCATCTCTCTTCCTACCCCATTTTCAGCTATTGTTCCTGTTCCACCTCCTCTGACACAATTTGCAAAATACCCAAAGGGAGCACCCAGCAAACAGAAATAATTTGCACAACTGTTACTTAAAACACACAAAACCAAAATGTTGCTGTTACTTCATTAGACACCATAAATAGTTCACTTGCATATAACTGATTTAAAATTAGAAACAAACACTAAAATTGGGGGAACAGAAAATTATATACTAAAGACAAACATGACCATCTTGTAGGCCCTTGTAAACTCAACTGAAATGGGGAATACAAGTATGGTAACCAACAGAAAAAGCAGGTTTCCTTAAGAAGGCTTATCTATCCCATTTTCTCATATTTTTTGTTGACATTCCTGAGATGGGTTGGAAGAAATGCTTTGTAAAGACTTTTGCATTCGATTAGATTTGACAGCATGAAAGTTTGTAGCTTTGAAAGTGATTTTCATTTACACTTTTTGTGCAGTTTGGAAAGTAATGGTTACCTAGGCCAGGATTATCTCCCTCACTGGGAACTTGACCAGAGCCTCAGTTTTACCAAAGATTTTAGCAGCCAATCTGGAGAGAAGGGGGTACATAAAAGAAAATTTGGAAAATGAGCATGGGAGTATATATATCCTGGCTAAGGAAGAGAAGCAGACATGAGAACATTAATGGGCAAGGCAAACAGGTAATAAGGTAGAGATGAAGAGGGGCAGAGGAGAGGGCCAGCCAATAAATACTAACATCACCACTTCTACTGATATGATGTATAAAACTCAGCCTTAAGGGAAAACTATCCTCAATGTAAGGGCAAAGATGAAGGAAAGAGAAGACCCGGAGTTGGGCAGGTAGGAGTCACTAAAAGGAAACTACTTGTTTTGCTATGTTTTAGAAATGATATTGTATGCCTCACTCATGAAAGTAACTTATTAGTATGTCTGGGCATAATAATGCCTCATATAAATAAATATAAATACTGTTGTTTGTAATGTATATTGGCTCTTAGAAATAAAATTTAAAAAATGAATTTTCTATAAAAGTACTTAAAAATCCTTAGTAACTAGACTATATCCAACAAATTATAAAAATAATGTATTTAACTCTCAGCCAATACCTTAATTTTGCACACAACACACATCCTTCACATCCTAGCTATGTAGATTAATGGAATTAAAAATAAAACTAAAGCAATCATGCTTGCTAATGTGAACTAGTTTTCATTAAGTTATGAAGTTTCCACATAATATTTTTAAAAACCACCAATTAAATTCAATTTCCTATTTGCCAGTCATTTCCCTGACATATTAAAGAAATGCTTATACCACAGGATTCTGGTAATGGCATATGCCTTTGCCATCTCTCTGGAGAACAAAGAATTTCCTTATCTTACATGAAGTAAACAGATGAGGTTTCTGATATTCCTTTGCAAGTTCTGAAGTCCTATTTAAATTCAAGTGTTCCGACCACAACAACTTTGAATTTTCACTGAATAAAAAGCCTACTTAATGGATTCAGTTCACTTAAAAGGAATCAAAGGGCTCTGTACAGTGTATTATGCAAACCTAAAGTATGAACATTCTACCAGTTTAGAATGTACATTCTGTGGTTCAATTTACCTCCAAGATAAGAAAATAAATAGGAAACTTTTTTTTAAAGATTAAATTGTTTAAAAAAAAAAGAAGAAGAAGAAGAAGAAAGCAAGCATGAAAAATCCCTCTCCTTATCATTGCTATGGAATATAAAGGCATCGAAGCCACATGAAATAATTGTGATTCTTTACATAAATTGTCTGGATATCACGCTGAGAGAACCCACACATCCCAATGAAAGATTTCTCATAAAGCAAGGCTGTAGTTTGGCAACAAAACAAATGTCACAACTTTTTTCCCCAACCATATTCTGCTGCCTGAATTGAAGAAAAATTTCATCAAAAGGTAACTTTAACTTTCATTACTGTAATTTGAAAGGAATATAGAGTATCTCAAAAGTTACTAGTATGAGAATTTGGTTAGGTTAGGTAATAATTTATTAATAGAAAAAGCAACCATGGCAAAATCAACTGTATTCATTCTTGACAATGAATCCCTTTATATAAACCTGGCAAAATTTTTAAAACTCACTAAAACAAAGTTCCTGAAAATAACAAAAACTAATTTAAACCATGTAATACCAAATAACTTTCCATTATAACAGAATCATTTATATTCTTAGTGTCTTACAGCATTATTTTATCCCTAATGAGATAATGTATCAAAATAATAATGCTAACCCTAAAACCCCAAGCCAAACCTTACAAGTTAAAGACTAAATACCAGTCGGGAGGAAAAGGATGGAATCATGCATCTTTCATAGGGAAAATGAAAATCAACAGCAAGATGGTAGAAATGTTGAACCCATGGGTGTACACATACACACTTTTCTTTATAAAAAACAAAACAAACCACACACAGAGAAAATTACAATTAGAATGCAAACCATCATATATCTATATTTTCTAGTAGCTGGTGAACCTGTTATTAAAATTTCAAAGAAAAAAATCATTTTAAGCTTTTTCTATTTTCATCATAGAAATATTCAGTAACAGATGAACAGAGCATTTGTTGAGTATTAATGAATGTGTAGCTTTTGTGCTTTCCAACCAAATCAGGAGTAAAAATTCCCAGTTATTATATTTTCAGTAAGATAATAATTGTAAAGTTATATTAAACACTTACACAAAAATCAATCCTTCCTTCAACCCAATTCTGTGTGAAAGTATTAACAAATAGTGAAGATTCATGATGTTGTGTGAAAATGGTTGACTTATAACAATGTAGACTCAGCTATAGATTTTAATTCACAAATATATATATGCGCCTTGTGTATGACAACTGTACGAAAATAGTCTCAAAAATAAAGACAATACTTGAGACACGAAGCAACCCATTTTCCCTGATTCTGTATCCTATTACAGGGAAAATAAGTCCTTGATGCTTCATAAATACTTAAAAAGGTTCAAGATGGCCTTAACCATGCATAGTCTCCACAGTCCTTTGAAGCTTCCAGCATTTCAGGCATAACCATGTCAGCTCTGGAAGAGCAGTTGCACTCTGTAATCAGTGATGCTTACTTATGTCCTGTCTTTTCAAGATCTGGGAGTTTTCTAACCAGAGCCTGGTGGTTCATTTTGATACTAGCAAGGAGTCCCCCTTCAATTCCATCTGACCCAGTGTAACTAATTTCTTCACCACTCAGAGTGGTCATATGCCCTCCAAGGGCTTTTAAGATGGCATTGCCTGCACATATATCCCACTTTTTGATGTATGTCACATGGATATATAGATCAGCTTTTTCTTGAGTCTTATCAGGCACATCCAAGAGTGCTAAAACTTTGTAACCAGCACCACCAGCTGGGATGATTGCAGTCTGGTTTCCAAATGTCTGAAGAGCAACCTGTTTTACCATCCCTGAATGGGAGAGAGACACGATGATCTTAGGGGTCTTTTCACTGTAAGAAGAGCGGGCTTTCACATTTGAGCCACCATCTACCATTGTCCAAGCTGTATATTCCGAAAATGGCTTATGTATAACTCCTAGCACAGGTTTGCCATTTACAGCCACACACACCATAGTAGTGACATACTTTCGAAGATTCTCTGTGTATTCCTGTGTAGCATCAAGTGGGTCAATCCAGACAGTAACACTTTCTGCAGGTACCTCTTTTGGGGTAGTTATTTCCTTAAGAATATCCTCAGGAATCTTATGATCCCATAAGATAACCTCCTTATCATTTGCATCCACATGTTCCTCAGTATTTATCTGCACGCTGGGGAAGGCAGTCTTGAGCAAGTAGAACATCTTGCGGTTGGAGAGCACGTCGCCGCTGGTCATCTCGTCCTCTGCTCCCTCGCGTGTCTTCCCCTTGGACTTCTCATGGAGGACGTTGCTCTCACGGACGCGCCTCACCTCGTCGCCGCCGCGGACTGCCGCCAGCACGGACACTGCCAGCATCTCGCGCAAGTCCATCGTGCCCGCATCGGCCACGGCTGCGGGCCCCGCCGCGCCGCCGCCCAGCTCGCCACCGAGGCCAAAGAGGCTGAAGCGGCCGGCCAGGAAGCCGGAATAGAGGTGGTAGAGCACGCCGAGCCCCAGCAGGCAGAACACTGCCACCCCCAGCGGGGACAGGCGGATGCCCATGGGGGCCATGGCGCGGGAGGCCGGGCGCTTGGGGCGGCGGCCTTTACAGGCCTCCCCGCTCCCGCCGCCCCCGTGCTCCGGGCCAAGGGCCGCTCGGGCTACACCGGCGCCCGCTCCCCGGCGCCCGCGCGCCCCATCGCTCCCTTCCCCGAAAACAAGAGAATATTTTTAATAAAGGGATGGGGATGTGGCTCAGAGGTTAAGTGCTGCTGGGTTCAATCCCTGATACAAATTAATAAATAGATAAATTAATTAATTATTGTGGGTCTTTTTTCATAAATTATATGTTTTTATTTTAGTTCTTATTTTTCTCTGTTGTGACAGATGAGAAAAGTAAGTACTTCATATATTCTTTCATGCCCACACTCAATATTTTGCTGCTAGGCTATTGTTTTATGCAAAGTTTCCTAACTGCTACTTTCCTTCCCTTCAGTACTGTGATCCTGGATTTTTCCTTTCTTTGTTCATTTAAATTCAAGTCTTCAGGTGGCACAACCTCATTTTATAGGTGGTAGCAACAAGACTTTTTCTATGTCCCTTTCTCCATGGTCAATCAGAGAAGGAATTGGGGTTCAGACCAGTGTTTGCCTGTTGTGGAGACAGTGCTCAGGAGAGCCACAGGGGCTCTGAGATTTTGGGCTTGAGTGTTCACATCAAGAGCAAAGATACTTGCTCTCTGTGAACATTCTAGGGAGGGTGAGTTCTCCTGAGCAGGACTCACAGCTAACTGTCCAAAGGGCTCAGATTAGGAACTGGACAGGTTTTCTGTGGTGCTTCCATTCCATTTCCATCCCCAGAGATCTGAGAATGGAATTGGCAACAAAGGTTGCTGGTCCTCTTGGACTAGATGTTTCCCATACCTGAGAACTATGAACAGAAAGTAGAAAAAAGAGTAAATACAATACTTCTGTTTTTTTCTCTACTAGAAAAATACACGTGCCAAATACTGAATTTTTTTTCCTTTCACTTGAAGTGGGAACTCTGGGTTTCTATGAGTACCAAAGCATACCATCAGGCTCCAGGACCCTTCCAGTTTTTCATTCTGCCATTTTTCTCAGCACCACTATCAGGGGAAGGGGAGAAAAGGAAAAACAAAGAGCTAGAGATCCAGTGCCTTCCATTGACAAGTCATTGGCCAGCAGATAATCATAGCTACTCCTATCTTCAAAGGATTTGGGGGAATGTAACTTGCTTTTGGTTTTTGTGAATTGGCTTTGTTTAGTTTTTGGTTCTGGGGACAGAATCCAGGAATGCCTAAACACTGAGTCACATCCCCAGCCCTTTTTATTTTTTAGAGATGATCTCACTAAATTGCTTTGGGCCTCAATGTATTGTTGAGGCTGTTGTTAAACTTGTGATCCTCCTGCCTCAGCCTTCAGAGCCTTGGGTACTGCAGGTATGTGCCACCATGCCTGGATATTTATTTTGTTTATTTATTTTATTTATTTAGGTGCTAGGATGGAAACTGAACGTGATGCACATGTTCAGCACTTGCTCTACCACTGAGCAGCACTTACCAGCACTTGAATGACCCTAAATCTGTCCCTTTGAAGTGCTAGCAATACATTTTTTTAAAGTTTAAAAGTCCCATGGAACAAATGAGGGTTGTCTGGAGTTTTAACTTTTTTTAAAAAATATTTTTCAACATGTAAGTTTTCATCATATTGGTCAATCAGTTGAGCTGGGCTGGCTGTGTAGTAGAGCCAGTGCAGGGTCTGAGAGGGGCACGACTGGGTGGGCAACCAATAGGATAGACTGAGGATTGTGATCAGAATGGTGACCAGATATTCAATAAATGAATAAATGAATGGTTGTGTGTTCACTTTCCCCAGAACTGAGGCAAAAGCCCTCAATGAAAGGCCATGGAAATGAACTGCCCAGTATTCCCATGATGCACTTCATTGCGAGGATATATATGGCCACCCCTGATTGCTGGAGAACTTATCACTGATTAGCCTACTCTGATACCTGCCTGTCCCCCATGAGATCTCTGTCCTCAGTGATAGATCTCCTATACCTTTCTAATGTCCACACCACCAAGACATAGCCCCACATCCCCGATCACCTGAGCTACCTATCCAACATTTTATTTTGGCAAAAAATTGCTGTTTATTTTCTGTTTGATCTGAACAGACATCTGAAATTTTTTTAACAAATCATGCAAAGAAACTGGATGAGAAGTCCTAGATTTCCCCAGAGGTAATGACCATTTATTGTAACTAAACTGCTGTTAGTTACTTTCCATTTTTATGTTTTTGCTTGTTTTTTTTTCTAGAATTACATGGCAGTGGAATGTATTTTGACTTATTATATATTTATGGAGTATAACTTTGGATTACTGTGGTTGTACAGGTTGTGGAGTTTCACTGGTTGTGTGTTCATAGATGAACATAGAAAAGTGATGTCCCATTCGTTCCATTGTCTTTTCTATTTCCATCCCACCTCTCTTCCCATGATTTTTCTTTCTCTAATCCATAGACGTCTATCTCCCCACCCCTATTAGTTACTTTAAAAATTGTTAGTTACTTTAAAATATATAATTATTGCTATACACTTGACAATTTCAACAAGCCTAGAGGTGAAGTGTCTCTTCATAGCACAGAGTAAGCTATAGTGCTTCAAACGCCAAAGAGATCAGGGAGTTCAAAGCAAAAGAGTAGAGCTTCAGACCTGAGAGGAACCACCCTGGACTCCCAGGGCTCTTCAAGGAGGACAAAGGACACTACCAAAAGGTGGGGAGTAGTGCTTTTTGTGTACCTTCAGATGTTGAGTGTTGCTAAAAGTTTTCTTTAGGTCTCTTGCTGTGGCAGCCAGAACTCTGATAGTTCCTGTTATTTTTTTTATTCACAGATCTCAAGGGCTTGAAAAAAATTTTGATTATCAATACATGATATCACCAAGAAAGGAAGACAGGGACCAGGCATCATTATAGTTTAACTTAAATTAATAAAATTTCTTCTATTAAATATAAATCAATATTTTCAGTCAAAGTAGGGCATGTGTGCATGTGTGTGTGTTTCAAATGGGGTTTTGGTAACTTTTCTTGGGCTCAAGTGATTCTCCCACCTCAGCCTCCTGAGAAACTGGAACTACAGGTGTGTGCCATTATGCCTACCTAACCAAAAGTATAATTAGCAAGTGGCTCAAGACTAAATAAGTCCAATTATAAAGTTTCAGGTCACTATAACAAATAGATTTCTTGGTTCATAGGTTTGGAAGTTTCAGTTATTGTTGGTTGATCATGTTGTCTTGAGTTTATGGAGAGGGAGCACCTCATGGTGGGGGCTCTAGTGGAACGTTTCAGAGAGTGATAGAAAGGAGGAGGCTGGGGTCCCATGATCTCACTAGGATATGCTTCGAATGACCTACTGGGTCCCATTTCTCTCTCTCTCTCTCTCTCTCTCTTTCTATCTCTCCTTCCATAGTAATTGAGATGAAACCCAAGCCCTTGCACATACTAGGCTACTGCTCTACCACTGAGCCACTTCCACAGCTCCTAGGTCTCACCTCTTGCAATTTCCCTCACTGCCCAATTGCTCCATTTTGGAGACCAAGCCTTGACCATGTGGATCCTTGGGGCTCATAGATATTCAAACCACCAACAGAATCTTTATGGATTTAGAGCAAGACACCAAAGAGGGAACACAAACACCCACAATCCAGAGCCCTCACAAAGGATAGCCAAAGAGGGATCTGCCATGTGTTCAGAAATTACAGGAGATGAACTGAGTAATACTTGCAAACCCATAGGAGCATATTTGGTAGTTTCCAATAGAATGTCTATGCAACAAAACCATGGGAGAAATAAAGAACAAACTGTTTGTAAATATACAAATAATATAAAATTTTGACATTTGCAGAGCTGCTTTGAAAATTGAAAATATAAATTCCAAAGGAATTTTTTTTCAATAAGAAGAAAAGTTTATCACAAACATCTTTTCAGTTCTCAGGTAAGTTAAAAAAAAACACTTTGATGCAGTGAAGAATTAGCTTGTCAGTGGCAGAACAAACCACTACCTATGACCCTTAAGTGACTTCATCCTGTGGGACTAGGTATCTGGAGAGCTGACATCATGCTTCTCTTTGCTGCTTATGATGGTAGTAGACTGGCAGAATACATTTGGACTTTTTGTATTCTCCATGGAAGTGTGGCAGCTGCAGCTGTGATCTTTGTTTCCCTGTCACCTAACATACCGCAGCTTCAGACTGCTTGACAGCAGCTAATAGGCAATGGCAGATAATTATGAATATAATCATGTAGTGATGCAATTTATAGTGACAATTTTATGCACCCAGATTTTGACTTACTCATATTGCAAATACTTTTCCATTCCCATTGACAATCAGATAAATACTAATTTGTATTATATGACAGGGTCTGTAATTACTTTGACCATCTTGCCCTAGTGCTATACCATTCTCTTCCTCACTATAATGATAATGTCTCTCAGTAGACTGGTAATCTTGGTATTGCATCTGATGTCTGACAGTACCCATCCTGCAGTAGGCAGAGAGGGAGTCTCAAGTGGATAAGAGGAAAAAAATCCATTCTCAGACAATAATAAACAAGCACCATCTGGATAAAAACTTTCTGATTATACCTCTCATTTTCCAAGGAAATTAACTCTGAGTTTTCAAATGGGTACCAATCATAAAAAGCCAATTGATGGCCCCATGTGTACTCCAATAAGTAGGACCTATCATAAAATAAAGTGTAATAAGAAAGACATTTAATGTTTTTGAATGCATATACATTTAGAAGATATATGTCTGAAGTCTGTCTACTGAAATTAGATCAAATTAATGCCAAACATTATCAATTTATGTAGATCATAGTGAGATTTGAGTTCTAAATGCCTTAGTTTTGAGAAGAAAATATGGACACTCAACTGGGAAATCTATGCCTGGTATAAAAAGAAGGTAGTGCATAAGAATGGGAGAAAATACAGATGGAGGAAAGGAAAGTAAGTAGGAAGGAAGGAATTTATGACTAATATACTGTAATTGGGCATGAACACAGATTAAAGAGGCCTCCTTCTTGAGCAAGCCAGCATTCTCTGCATCGAGGTGATTGCAACTTCCCTCAGTAACTATGGGTCCTCAGTTATTCACCCATTTTAGACCATTCCTTTTCTTCTCTCATTCAAGTCAAGCTTGAATTTGCAGATCTGTTTTAATTATTGAACACTAATCCACGAAGGAAGGTACATAGGTCACCGCTCTTCTTGGAGGTAATTTCAGCAGCTTCTGTAGATTGTAGCTTAGCCAAAAGCAGGCGCTGTAAGAACCATGGATGTCAATCCCCAAATACTCTCTTCTTCCCCCTTCAGTACCTGCAACAGAGAACATGTTTGCTGTGACCTTTGGCTAATGTAGGGTATGCTCATGTAGTCATTTCTAATTTCAGACCATGGTTGGGTCTTCCTATAGTGAGGGAACAGAGGAACTGAGCTGGCTAGAATTGACTCAGAGGTCCTGATCCCTGTTTCTGGTTGATAGTATCAGTCTCCACCAAAGTCTAGAAATGGATCACTCACTGGGGAAAGATTATGTTATTAGAAATATAGAGAAACAATGTGAGGGAGCCTCAAATGTCAAATCCGTTTCCTCTCTAATCAATATTTCTCTCTTTGTAATAACATCAGCCACAATTTATTTGTTTTTTTTTTTTTTTAAATGTGCACCAGCACACCTCTTTACATCAATTGTCCTGCTGAATTTTCATGCAAGCTCCTTCAGGTGTACAAAAGTATTGTTTTTTTTTTTTTTTTTTTTTTTGCATGTTACATGGTGGTAGTGAGAAGGACTTTAAAAAAAATTTCCATATCATTTTCTCTTAAGCATTAGAATAGTAAAGTGATGTTCAAACAAATCTTCCTCAGTAAGGAAGGACTATCAGAATTACAGGGAGCTAACTCACTACTCATGTTTTGGTAAAAGTTGAGTCAACTTCCTTGAATATGTAAGTTACTGATTTTCTCCATACAATTTTTTTTTGTTCACTCTTCTGTATAAAGTGAGTGAAAATTTTAAACATAGATGATATGACACCCTCCTGTTAGGAATGTATTATTAAAAATTCAAAGAGAAGGCAGGGTTGTTGTGCATCATTCCTTCTCACCACAAAGGCATATGTGTCCAGGGGTAAGGTCTGGTCATTGCTTAGGCTAGCAAATCTCTGAGCATGTTCTGTCTATTCTAATTAACACACTTTATTTTATTAGGGCAGTTTTACAGTTACAGAAAAATTGAGCAGATAGTCTAAGTTTTCATATGCATTTTCCCTGCTCCTTTTCCCTATTTTTTTTTTTTTTTTGGTTGTAATTGGACACAATACCTTATTTAATTATTTTTATGTTGTGCTGAGGATCGAACCCAGGTCCTCACTGGTGTCAGGCATGCACTCTACTGCTGAGTCACTCCCCCAGCCCTCTCTTATTTGTTATGTTTTGCATTACTGTGGTACAGTTGTCACTCTTTCCAAACTAATATCATGTTACCAATATTGACATATCATTTTTAGTTACTTGCTGAGCAATTGTATATGTATAAAGAAATACAGAGTTGTGAGTATCCACATTTAGAGTAGCTTACAGAATAGACTGGGAATCCTAAGGACCCCATAATTTAACTCTTCACCCTCTCCCATATTCTCTCAATCACTCTCAGCAATTAATCATTTTTGCTGTCTCTTGCTTTGGCTTTTCCAGAAGGTCATATTGTTGTCTCACAAAGATGAGGCAATTCAGACCAGTTGTTACCCTAGCAACATAGGTTTATGTCTTTTCGTGTTCCCCTATTTATTTTGTATTGCTGAGTGACACTTCACGATTTGGATTTGTCACAAGCTTTTAAAATTAATAATAGATGATAGCTTCTGGAGGATATCTTGGTTTCTTTTTGTTCTTAGCAATCATTAATAAAGTAGTTTAAACATTTGTGTGCAGGTTTTAAAACCTTCAACTCCAGTGGATTATTAGCTGGGACTATGATTGCTGACTCATGGAAGACTAATTTTCACTTTGTAAGAAGCTGCCAGACTGTCTTCAGGGTGGCTGTGCAATTTTATGATGCCACCAGGAGTGTAGGAGACATTGAATTTCTCCTCATACTGTCAGCAATTAGTGATTTCAGGTTTGGGATTTTGTCCATTGTTATAGTTGTGTTTCATTTACTATTCTGTAATGATGCATGGAGTTCAGCATCTTATGTGCCGCAGTCCAGCTGCAGCAAAATAACTGGGGGGTGACGAACAACTTGTGTTCATTGATACAGCAGGAGTGGAAGTCGTTTATTGTAGGACAACAGAGGTATTTATACATTCCACACAGCTTATCTTAATTTGCATAAACTAGATACATCAGTCAACCAATAAGAAATCTCCACACTTAATGGTTCGCTGGCCTTACTTCACAAACCACTCCCTCTGGCATTTTGCCAGGCGCCATCCAGACTTGCTTACAGACTCTAACACTTATGCTTATTTGCCATCCAAATGTCTTCTTAGTAGAAGTGTGTTCAGTCTTTCACTCTCTTATAAAAAGAACTTTATTCAGGTAAAGCTGATCTGCAATAAACTACATATATTTAGTAAACCATTTTCTGTTCTGTGAGATACACACACACACACACACACACACACACACACACACTGGTAAAACCATCACCACAATCAAGATAGCAAATATTGATATGACACCCAAAAGTTCTGATGTTCCAAATTCCTCATTCTTACTTCCATTTCAATCCAGGACCCACCACTGATTTTTATCTTTCTAGACTAAATTGTACTTTGTACTTCAGAGAAATCTGTACCTTAGAGCCCTAGGCTGCATGGTAGGTGATCTTGGGACATTATGTCACCCAGCCCTAGTTTTTTCAACTATACAATGAGAATTTCTCCAACCAAATCTGAATAACATGGTGTAGATTACCAACAAAGTAAATAAAAACCTTGAACAGCTGCAGACAC
The DNA here is from genome assembly GCF_964194105.1 of Spermophilus citellus. Classification (NCBI taxonomy): domain Eukaryota; kingdom Metazoa; phylum Chordata; class Mammalia; order Rodentia; family Sciuridae; genus Spermophilus; species Spermophilus citellus. The sequence goes on from NC_138191.1 coordinate 15,022,551, forward strand.
ATAGTAGGCTCTCAGTTCTTGGAGTGTTACTAGCTACACTTTGGGTAGGTGATCCAGGGGCTTTGGGGGAGTCTATAGCTACATAGTGCATTCTGATCACCCTTAGCTTCTATGCCTTCAGGGGAGTACAATTCATTGTTTTCATTGTTTAATAGATATTTTATTTGAGGTTAAATTCTCATACAAGTGACCATTTCAAATGTGTAATTTAGGTACATTTATAATGTGGTGTTGGAATTACCACATTTTCTTGTTTCCAATCTCATTATGTTTTTTAATTTGTTCTACCTAGTTGTACGTGACAACAGAATGCTTTTCAATTTATTATACACAATATGAAGTGCAACATTTAAATTCTCTGGTTATACGTGATATAGATACACACCATTTATGCAATCATACATGTACCTAGGGTAATGATGTCCATCTCATTCCACCATCTTTCCTACCCCCATAAAACCTCCCCTTTGCTCAATCCAGAGTTTCTCTATTCCTCCCATGCTCCTCTATCATAAATCAGCATTCAACAATCAGAGAAAACATTTGGCCTTTAGGTTTTTGAAGTTGTCTTATTTTGCTTAACATAATATTCTCTAATTCCATCCATTTACCTGCAAATGCCATGATTTTATTTTCTTTTAATGCTGAGTAGTATTTCATTCTGTATATATACCACAGTTTCTTAACCATTTGTCTATTGCTGGACATCTAGGTTAGTTCCACAGTGTAGGTATTGTGAATTCAGCTGCTGTAAACATTGGGGTGGCTACTACTATTGTATGCTGATTTTTAAGTCCTTTAGGTGTAGACCAAGGAGTGAGATAGCCAGATCAAATGGTGGTTCCATTCCAAGTTTTCTTTTTGAGGAATCTCCACACTGCTTTCCAAAGTGGTTGCACCAATTTTCAATCTCACCAGAAACATATGATGCACCTTTTCCACAAAATATTCTCCACAACTTGCTATTGCTTGTATTCTTGATAACTGCCATTCTGACTGTGGTGAGATTAAATCCTACAGTAGTTTTGACTTACATTTTTTAATTACTAAAGTTGTTGAAAACATTTTTATATTTCTTTTGATCACTTGCATATCTTCTTAGGAAAAGGGTTCAGTCCCTTAGTCCATTTATTAATTGGGTTGTTTGGATTTTTTTGGTACTAAGTTTTTTGAGTTCTTTATATATATGATGGAGATTAACACTCGATCTGATGTGCATGTGATAGAAATTTGCTTGCATACAGTAGCCTCACTGTTCACCTCAATGATTGTTTCTTTTGCTGAGAAGCTGTTTAGCTTGAATCCATCCCATTTATTGATTCTTGATTTTATTTCTTGCACTTTAGTAGTGGTGTTAAAAATATTGGGGCCTAATCTGACATTATAACGATTAGGGCCTACCTTTTATTTTATTAGGTATAGCGTCTCTGGTCTAATTCTTAGGTCCTTGATCCATCTGAGTTGAGTTTTTTGCATGGAAAGAAATAGAGACTTAATTTCACTTTGGTTGGTACATATGGACATCCAGTTTTCCCAGCATCATTGTTGAAAAGGCTACATTTTCTACAATGTAGGTGTTTGGCACCTTTGTCTAGTATAACATAAGTGTATTTATATGGCTTTGTCTCTGTGTCTTCTATTCTATACCATTGGTCTACATATCTATTTTTGTGCCAGTACCATGCTATTTTTGTTACTGTTCCTCATAGTTTATGGTCTGGTATTGTGATGCTTCCTGCTTCACTTTACTTGCTAAGGAATTCTTTGCCTACTCTAGGTGTCTTATTTTTCAAAAAAAAAATCATGATTGCTTTTTCTAGTTTTATGAAGAATGTTGTTGAGATTTTAATAAGAATTGCATTAATCTGTATGACAGTTTTCGTAGTATGGCAATTTTGAAATATTAACTCTGCCTATCCAAGAGCAGGGGAGATCTTTCCATCTTCTAAGGTTTTAAATTTTATTCTTTAGTGTTCTGTACTTTTCATTGTAGAGAATTTTCACCTCTTTTGTTAGATTGATTCCCAAGTTGTTTTTTTTTTTTTTTTTTTGGTTTTTGAGGCTATTTTGAATGAAATAGTTTCGATTTCTCTTGCAGTGGGTTCCTAACTGATGTAGAGAAATGAATTTGATTTATGGGTATTAATTTTATGTCCTGCTACTTTACTGGTTATTAGTTTATTAGTTCTAGAAGTTTTCTTGTGGGATTCTTTGGGTAATCTAAGTGTGGAATCATGGCATCAGCAAATAATGATAGATTGAGTTTTTATATTCCTATACATACCAATTTAATAGTACTTTCCTAGTTTGTGTAGAGTGGTTTATATTTTTTGTCCTTGTTATTTGGTGCAGGGAAACAAGCCAATAAAATGTCTACCATGAGCTGCATCCCCAGACTTGATTTTTTTTATGTTGTTGTTGTTGTTTATAGTCCATTTCTTTATGTTGCCAAGTGTGGCCTCACAGTAAAAAATTCTCCTGCTTCAATCTACTAAATAGCTTGAAGTACAGGTATGTGCCATCATGTTGCTTGCAAGAATATTCTTTTTAAAAGAGTGCAACCTAGCTATTTTTGGAGGAAAAAAATGTTCACATACCTCTAATAGAATTTCAGTAAAGTAATTTTTTAAGAAATTAAAAAACTGAATAAACATTTGAGATAAAAATAAAAAAGAAACTAAAAATTGTTCAGTAATATATAGGGTAAAATTACACATAAAGTTCTTGCTTAGCCATATGCATGATATTTTTCTGAGAAAAATTTTGATCTATTACATTACTCAATTTATTTTGAAGAACATTTTTCATATCATAGAGAAATATTTTAACAAGAGTAATAAAGTTAATTTAGATCAGTTTGCCTTCAGCTGACCTTTCTCCCCCCATATGATTTGAATAAATTTAATTATTTGAGCATTGGCACTGATCAGCACCAAAGAACTCACTGAGCCATAGCCATTGGCCACAAGCATGTGAACACATGCCAGGATGGGATCCATGGTCTGTTTTATGCCTAGGGAAAAGGAAATGATAGAGTCTGCACAGCAAGCAATGGTAGAGCAACTGATGAGCAGCAGAAATGTCTAAGTGGCTCTTTGTTCTGGGGAGTTGCTTGGAGAGAACTGGGAACCATGAAGATGCTGGGACCACTGTGTGTTTCTGTAGAAGTAACCTCTATTCTCTGGAAAGAATCATAAGCCCCACAAAGAAGACATCACTGTATGCCATCTGACTTATAAAGAAGACCCTGTGGATGTAGCTCATGGGCAGAAAGAAACACTGGCCTGTGACTAATAGAAAACCAGGTTGTGTATTACTGGGAATGGCCACAAGGCCAATAAGTTGGTAGCTAGAGATGAACATAGATAAGGCCCATAAGAAGAGTAATAGCCACAGAATGGGATTCATGGATTTAAATTTGAAGTTGGCCAGCCAGGAGCCACTGGGGCTGATGGTGATGGCCTGAAGCACACTCAGGGCACAGGTGGTGCAGATGGAGAGTCCCCTCATGACCTTGTGCAGGAAGACAAGCATTTTGCACTTGAACTCACCTGGAATGTCCTGAGTTTCCCAAATGTCTGGAGATACCAAAAGGCACATAGTGAATAGCATGAGGATGTATATTAGAGCCCAGTGGGTCATGGAGATGTTGGTGAGTCTGTATTTGGGGCCCACAAGGACAGCAACACTGTGGAGGCAAAGTGAAAATGTAAATTCTGAGATCCCAATGCCAGCCTGAATATAGAAAACATTTCTTATGGCAATATAAATGAAATGTTGGTTCATCTTCATGTAATATTGAACAAATAATGTGTTTCTGGAAAGAAAAACAGAAGTGTGTGAAAGCAGCTGCATTTTAATTCAAGTCATTCAATTTTTTTTAATTACTCCTTATAATCTTTGGAGTCATTGTGTCATTGAACTAATTCTTTGTAAATATAACAGTTTTTTATGCCATATGTACATTTTAAGTCACGGGTGGATGTGTGTCTTAGTGGCAGAACATAGGCATGGAACTCTTATCCATCTCAGCACTGATAAAAAGATCCCAGCAGCTCAGCAGGCTGAAGCAGGAGGATTGGAAATTCAAATCCAGCCTCAGCAAAAGCAAGGCACTAAGAAACACAGTGAGAATTTATCTCTAAATAAAACACATGATAGGGCTGTGGATGTGGCTCCATGACCAAGTGCCCCTGCATTCCAGTACACACACACACATGCATACATAAAAAATTTAAATTGAAGAATCTCTCATTCTTCCAAGAAATAATTTTGTATGTCTTCTGTTTAACTCATGGTGATTCTCATGGCTTACCCTTGTTTGTGAACCTGTAGTGCATAAGTTATTTTTCTGTATAGAATAAATTATATTATGTTGTGATCATTGGTTTTTTATTCTTTTCTCCAGAATTCTTGGGGATAACAATCTAGTTTTATTTGGCTTTGGAACAATAGTATTCAAAATATTGCTATGTACATAGAAATTTCTCTCTCTCTCTCTCTCTCACACACACACACACATACACACACACACACACACACACACACACACACAAACAAAACAAAACAAAACAAAAAAACACCTGTCTTAAAGTTTGAGTAAGTGCCAATGGAGTCTTCCATGGAGATAATCCCATCATGTCAATTCTAACAGGTGCTTTATAGATGTGAAGAATTGTGAATGACATAGTAATATATGTCTTGCATGCACATAGATTTATTTAGCTCAGACCTCATCACCTACTATTTTGTTGAGCAATGTTATCTCATTTAACTACTTGTGTCTCAGTTTACATTATGACTAAAAGAGGGACATGGATAGCACTCTTCTAGTGTTGTTGGAGTATCAAGTAAATATATGCTTAACATATATGATGCACTATGGAAGTGTTATCTTTGATTAGTCATCTCAATCTAATATTCTCAATCTAACATTCTTAGGAGAATCAATGCAGTAGATTAAGGATTTTTTGGTTTAGAGAAGGAATGACTCTCATAAGGTTGATATTCTTTGGCAAACTTCTATCCTTAGATGTTGATACTATTATGGCTCCTTTTCTTTTTTCTCTTATTTTATTATTTCTCTGGAAAATATTCAGATGTTTCCACACTAACAACACTTTCAAAGGGAACATAAAGACAATTGGTAGGGATCCTTCTCCATTTTTATCTGTAGTAAGGAATACCACAATTTATGCTTTCATTCTGTGTCAAACGTGTATTGGAGAAAATACTGCCACCATTTCCATGGTTCTGGAGGCATTCTTTACATATAATGTCCCATACTAGTTTTAAGTCAAGTCCTGAAAGATTTTTAGTTGTTTAGCAGTACAAATTGACACCAAGTGTCCTTCAATTAGTCTTTCATATAGGATCAAGAGTTCTGCATGTACATGGTAAATATCCCATTGAATAGGTGGTCCATGGCTCTAGTTCAGGGCCTTTACTCCATGTTTTAAACCCAGTTCTCAAAGTTTTTTTTTTGTTCTATGCAACACTATGAAGTGGTTTTAAGTTCTTTCTGAGTCTTCTATAGATAATGTGGAAGAGGCATATAATATTTTATTGTTTTTCATACTCTTCACTCTTATCAAACTCCCTTTCTAATGGAAGGTAGCATTTTTGAGAGTCCATGTCCTTGGTATAATGCTTATGAAATAAAGACAAAAAGCATAGAAATTGGTACATAGAATCACTGGGGCTCAGTGAAGCCACAGAGTCCCTGTGGGGAATGTACACGTCCCACATGAGCAGAAGAACACTCAGGAGGTACTTTTCATTAAAAAGCTGAATCACTAGGCCCCAACTTCCTTAATAAGACTTGTACAGCACAAGAATTAAAAACAAGAATCAGTAAATGGGATGGAATCAAACTAAAAAGTTTTTTCTCAGCAAAAGAAACAATGTGTGATGTGAACAGAGAGCCTATGTTTTAGGAGTAAAATTTTACCCCTCACACATCAGATAGACCACTAATCTCTAGGGTATATAAAGAGCTCAAAAAGCTAAACACCAAAAAATCAAATAACCCAATCAATAAATGAGCCAAGGACATAAAATGACACTTCTCAGAAGAGAATATACAATCAATCAACAAATACACAAAAAAAATGTTCATCATCTCTAGCAATTAGAGAAATGCAAATCAAAACTACTCTAAGGTATCATCTCACTCCAGTCAGAATGGCAGCTATTATGAAGACAAATAACAATGAGTGTTGGCGAGGCTGTGGGGAAAAAGGCACATTCATACATTGCTGATGGGACCGCAAATTGGTACAGCTAATGTGGAGAGCAGTATGGAGATTCCTTGGAAATTTGGGAATGGAACCACCATTTGACCCAGCTATTCCTCTCCTCAGCCTATACCCAAAAGACTTAAAAACAGCATACTACAGGGACACAGCCACATCAATATTTGTAGCAGCACCATTCGCAATAACTAAACTGTGGAGCCAACCTAGATGCCCTTCAGTGGATGAATGGATACAAAAAATGTAGCATATGTACACAATGGAATTTTACTCAGCAATAAAGGACAATAAAATCATGGCATTTGCAGGTAAATGGATGATGTTGGAGAAGATAATGCTAAGTGAAGTTAACCAATCCCCAAAATACAAATGTCAAATATTTTCTCTGATATAAGGGGGCTGACTCATAGTGGGGTGGGGAGGGGAACATGGGAGGATTAGATGAATTCTTGATAGGGCAGAGGGATTGGAGGGAAAGGGAAAGGGCAGAGGTTTAGCAATGATGGTGGGATGTGATGGATATCATCATCCAAAGTATATGTATGAAGATAAGAATTGGTGTCAACATACTTTTTGTACAAGCAGATATATGAAAACTTGTGCTGTTTATGTGTAATAAGAATTGTAATGTACTTCACTTTCATTTATTTTAAAAAAATCAATTAAAAAATCTGAATCACATGAAAGAAAAGGTGCTGCTAGCAGACATTTTTATTGTTATTGGGATGATACTAACACAATGTGTTTTTATATTTTGTGAAGTAGAAGAGAATCCAAATCTGCAGGATTAGGAGATGGTAAAACAGGATAAGCACTGTCATAAAAGCCATGCTGAAATCTGTTGAAAACTCAAATATGAAGCTGAGGAATGTTTTTGTATAAAGCAAAAATAAAGGTTTTGTAATAAGCTACGTAACTGTAGCTTAAGACAATAAGCTATAATATCACTGTGCTAATTTATGGGAAATATTACTTTATATTTGATAAGAAATAATGTTTATTTTATAATTTCATGTTTCCTTGCTTTTCCTATATTTTTTAAATCACAAAATTCTGTAAATCTACTTTACAAAAATGATTAATTATGGAAAATTCTGGTGTTATGTTCTATTAACTTTATTAATAATTATACCTTAGTAAAGAGATGTTTGTTGTGGGTGTTACTGGATGTTGAACCCTGAAGCTGTATCACCATCTATCTATACATCTATCTGTGTGTGTGTATTTATATTTATATATAAATTTTGAGACATTAATTTTTCTGAAAACCTTGCTAATTGTCTGAGGTTGGCCTTGAACTTCAGACCCTACTTTCTCACCCTTCTGAGTTTCTAGAATCACAGTCTGAATATTCTGGAAAATGTTGGATTTCAATTGATCAGACTATCAGTCCTCTTTCTTTTCAGGAGATATCAAAATGGAAGACTTTACACAAACTCTGAATAAGTGCAATGAAACCTTCTTTGGAAATCAAATATTTAAAACCAAATGCCTAGCCATTGGTATCAGGACCAGTCCAACCCAACCTGTCACATTGTAGTTGGCATATTTATAACAAAAGAAAAAAAAACTGTCCCCCATGAATAAATGTAAGTAAAACTACTAGTCTTTTGACAAAATATCTACTCTTTCAAAGATTCTGGAACATTCCTTAGTTTAGAAATCTCTATCAATATATTCATTCAGATCCTGAAAGACACCTGAGTGCTGAGAAATAGATTCCTCAAACCCTGAGTCTTCTTCAGGGTATCTTCTCATGTTTCCCAAGCTTCTGCCATCTTGTTTACAATGCCAGGTGTAGATATTTGGGAACCAGGATGGAAAACATCTCCACTATTTTGGTCTAGTTACTGAAAGAATGACCAGACAAGGCTCATTGTTGGAGAAGTGCTGCTTTATTGAGGAAAAGCTTTGCATATTTATACAGCTGGGGGTCCTTTGACAGTTATGACAGGTTAATGGTTGAATGGTTTGACAGTTGGCATGAGGTGCTTTCTGATTGGTGGGTAAGGATCATGTGAGTCAGCAGGGCTAGTCTGATTGGTGGGTAAGGATCATGTGATCCAGCAGGGCTCACCATTGGATGGCTCTTCTTGGGGGATGGGGAAGTTAGTCTTTGGAGCCAGGGCAACTCCCAACAGTTACTATTTATTTTCCTTTAAAATCATCTAATTTCTGGGGATTATACTTATGTTGCCTTAATGAACATACAAATGTAAAATCTGTAATCTATAATTGTATTGAGATTGTAGTTGAATAACATTTAATGTAAAGGACATTTTAAATTCATAATACCATCAATGTTTGGGTAGAAAAAGTGGCCCAAAGTAATTTAGAAGATAAAATATTTCTTATAAAAAGAAAAAAAATACATTTTTTTCTAAATTCTTGCTAACTACTTTTCTTTACCATAGAAAATACTGTGAAATTACAACAAAAAATAAATTTATCATTTTAGTTCTAGAGGCATTCTTATGTTTAGTATAAGAAAATATATTTTTACATTTTAAGAAAATACTTCTGCAAATTTCTTGCTTTAATATCTGTTTGTTTTTCCAATGATTGTGATTTAGTGAAAAATAACTCTAAAGTGAACAGATCATCTAGGAAAAAAATGACAATTCTAGAAAATTGCAGATATAATGAACAGAGATTTCTAAGCTAGGAGAATGTGACCTGTAGCTATGCCACTATGCCTGGGGTTTTCTATGATATCACTCTGCTAATTCATGAAAAATGGTATGTTTTATTTGATGAGAAATATAAAATTTATTTTATGATTTTCGTGTCTCCTTGTTTTGCTTACATATTTTTTTAAATCACAAAATTCTGTGAAACTACTTTACAAAAATGATTAATTATGAAAGATTCTGGTGTTAAATTCTATTCACTTTATCAATCATTATGCCTTAGTAAAGAGGAACTTGAAAGCTAATAGACCAGCTGTGAGAAGATGAAAATTTCAGGGATATGTCAGGTTTCAAAGAATAATGTTTGCTGACCTAACAAGTTGTAAACTTTCCCCATATGCATGGACCTGTGTTTGTGTATACCAAGATTACTATGCTAATCCATAAAAATTATGTCTTTTTGTATTATAAATTTGTTTTCTGCTATTTTACTTCCTCATTGTATCCTAGGATATTTTCCAAAGCAAGTGACCCTGGATTTGGGGAGATACAAATTACAGGAAACAGATCTTAGCCCACTAATGTGGATCCAAAATCAGCATAACCTGTCAGAAAAGAATGAAATATAAAGCCTACAGTGTTTATGAGTAATATAAATTGAAACAATATATTTCTCAGGTCTGTCTAGTGAAAACAGCTCAGATTAATAATATTTAAATATCACTGAATTTGTCTCTTAGTGAAATTGGATTTCTAAATACCTTCGTTGAGCTAGTAATCCCAGTGATTTGGGAGGCTGAGGCAGTAGGATTGCAAGTTCAAAGCCAGCTTTAGCAATTTAGTGAGGCCCTAAGCAACTTAGTGAGACCCTGTCTCTGAATTAAAAAATAAATTAATAAAAGTGTCTGGGGATGGGGCTCAGTGGTTATGAACCCCTGGGTTCCATCCTTGGTACTAAAAAATATAAATACCTTGGAAGAGTGAAAAAATTCAGAGTAATCTGGGACATGTTGTTCTGCAATGGAAAGAAGGAAGTGAAGAAGGGAGTGGGTGAGAGTGGTAGAAAAGAAAAGAGAGAGGAAAGAAAATGAAGAATGAGGCAATTTAAAGACTAATGGTATCATTTTCCATGGACTTGTAGGTAGGTCCAAGGCCTTCCATCCTGAGTGGATCACTCTTCTCTTCATCATGGGATTTATTTCTTCCCTCAATAACTGTGGTTCTCTAACTGGTCCTTCATATTAGTGCCTTCCACACCTTTCTCTTCCAAGTCAGACTTGATGTTGAGTGGATCTGTCCTCATTATTCAAGGAAGCAGTGCTGGAACCTACATCCTATGCAAGAGCTGAGAGACAATTTCTCCATAAAGTGCAGATTCTAGCTCATCCATGCAGTAGGTGATATGAACACTGGAGATCTTTGAATCAGAACTCTATCCTTTCCCCCTTATTTACAACAACAGAGAACATCTTTCCTGATAACCATGGCTTGCCAGATTCGTATTTATCCTCTGATTAAGATATCCATGTTTCAATAGCATATTGACGTAACCACTCTGGAAAGCAGGACGGGGATAAATATTAGAATGAAAACACCCTTTGACCCAGTTATCCCACTCCTTGGCATATACCCAAAGGACTTAAAATAAACATACTACAGTGATGCAGACATCAATGTTCGTAGCAGCTCACTTCACAATAGCTAAGCTACTGAACCAACCTAGATGCCCTTAAACAGATAAATTGATAAAGAAAATGTGGTACATATACACAATGGAATATTATTCAGCCATAAAAGGAATACAATTATGGCTATTGACAATAAATGAATGGAGCTGAATAATATCATTCTAAGTGAAATAAGCCAAATTCCCCCAAACCAGAGGCCAAATATACTGTCTGATATGTGGAGACTAACTCACAGTAGGTTAAGGGTGTGGGTAGGAAGGAGTGGAAATTCAGTGGATTAAACATGGCCTAGTGGAGTGAAGAAAGGAGGGATGGAGAAAAGAAAACACAATAGAATAAATTAAACCAAACATTTCTATGTTCATATACTAACACAACAACAGTAAGTCCGCAGAATGTATAACCACAAATATGGAAGTTACACTCCATGTTTTTAGTGATACATCAAAACACATTCTACCATCAAGTATAACTAAACAAAACAAATAAAAATCTTTAAAAAGAACTTCATTTTTCATAATAATATTGGCCCCACTTTATTTGTTCTTTAAAAAATAGTTATAGATGGACACAATATCTTTATTTCATTTATTTATTGTTATGTGCTTCTGAGGATCAAACCCAGCAGCTCATACATGCTAGGCAAGCACTCCTACCACTGACCTATAGCCCCAGCCCTTTATTTGTTCTTTAAAGTACACCCTGCTCTTCTGTAGATCAATTTTCTTGATGAATTCCCACTCAAGCTTTGTCACATAAGTAAAAGTATAATAATCTCAATTTAACATATCATGCATGGTATAAGTAAGGTGGACTTAATTTTTTAAAAACCTCATACTATTTTCTCCTAAAGCATGGATGGAGTATGTTCTACCACATGGCCTGCGCAGTGGTTTCATTAATGAGGTTCTAGGCATAAAGTTAGTTAGAAGAGATCGAAATAAAACACACAAACCAGTTACCTTATTTCTATTGCTAGGTCCAAGACAGCTCACCTCCCTGGTTCCCGCCTCCAGCCGCCCAGCAGGGCAGCGAGGATTACTCTGGGCTAGCAGGAGAGAGAGAGAGCGAACACGCCTGGGAGTAGCCTTTTATTTGGGGAACAAGAGATTCAGGGGAGAATTCCATCCAATGAAGGTTGAGGGGGGGCTGCACTCCAAGGTCAGGGTCAGTGATTGGGTCCCCGGGATCAGTGGTCACGCACACCCCCACACGGATGGGCTTTCTCATCAGGAAAGGGTCGGGAAAGCTCCGACACAGCCAGAGCGCCTCAGGCCCTTAACGGGAGTCACCCAATCACGTGTCAGAATGTCTCCCCACAGTATGTAACTTAAATAAATAAATTATGAGCTAAGAAATCACCAGTTATGAAACAGAGAAATAAACGGTGTTATGTAAGATGTCCCCCAGAATCTCATGTGTAAGATAAGGCAAGAAAATTCAGAGAAAAAATAGTTGGATTGTGAGAGCCTTAAACTAATCAGTCACTTAATCCCTTGATGGAATTAACTGAGTGGTAACTAAAGGTGTGGAGGGCGTGGCTGTAGCAGATCTGCAATGGAAACATGCCATTGGGGGTATATATTTGAGTCTGATGAGTGGAGTCTCTGACTCTTCATTCTGATCGTCATGTGAATGTGGGAATAAGCATGTTCATGTGTATATACCTCAAACCCAACCCTGGTAGCAAAACACTCACCCAAAAGAAGAATAAAAAAATTGATACATGTGATAATGTGGATAAAACTCAAAAAACATTAAGCTAAGTGAATGAAATCAGACACAAAACAAACACAGGTTTTATAATACTATTTATAGAAAATATTCAGAACTCATAAAAACCCCATGTCAGACAGTAGAGCAGTGATTTCCAGGGACTAGGAGCACACAGAATGAGTGAATGTGTAATGAACACAGTGGCTTTGTGGTGAATAAAAAATTCAGAACAGGAAAAGATGGTAATAACACCATATTTTAAATGCCACTAAACTTGACTTTTAAGACGGACATTATTTTGGGAAGTGAACATCAAATTAAAGAAAAAAAAAAACCTACAAAACTGAGGACACTGGAAATCTAGTCAATAGCTGGGCTAATGGTTTGGTGATTTTAACAAATGCACCACAGTGATGAAGAACATGAATAAAAGGAGAAACAGGGTTTGGGTCCAGCCATGTGGGAACTCAGAAATGTGTTCAATTTTTTTTTTTCTGTAAGTCTCCAGTTACCTTAAAAATACAGGTGATAGGAAGACACTGTGGAGCAAAAAATTCCCAACTGTACTCTGGACCACCAACTCCGTGTGGCTGGTAACAGTGGCTTCCAGGAATTGGGAGCTTGCTATGTGCTAGCAGCTATTCTAGGCTCTTTCTATACTTTGATCCTAATTTTGACAGTGGTCTTGAGTCCTTGTTGGAGAAATCCTAATTCCGAGATGAATAATAAACTGGTTTTGTAGATTACGTAATGACAAATTAACACATTGCTTTTCCATGAATAATGTTGATCATAAAAAAAGAAAGATCTGAATAAAATTTAACAAATAAGATTTTTACACAGCAAACAAGCAGAAGAAAACATCCTGAACCTCATACATCATTTTGGAATTGCATTTTAAACATGCTTATAAGAATGGACAAAATCCAAAACCTGACAATATCAAGTGCTGGGAGAGAGAAGAATAGAAACTATCATGTATTCCCAGAAGGATACTGTGGAATACAATTTGTCTTGTCTTTGCAAAATAGAAAATGTTGCCCATATAATCCAGCAATCACATTCCTGTGTGGTTAATTGAATGAAAAGCTATGTTCACATGATAACTGGCATATAAAAGTATATAGCTTCTTCATTCTTAATCACCATGAACAAAAAGTAACCAAAATACCCTTCAGTAAGTAGTAAAATGTTATCAATTAAAATGCTAATGTAAATACAATGGTGTATTATAGGTAATAAAAACCAAATGAGCTAACAAACAAGAAAAGACATAAATACCAGTTGCTATTTTTGACAGCTGGTCCAAAATGATCCATCTTTTTTTCTTTTAATTCAAACTGTGTGGCCTTGTTGAAAATACAAATCAATAAACAACAAAAAATATTAGTGGTTGCTAGGTATTGAGTGGGAATAGAAGAGGGTGAAGAGATATAGAATAAGGACTTTGTGGGTGCTGAAACTATTCTGCATGATGCCATAATGGTGGACATTCAAGTTTGCTTTTCTCAATCCTCATGCAGCTGTACAAGTAGTGAAGAATGCTTTACCAAATTTGGAACATCATATTGGTTTGGTGATTTAACAAATTCACCACAGTGATATAGGATGTGAATTAAAGGAGACATGGGTTCTGGGGACAGGTATGTGGGAACTCAGAAATAAGTTCACTTTTTTCTGTAAGACTCAAACTATCTTAAAAAATAAAGTGTATTAATTAGGAGAAGCACAACATGAGCAGAAGTTTTTCAAACTCAGCCTTACCCTAAGGGGGGATGAGTTCTCACCCAGTGACACAGATGCCTATGTACTGAGAATTAACACCCCACAACAGCCCCGTATTCTCTTCAACTTATTTCTCTCTATAATTCTGGTGGTATTTTTCTTCCAGAAGTTCAACAAATTTATTCTTACAAGCCTCACTTTTATTATAAAGATCAGTGGAAAAATACTTTAGGGAAGAAAACAGAACCTTAACTCTTTGGGAAGCTCACATTCCCTCCCAACCCTACAGCAAGTATTGCACTCTTTGTTGCCTAACTAGTTATTTCTTTATATATATAAACAAACATTGAATTAATGCTATTTTATTCCACTCATACTTGAGGAGATAGTGGTCTGAGATGGGATGAGATCCATCTCTTTTCCACCATGTTACTTATTAATTGAGAACACTTTACCTGCCATAGATTGGTGGGAATTCAGCAAGTGAGTTCACGTGAAGAGGCAAAGGATGCACATAATAGGACAAATGCAGTGAGGCTTATATGACCATGAAAGAGAGTTCTCAATGAGTGGAGCAGTAGACATATTGCAAGTCAAAGTTAAAAGGAAAGCCATTGTTTTTTGTTTTTGTTTTGTTGTTGTTGTTGTTGTTGTTTGCAATTCTTAAGGAGGGAAGGAGCAAATTCTGTTTCAAAGACATCCAAAGTTCTCATGCCACCTGCTCAGGGCTAAGCTAGAATCTACACTAGCTGGAGGAATTACCTCCCAGCTTGGGTGAAACCATGCAGGTTTCATGAGGACTCATATGTTCAACAATAATAACAGATCCACTCAACATCCAAGCATGACTCAGGAGAGAGGTGCTGGAGGGGGCTAACATGGGAACAAATTGAGGAACCTCAGTTATTGATTGAAGTTATAAATACCTCAATGAAGAGGAGACTGTCTCATTCAGAAAGCTGTTTTGAAGCAATTCCAATAGCCACAGAATTGCTTCCATCTTGATTTTCTTTCCTCCTCCCTTTTCATCTCCCACCCTCTTTACCTCTCATTATTCTTTCCTTTGCTGCACAAAATGTTCCTATTCATTCTACCTATTTTATTCTCTCAACAAAGGTAATTATTTGTTCTGTTACCAAGGATGAACCCAGTTGTTCTTAACAACTGAGCAACATTCCCAGCTCTCTTTATGTTTTATTTTCAGACAGGATCTCTCTCAGTTGCTTAGGAACTTGCCAAGTTGCTGAGGCTAGCTTTGAACTTGTGATCCTCAAGGTGTTTAGAAATCAAATTTTACTGAGAGGTAAATGTATTGATATTTAAGTGTCATTATTGTGACCTATTTTCAGCAGAAAGACCAGGGAAATATATCTTTCCACTTTATATTTATTCATATATAACACTGTGGTTTTCATACTTCAATCTTTTATGCCAGGCTCTACACATTTTGAAACATGGTAGTGGGCTAAGATCTGTTCCCTATGAAACATCCCCAAATCCATGTTCATATGCTTTGAAAAATGAGAGCTATACACACAAAAAAATTCAACCAGATGAGGCTTGTTTACAGTTGTCTGAGAATAAATGTACTATTCTTTTCCTTTGAGTACATCTTCTATAACAGATGCAAGACAGGTACTGTCAGACTTCAGATGCAGCACCATGATTACCAGTTACTGAGAGATGAACTAGAGCTATCTGTCCTGTACAACTTCATCTTGGAAGCCTCAGCTCAAACTCCCAGATAAGAGGCGCTAGAGGAGGCTCCTAGGTAGGCCCTGGAGGAAGGAATTTTGAAGTCTTTTACTCCATCATATCCAAGATAGAGAGAGTTATTTACTTCTAATGTGCTACAGAGCTTTTAAAATTTAATAGAATAAGTATTTGCATGGAACATAAATGATTTTTATTTTATTTTATTATCAGAATTTATAAGATTACAAGTGTTATTATCTTACCTAAGTGATTTGAAAGTATAGAGACTCATGAGGAATAATAATTCAAACGTGTAATTTCCTCCTCTACATAAATTTGTAGTACTGAAAGTGTTTCACATTCTCATTTGGCAATTCATTATCTCAAGAATGTGTGGTTCCCAAATATCTAAATCCAGACTTTGGTGGCAGAATGACTTAAGCTTGGGAAACAGGAACAGTTTCCCTGAAGGAGACTCAATTGCTGGGTGGCTATTCCTGAACACTCCTGTGTCTTTCAGCACCTACTATGTTTTAAAAGGTGTCTGAGATAGTGAATATTGTACCATGATCCAAAGAGTAGCCACAAGTCTGAGATGACTTCCAGTTGTTCTAAATCTTACTCACGGTGGACAGCCCCTTTTCATCCTTGATCATGGATGTGCCAACAGCAGTGTTATAGGTTTAAACATGACAGGTCCTTCTACTAAAGCCTGAATTATAAATTTTTCTTTAAATCAAATGCTTCATTGCATTTACAGAATGTGTGCAGAAACTATTTTCTTCAGTTATCTACTCAGAGGCAGATGAACCAATGAGCCCTTTGGTTAAAGTCCCACTTTGTTGTTTTGTATAAAAATATCCCCAGATTCCACACTTGGGTTTTTAGCTTGTTCCACCTAGTATTTATGTCAGTGATCCTTGTGATTTTTCGTCTCCTAAACCTTTGGTTCTCTCTGCTATTTTCCTACTTTACAAAACACACAAATGCCCTGCAGTGGTAATTAGCTCAGCACTCTCTATGCCCCCAAAAGTTATGTCATTTCTCATAGAATTCTGCTTCTAATCCAACACTGAACTGTTGTATCAAAACACTGAGCTGACACTCAACTGAAAGATCAATGTCTCATGCTCTTCATTCTGCTAATAGAGTCTTTGAAGCTTCCACACAGATGCTCTGGGTTTTTCCTGGCCTGAGAAAACTGTGTCTCTGAGTATCTTTCTAAGGCTTTTTCTGCTTTCCTGAGCATTTTTCCAAGGATATAGACTCTTAATAACTCTTCCTTCCACTAGAAATATGTTTGGCCAAAATCAGAGAGTTAAATCATAAAAATCATTTATATATCGGTCCTTATTTTTCATGTAGAGATGTTTCAAGGAGTTAAAATTAATTTTACAGTATTCTAAATTAAAAAAAAAATTAGGGCACATGTTATGGAGATTAAGAAAAATGCCAGAGTTGCAATTATTTCCCTGTTATTCAGTGTGATTTTCACCACATAGATACAGAACTGTGACTTCATATGAAATATTAACTAAAGGAGACCCTGAACATACAAGTTCTGACCTCTGAGCAGCAGTGTGAGAAAAACTAAAAACATAAAGTAATTGATTTTATACTACCAATAATGGAGAAGAAGGCCATACCATCTGTCTGTCTGTTTCCCTGGAATGTGTTGAAAACATCTGAGGCTGTGTTCTGAGGCCAATAGAATATTAGATTAAAAAAAGGAAAAAGAAAATCTATAATAGTGTTGAGAGCCACAGCCAGTGGGGATGGCACCTAGCATTTTGCCAGAAGGAGTGGTTGAGAGGTTACGCCAGAGAGTCATTAAGATGATGATAACTAAGTTAAGCTGTGTATAATTGCTGTGACTGGATGAAGCTGAATTGAAACAGGCAGTGTATTCAGTTGTATATAGACCCCTGCTGTCTGGCAATACCCTGTTGAGTTCCTGTTGACTTCTCTCAGAGCTCGGGAGAGGGCGGAGAGAGTTCCTTGGGATTCTGTGTGGAGTGTCAGTGAGATTTTGGCAATAAAGGAGTTCCTGAATACAAAGACAGGAAACTCAGACTAAAACCACTCTTCTTAGAAACACAACCAAGCAGCTACAAGAAAGAAAGATAGTACTCTCCATTGGGGCTCCAGGTCTCCTTTGTGGCTACCCTGTTGTCTTGGTATCTGATCTACCTCCTCTGTCTGTTTTAGGCTTCTCGTGCTTGTTCATAACTGAGTCTGTAAGCACTGTCCCTGGGGTTGTCCAGGCGTCTACTTCTCTGTTGTCTTTATATACTGGTCTCTTTGCCACCAGGAGGCTCCACTGCAGATTTCACATTCTTCTGGGAAATTAAAAATAGCTCTACAATTAATTGAGCTGGTTTGATTGGACCACTGGTCTTCATAAACTTTAATGAGACACAGTGAGAAGCTGGTCAGAAGTTGTTTGAATCTCTTTTCCTGATTCATTAAGTGTTTGGAAATGGTCTTGCCATCTCAGTTCCCATGTGCTGAGTGAGACAGCAAGTATTCAGTGCTACTGATGGAATGTCCCCAGGGAGGGTCATAGCATTTACCTGGCACTTCTGTTGCTGTGGGGAGCAAGGCAATGAGGGTGACAGACCACCTTCTGCATCATCCATTTGATGGCAGTTGTCTATGACTTTGTGCTTCCAGATCTGGTTTGGAGGGGGGGTGGTCAGATCTAATTTCTAGTCATCCTATCCTTGACTGTAGTTTTCCTTGAGTTTTTTTTTTTTTTTTTTTTTTTTTTGTGTGTGTGTGTCTTCTGTCTTTGTTCCCCATTATAGTTATGAGGTTCATACACATTTTTTGTATCCATTCTCATTGCTGAATAGATTTTCTTTCAATGGTATCCTATAATATGTGTATTCATTTTATTGTAGATGCACATCAGGGCTGTCTACAGATTTTGACTCTTAAGAGTAGTATTGTCTTGAACAACCTTATGCCTTTTGGGAAATATATGTGTGCAATGCTGGCTGGCTAGGTCAGAAAGTATGCATTTGTTTTGCTTTCTTGAAACTGCCTACAGTTCTCCAAAGTGGTTTAATCAATTTATAGTGGTGTTTCAAAGTTCCAAGTGCTCTATATCTTCACCAACACTCGATAAGGTATTTTTTCACTTTAGATATTCTTGTGGAAGTCATTTTATTTATATATTTTTGTGGTAATGGGGATTGAACCCTAGTGTTGCTTTACCATAGCTATATCCCCAGCCACTTTTTTTTTTTTTTTTTGAGACAGAATCTTGCTAAGTTTCCCAGGCTGGCTCACCTCAGCCTCCTAGGTAGGAAGGTTTATAGATATGTGCCACAATACCTGGCCATTTTATAATTTTAATATTATACATTTTAATCCTATACTTTTAACTGTTCTTACAAAGTACCATGTTCATTTATAGTTTAAAACCATCTTTATTTGGTGGCCCTGCCTGTACCCTCTGTTATCCATCTTTCCACCTGTTTACATTCTGTGGAGATTTGAGAACCTCTTCCCTTAATTTTTCACTTTTCACTAGTCTCTGATTCCTTAGAATGCCATTGAAATTTGATGTTATTTATATTATACCATACCGAACTGTGTAATATGTAAATCTATTCTCACCAGCAACTCAGTGGAAATACCCTTGTAGAGAGCAGGGGCTAGATCTTCATACCCTTCAGCACCTAGAAAAAAAAGCAGATAAGTAATCAATATTTATTGAATTCAATTGTTGATTTTTGCCTTTTAAAAGGGTTAATGTGGGAAGTGGCTATACTCTGGAAAAGGTTATAGGCAGGGGAAGAAGGTGCTACATACTGATAAGCAGATGATGCCTGCATAGTTCTATCATTGCTAGGGAATGGCAAAGCTGTGGAGACCCTTTGAAGCATGAGGGCTAATTCAGGAGTTGTGATGATGAAAATAGGCAACCACCTGGGAAGGAACAGAACACATCTCCAAGCCTGGTGGGTAGATGCAAAGTTAGGGCAGGGCAGGGTAATAAAGGCATCTTATGCTGAGTTTAATATTTTGATCGTGTTGGTAGTGCCCTGCCAAAGGAGGCAAGTGTGTTCAGTGAACCCAAGGCCCTCTCTTCATAAAACAATAAAGGATTTTATATGTGAAAGAAAAAGAATGCTTCTTTGAATAGTATTATTTTATGTAAAATAAGCAAGGGCTGTATATTTCTTCATGTGGTACATGATTTTTTTTTTCATGTGTATCTACTGAAGGCATCTGCATAGGATAAGGAAATATGTTCGGGTGATGTTATTTCTTAGCCAAAAAGGTTTTTGCAAAGGCAGAGAACAGAATCTGTGTCTATTTTTTTCACTTAAAATACTCTTGATTTCCTTGATTAAAAATGCAGATTTCAATTTACAAAGTCAGTTTCAGCAGGTACCACTCAATGGATGCCATGTGCCCACAGCCTTAGCTTCTCTTTTTCCTTTCATGTATGTCTGTCATGAAGCCTCTTTAGTTTTTCCTGGCTTATCAATGAAAATGCATGACTAAATTGCTTAAGTTGAATTCCCGCCTCTCTGTGCTGTATACTTCATTTTGTTGGCAAGATGTTCTAACAGTTTTCCTCCTGTTAGCAGAATTTATAGTAGGAAAATTGGTAAATAATTCATTTTGGCTTTGCTCTGGCTTTGAAAAAAAGAGCCCAGCAGGGCAGAGATATTCCCAGATTATTTGGTTTCTGAAATTTTAGCAGGAATAAACAAGATGATTAGCTTGAATGTAATGCATAGTCAAGGAGTTAAAAAGAAATATTCTAGTTGTTGATTACAGCTAGCTCTACTAGCCCTCCCTAAAATGTAATTAGCTTTTGGAGTGATTCCAAATGGCTTCTTTGTGCTTAAACTTGCAAATTTTTCCAGTGCTATGTCAATATTTCAGATAGTACTTAAAGAGTTTATTAGCAACATGATCTGAATCCGTATGCACTACAAGATAGAGAGTATCTCTGAGTTTGTAGATGTAACACATTTTTTTTAAAGAGGGAACCTTGGGATAAGTTAATAGTCTTGACCTTCCTAGTGTTATAGCAAAGGAAAATGCTTTTAGTTCTCTGGCTTACTTCACTTTTTAAATATATGAGTTACAGACTGTAAAAAGTAAAAAAAAAAAAAAAAAAAAAAAAAAGGAGTTCCTGTTTGAACCTACAAGTGTCTCGTGGTGGCTCGGTTATTTTGTGCCCAGCCAGACTGCAGCAAATAGTAGGAACATGTGAGGATCCAGTTTGACAAAGTACCTTAATATTAGCCTAGGCATTTTTTTCTCTAAGTTAGAACATCTTTAATATACTATATTAATTGTCCCAAGACAAATCTAGGTACTAATAAATAATAAACAAATAATTAACAATTCTATAGTGTTTCAAACATGTCAAGCATTTTTTCAAAGGTTTTATGTTTACTTGTCAATTCCAAAATGCTATGAGACTAGTACTAATCATATTCCCTTTAACATATAACTTTAAGTGAGAAGAACATTAGTTAAATGAATTGACAAGATCACCTAAGTAGTAATGGGTAGGACCTTATAAAACAAAAGCAACCATGGAGGAGGATATATACCACAAAGTCTCCATGATTCTGTACTTCCACAAAAAAACTATGAAAACTGGGTCTTTGGGGATGTTTGAACTAGAAGATAATTATTTCCAGCTGCCAAAATAAATACCAGCTATCTTGCTGACCAACATTTATGTAAGCAGCAATGTCTGGCATGCTGTAGATCCAAATAAAAAATAGCACCGTATCTGCACCCTTAAGAAGTCTAGAGGAAAGACAGAAAAAGGAAAGAAATAAACATAAAATCCCCATTAAATAAGGTAACTTATGATATAAAAGAAAGCAGAGACAGTACTGCAGGCTTATTAAGAAATGTGTGATATGGATCCCTCAGGGGAGATATGCAAAATCATTTCATTTGGTGGGTGTAGGCAATTGGCAGAGTGCTTTCCTAGAATGTGCAAAAGTTTAATCTTCCTCACTTTAAAAACATAAAATAAGATTAAAAATTATAAATTCATGATTTGAAATAATGAGTGATGCTGAGTGAGTTTTTTTTTAATCATCTATTTAATTACACACTTACTAGAGTACTGGCATGGCACCCAGGGCTTCATGTATGATGTCCAGCGTTCAAACACAGAGTTTCACTCCCAGCCCTCAACTGACATTGAAATGAGGAATCAAGGAATCTTATTACATAGAATTATTTTGATAAAAGGATTATGATAGGTTGAAAATTGTGAGACAAAGATTAGATGCATGTCAATTAAAATGCTTCTGCTATCAAACATTGGTTGTTCTCTTTACAGAATCATTACTTACTTCAACTCTCCAGGATGATGAATGAACATTTCAGATATATTGCCTTTTTTATCCCCAGTCTGGCATTGGGATCTCAGCAAACATCTTTTTGCTTTGCTTCCACATCTATCCACTGCTATCCTTGTGGGTCTTAAGCCCAGGTTGCAAACTGTATACAAAACCATATTACAAATAGAGTGCACCATGATCAAGTGGGGTTTATCTCAGGGATGAAAGGTTGGTTCAATATACTAAAATCAATAAATGAGGTACACCACATAAACAGACATAAAGACAAGAATCATTATCTCAATAGATGCAGGAAACCAAGTGACAAAATACAGCAACTCTTTATGTTCAAAATACTAGAAAAACTGAGGATAATAGAAACATATCTCAACATTTTAAAAGCTATCTATGCTAAGCCAAAGGCCAACATCGTTCCAAATGTAGAAAAATAGAAAGCATTCCCTCCCCCAACTGGAACAAGACAGGAATGCCCTCTTTCACCATTTTTATTCAACACACCATTGAAACTCTAGTCAGAACAGTCACATATACAAAAGAAATTAAAGCAATACAAATAGTAAAAGAAGAACTCAAAATATGACTAGTTGCCAGCTACAAAATTATACATTTAGAAAATCCAAAAAAAATTACCAGAAAACTTCTAGAACTAATAAATGAATTTAGCAATGTAGCAATACAGATTTAACACCTATAAATCAACTGTTTTTCTATATGTAAGCTATGAATCTATTGCAAGATAAATTTTGAAAATTACCCCATTCATGTTAGCCTCAAAAATATTTGAGAAATCAGTTTAGTAAAATAGGCGAAAGGCCTCAACAATGAAAACTAAAGGAAGAAATCAAAGAGGACCTTAGAATATAGAAAGGTCTGTCATGCTCTTGGATAGGAAGAATTAATATAGTAAAAATTGCCATACTACCAAAACTGTTATACAGATTTAATGCAATGCATATTAAAAGCCCAATGACATTTTTTATAAAACTTGGAAAAGAAATCATGAAATTCATTTGGAAAAAAAAACAGAGAGCCATAAAAGCCAAAGCAATCCTTATCAAGAATAATGAAGCAGAATGCATAGCAATACCAAAAATTAAACTATATTAAACAGCAATAGTAACAAAAATGGCATGATATTGTCACCAAAAAGACTTGTATTTGAAAGGTATAAAGTACATGACCCAGAGAAAAACCCACATAAATATGGCTATCTTATTTTAGACAAATGTGCCAAAAAACATACATTGGAGAAAATATAGTTTTTCCAAAAAATGGTGCTGGGAAGACTGGAAATCCATATGCAGCAAAATGAAATTATACCTTTATCTCACTCTGTACAAAAATAAACTCAAAGTGGACCTGAGACTTAGGCATTAGAAAAGACACCATGTAATTAATAGAAGTAAAAGTAGGACCAAATCCTCATCATGTTGGCTTAGGACCTACTTTCCTTAAGAAGGCTCCTTAAGCACACAAAATAAAATCAATAAAGGTAATAGTATAAAACTAAAAACTTCATGTCAGCAAAGAAAAAAATCAATAATGTGAACAGACAGCCTACAGAATGAGCAATAATCTTTACCCCATGCATCTCAGATAGAGCACTAATTTTAGGATATATAAAGAACTAAAAAAAATAAAAAATCAAATAAATGATTAAAATGGGCTAAAGAACTGAACAGATATTTTACAGATGTGTCTTCACAAATACTTAAAAAAAATGTTCATCATCTCTAGCAATTAGAGAAATGAGAATAATACTACTCTTAAGATTTTATCTCATTCCAGTCAGAATAGCAATTTTCAAGAATACAAGCAATAATAACTTTTGGCGAGGATGTAGAGAAAAATGCACATGCATACATTGCTGTTGGGACTACAAATTGGTGCAACCATTCAGGAAAGCAGTATAAAGATTCCTAAAAAAGAAAAAAAAAAACAAAAAACAAAAAACAACCTTAGAATGGAACCACTATTTGACCCAGCTATCAAATTCCTTTATTTGTACACAAAGGACCTAAAATCAGCATATTATGATGATTAAGCCATATCAATTTTTCTTTTTTTAAATTTTTTTTTTAATTTTTTTATTGGTTGTTCACAACATTACAAAGCTCTTGACATATCATATTTCATACATTAGATTGAAGTGGGTTATGAACCCCCAATTTTACCCCAAATGCAGATTGCAGAATCACGTCGGTTACACATCCACAATTTTACATAATGCCCTATTAGTAATTGTTGTATTCTGCTACCTTTCCTATACCCTACTATCCCCCCTCCCCTCCCCTCCCATCTTCTCTCTCTACCCCATCTACTATAATTCATTTCTCTCCTTGTTTATTTTCCCATTCCCCTCACAACCTCTTATATGTAATTTTGTAGAGCAATGAGGGTCTCCCTTCATTTCCATGCAATTTCCCTTTTCTCTCCCTTTCCCTCCCATCTCATGTCTCTGTTTAATATTAATCTTTTCTTCCTGCTCTTCCTCCCTGCTCTGTTCATAGTTGCTCTCATTATAACAAAGAAGACATTTGGTATTTGTTTTTTTAGGGATTGGCTAGCTTCACTAAGCATAATCTGCTCTAGTGCCATCCATTTCCCTGCAAATTCTATGATTTTGTCATTTTTTATTGCTGCATAGTACTCCATTGTGTATAGATGCCACATTTTTTTTATCCATCTATTAAAGGGCATCTGGGTTGGTTCCACAGTCTAGCTATTGTGAATTGTGCTGCTATGAACATCGATGTGGCAGTATCAGTGTAGCATGCTCTTTTAAGGTCTTCAGGGAATAGTCTGAGAAGGGCAATAGCAGGGTCAAATGGTGGTTCCATTCCCAGCTTTCCCAGGAATCTCCAAACAGCTTTCCAAATTGGCCGCACCAATTTGCAGTCCCACCAGCAATGTACAAGTGTACCCTTTTCTCAACATCCTCGCCAGCACTTGTTGTTGTTTGACTTCATAGTGGCTGCCAATCTTACTGGATTGAGATGGTATCTTAGGGTGGTTTTGATTTGCATTTCTCTGACTGCTAGAGATAGTGAGCATTTTTTCATGTACTTGTTGATTGATTGTATATCCTCCTCTGAGAAGTGTCTGTTCAGGTCCTTGGCCCATTTGTTGATTGGGTTATTTGTTATCTTATTGTCTAATTTTTTGAGTTCTTTGTATACTCTGGATATTAGGGCTCTATCTGAAGTGTGAGGAGTAAAAATTTGTTCCCATGATGTAGGCTCCCTATTTACCTCTCTTATTGTTTCTCTTGCTGAGAAAAAACTTTTTAGTTTAAGTAAATCCCATTTGTTGAATCTTGTTATTAACTCTTGTGCTATGGGTGTCCTATTAAGGAATTTGGAGCCCAACCCCACAATATGTAGATCGGAGCCAACTTTTTCTTCTATCAGATGCAGAGTCTCTGATTTGATATCAAGCTCCTTGATCCATTTTGAGTTCACTTTTGTGCATGGCGAGAGAAAGGGATTCAGTTTCATTTTGTTGCATATGGATTTCCAGTTTTCCCAACACCATTTGTTGAAGATGCTATCCTTCCTCCATTGCATGCTTTTAGTCCCTTTATCAAATATAAGATAGTTGTAACTTTGTGGATTAGTCTCTGTGTCCTCTATTCTATACCATTGGTCCACCCGCCTGTTTTGGTACCAGTACCATGCTGTTTTTGTCACTATTGCTCTGTAATATAGTTTGAAATCTGGTATCGCTATACCGCCTGATTCACACTTCCTGTTTAGAATTGCTTTTGCTATTCTGGGTCTTTTATTTTTTCATATGAATTTCATGATTGCTTTATCTATTTCTACAAGAAATGCCATTGGGATTTTGATTGGCATTGCATTAAACCTATAGAGAACTTTTGGTAATATCGTCATTTTGATGATGTTAGTTCTGCCTATCCATGAACAGGGTATATTTTTCCATCTTCTAAGATCTTCTTCTACTTCTCTCTTTATGGTTCTGTAGTTTTCATTGTATAAATCTTTCACCTCTTTTGTTAGGTTGATTCCCAATTATTTTATTTTTTTTGAGGATATTGTGAATGGAGTGTTTTTCCTCATTTCCGTTTCAGAAGTTTTGTCGCTGATATACAGAAATGCCTTTGATTTATGCGTGTTGATTTTATATCCTGCCACTTTGCTGAATTCATTTCTTAGTTCTAGTAGTTTCTTTGTAGACCCTTTTGGGTCTTCTAGGTATAGAATCATGTCATCTGCAAATAGTGATAATTTAAGTTCTTCTTTTCCTATTTTTATGCCTTTAATTTCTTTCGTCTCTCTAATTGCTCTGGCCAGTGTTTTGAGAACTATATTGAATAGAAGTGGTGATAGAGGGCATCCCTGTCTTGTTCCAGATTTTAGAGGGAATGCCTTTAACTTTTGTCCATTCAGAATGATGCTAGCCTGAGGCTTAGCATAGATAGCTTTTACAATGTCAAGGTAGGTTCCTGTTATCCCTAGTTTTTCTAATGTTTTGAACATAAAGGGATGCTGTACTTTGTCGAATGCTTTCTCTGCATCTATCGAGATGATCATATGGTCTTATCTTTAAGTCTATTGATGTGGTGAATAATATTTATTGATTTCCATATATTGAACCATCCTTGCATCCCAGGGATGAATCCTACTTGATCATGGTGCACAATTTTTTTTGATGTGTTTTTGTATTCGATTCGCCAGAATTTTATTGAGGATTTTTGCATCTAGGTTCATTAGAGATATTGGTCTGTAGATGACAACGAAATAAAAATCTTTCATGATAAACAAAAGTTAAAAGAATTTGCAGCCAGAAAACCAGCATTGCAAAGCATTTTGAGCAAAACACTACACGAGGAAGAAATGAAAAACAATAACCAAAACCATCAGTAGGAAGTGCCTTGGTAAAGACAGAGGGCGAGGGGAAAGATAATCATGGAGAAACAAACTAAATTTTTTTAAAAAAGGATAAATAATCAAACATGGATGGAAGTACAAACCATATATCAATAGTAACTCTGAATATTAATGGCTTAAACTCTCCAATAAAGCGACATAGGCTGGTATCATGCATTAAAAAAACAAATCCAACAATATGCTGCCTCCAGGAGACACATCTGATTGGAAAAGACATACACAGGCTGACGGTGAAAGGATGGGAAAAAATATACCATGCACACGGTCCTCGTAAGCAAGCAGGGGTGGCCATCCTCATATCGAATAAAATCAACTTCAAGACTAAGTTAATCAAAAGGGATAAAGAAGGACATTATATACTGTTAAAAGGAACCATTCACCAACAAGACATAACAATTATCAATATTTATGCACCAAATAATGGTGCTGCGACATTCATAAAACAAACTCTCCTCAAGTTCAAGAATCAAATAGACCACACCACAATAATTATGGGTGACTTCAACACACCTCTCTCACCATTGGACAGATCCTCCAAACAAAAGTTGAATAAAGAAACTATAGAACTCAATATCACAATCAATAACCTAGACTTAACTGACATATATAGAATATATCAACCATCATCAAATGGATATACTTTTTTCTCAGCAGCACATGGATCCTTCTCAAAAATAGACCATATATTATGCCATAGGGCAACCCTCAGTAAATATAAAGGGGTGGAGATAATACCATGCATTTTATCTGATCATAATGGAATGAAACTGGAAATCAATGATAAAAGAAGGAAGGAAAAATCCTACATCACATGGAAAATGAACAATATGTTACTGAATGATCAATGGGTTACAGAAGACATAAAGGAGGAAATCAAAAAATTCTTAGAGATAAATGAAAATACAGACACAACATATCGGAATCTATGAGACACAATGAAAGCAGTTTTAAGAGGAAAATTAATCGCCTGGTGGTCATTCCTCAAAAAAAGAAAAAACCAACAAATAAATGAGCTCACACTTCATCTCAAAGCCCTAGAAAAGGAAGAGCAAAACAACAGCAAATGTACAGAAGGCAAGAAATAATTAAAATCAGAGCGGAAATCAATGAAATTGAAACAAAAGAAACTATTGAAAAAATTAACAAAACTAAAAGTTAGTTCTTTGAAAAAATAAATAAGATTGACAGACCTTTAGCCATGCTAACGAAGAGAAGAAGAGAGAGAACTCAAATTACTAACATACGGGATGAAAAAGGCAATATCACAACAGATGCTACAGAAATACAGAAGACAATTAGAAATTATTTTGAAAACCTATATTCCAATAAAATAGAAGATAGTGAAGACATCGATAAATTTCTTAAGTCATATGATTTGCCCAGACTGAGTCAGGAGGATACACACAATTTGAACAGACCAATATCAATGGATGAAATTGAAGAAGCCATCAAAAGACTACCAACCAAGAAAAGCCCAGGACCGGATGGGTATACAGCGGAGTTTTACAAAACCTTTAAAGAAGAATTAATACCAATACTTTTCAAGTTATTTCAGGAAATAGAACAAGAGGGAGCTCTTCCAAATTCATTCTATGAGGCCAACATCACCCTGATTCCGAAACCATATCAATTTCTATAGCAACTCAATTCACAATAGTTAAACTATAGAACCAGTCTAGATGTCCTTTACCAGATGACTTGATAAAGAAAATGTGGCTTATATACCTAAGGGAATATTACTCCACCTTAACAAATAATGAAATTATTGCATTTGCTGGTATATGGATGAAACTGGAGGACAAAATGCTAAATAAAATAAGCCATTCCCTAAACACCAAAGGCCAAATGTTTTCTCTGATAAATGTATGATGATTCATAATGGGAGGAGTAGGGAAGAATGAAGAACTTTGGATTGTGCAGAGGCAAGTTAGAGGAAAGATGGGGCTGAGGAGATGGGAAGCTCAGTAGAATGAGACAGACCTTATTATCCTTTGTACATATACGTTTACACTACTGGTGTGACTCTGCAACATGAGCAGCCAGAGGAAAGAGAAGTTGTGTTCCATTTGTGTACAATTTTTCAAAATGCATTCTACTGTCATCTATAACTAAATACAACGAATTTTAAATAAATTAAATGGTTAAAAGTATATAAAAAATCAAATTTCCCTCTCATGTGGCTTTGGATAAATTATGCTTTGGCATTTTTTGTAACTGTCTTAAGCAATTTTTAAACTTCCCTGGGCCCATTCATGTGGAAGTTTAGCCTATAGCGGTGCAGTGTTCATTGAATATATCTGCAATTGGTTTATTTTAATTTTCTAGTAATCTAGAAATAACTATTTTTTCATTTGTTATCATACCTGTATTGCCCCTTCATGTATTGACAAAGAACTATCTTCTGATTGCAACATCTAGAACATAACTAGGTCTGCTAGTAATGATTGTACATTCTTTTCACTTCAAGTCGCAGGGCTTTGTTTGGTCTCTAATTCTTTATATAACTTCATATAAAGTACACAGGATACTGTTTCTAATTTTGCATCATTATCTCAGAGAAAATACAGGGCTCCCATCTAGCTCCATTAGTGAGGAAGGGGACTGATCATTCAGATTCTTTGAGCAAACTCCTAGGTTGTGCTCTGCCTCAGCTCTGCTATGTTCAATCTGCCTGTTATCTCCTCAACCTGTGACCTCAGCTCTATGTCTGCATTTTTTATTATCCATTTTTTAGATTGATTTTATATTTTACTCACAGCTCGAAACAAAGAAATACAAGTTTTGAAATGACGGTGTACAGAACTGACTCTACTTAGAAACCAGGTGCTCTATATAAGAACAAACTGGGGAAGTGGGGTCCATTAGAACTGTATCAAGGTGACTCTCAGAGCCACTGGAAAACCATAGATGGTGCCAGGAATTCCTCATGAAAATAAAGAGATCATAAACTGTGGAAGGGATGTGGACTAATTTAATCTTAGGATCAAAATGAAAGTAACTGGAATTGTCAACCTGATTAGGACACGATCTCAATCAAGATCCCTCTCCAGATGCATCCAAGGAACTTAGAAAAAAACTTTGGAGCTCAGCTCTCCCAGGATTGCTGTTATCCACCAGAGAAGAAAGTAAAATTAAGAAACAGGGGACATGTTCCACTGGGGAAACCGCAGTTCTGAGTTCTCCAGTGGAATCTCTTCATCTTTCTACAGATATTAAAATGACAGGCCTGCAGAGGGAGGATTTCAAAACGTCTTCTCCTTAACACTTACAACTCTTTGGCTCTTCTCAGCTATATGGAGTCCTCCCCTGCGTCAGCCATCTGAGTAAGTGTCTCTATTTTTTTCTAAATGTTGATGGACCTTTATTTTTTTTATTCATTTATTTATATGCAGTGCTGAGAATTGAATCCAGTGCCTCATACATGCTAGGCAAGTACCCTACCACTGAACCACAATCCCAGCCCCAGTACCTCTGTTTTCTCAGATGCAGAATTAGTGTTTCAAGGGTCATAGAAAGACTATGTAAGAAAGGAATTTGAGCCTATTAGTGAGGTTTCCAGAAGCTGCAGAAGAGATATCAGCTCCAACACTCTAACACAGCAAGGAGGAATGTGTTCTGTTTGGTGTAATGAGGATATTTTCTTCTAAGAATGTTTGTTTGTCTAATTTAGATCCTCCTGAAGTTAGTCTATTTTTCAGAGGGACTATCAATTAATCTTAGTTTTTTATTTATTTTTGATTTAATGACTTCCAGTGAAAAAACTTACATATGGTTTCAATTTTAGAGACTTTATACTAATCACTTATTTGTGTATATATATTATCAAAAAAGACATGTTTTAATTGAACATTCGTATTACTTATAATTTTGCTTCTATCATCTTGACAGATCAAATAGATCTCTCATTGATATAAGTGACTTTCATAGTTTGAAGAACTAAGTTTTGAAACCTTTATAAGAAAATGAGGGCCTATGTTTAGGATCGAATTTCATTGAGGGAAAACTCACACTAGTATAAAATATCTACTTGAATTTTCTTATGAAGTTTTGCATTCAATACAATTTAACAAATTAAAATTTTCCTGATCCTGTATTCTATCAGTTAGGAAATGCCACATGAGAGGACTATGATAACAAGATTTTAAATTCATTAAACATTTAAAAAATCAAATGAATATGCTGGTAGTTTCCCTTTCCTGGCTCCAAAACACCCAGGAATATAATTCACAATAGTTTGGAGAAAATATATATATATGTGTCTATGTGTCTGTGTGTATATGTATGTATGTGTGTGTGTTTGTGTGTGTGTGTGTGTGTATATATGTGTGTGTGTGTGTGTGTATATATGTGTGTGTGTGTGTATATATATATATATATATATATATATATATATATATATATATTTCAATTTCTGCACTATTGAAAATGTTTGAATTTGATTTTGTTTAGAGGAACTTTTAGGTCACTTAAATCCCATCCTACCCTGGTAGCAGTACCTAACTTTCAGATTTTTTTCCTAAACTCAATTTTTTATGTTTTTAGCATGGATAGAAAAATGTGTATCTATCTCATTTTCTTGTCACTAAGGCACAAAGATCAAGAAGAGAAAGGAAAGCCAAAGCTTTTGATCTGGAAAGCAGGATTGAAAACTCCCATCACTACATCAATCAGGGAGAAGGACTCTTCTGCAGGACTTCTGATTTTTTTTCCCAGTAATGTTACCTTAGGATCTGTGAAGAAGCACCTCTGGGGCTTCCTGTTTATTTACTTTAAAAATACACTTTGTCTTATAGTGGCTTTTATCTGCAGAAATTTTAAATATTGGTAATATAAATATCATAGCTGTAAGTGTGAACCCTGAGTTTTACAACCCCGACAATTTTCAAAAGCAACTGATAATTCTCACCTCTATTTCTCACAAATAGCTGCAAATCATTTGCCAACATATTGCACAGGCTTTTTCTAATCATATTGCTGGGTTTGTGAACTTTACAACAGATGTGCCCATAGGACTAACATCTGCTGGGTGATGTTTTTTGCATTCCCTGAGATGCCTGTCATCTTGCCCTAGTGCTTTTCATAGACTTCCTGTATAAGTAGTGCCACAATGTAGAAAGTTCTGCCTACATTTACCTCAGTCCCAAACCCACTTGCTTGAAGTAAAACTAATCTCACCTGCCTCATCCCTTTTGCCCAATTTTACCTTAAGTGAATAGTAGATGTGGATGGGGGAGGATTGGCAACAGTGGTGAAGCTGTACTCTGTGGTAATGATGATCCAAAGCATGTGGGTCTGCACATGCATAGCTAAGTGCTGAGTAAGTAATAGGATTCTTTTGTCATCTCATCCCTAAGAGAGAGGCAGGAAGATGCTCACACTGCAGATGAGAGAACAGATGTGTGCTCCCTTCACTCCTTCACCCTGGAATCTGCACACCCAGAAGGTCCCAAGAGCCCCAAAGTTGCAGTGGAATCTGCAGAGGGTCATCCTCCTCCTTTAATTCTTCTACTTCTGTCCTGATCTTTAGATCATGTCCATTGGCTAGGAGTTCTCACTAGTTTGGGGGTAGCTGTATGATGATGCATGTATCGTAAGCCACCCATGATTTTGGTGATTGCAGGTTTGCACACTCTCTAACATGACAGCTTTCTTGATCTAGATAGTAAAGAAAATCTTAACCATGAGGGCCCCCCAGTCTTCAATATCACCTCTAACAAATGAAAGTTCTGAGGTTTTTAGACATTTCTTTTTTCTATGTGTGATCTCTTTTTCTCATCTACTCATTTAGCCTTTCCTTTCTCTTACCAGATGTGGATTCTACAAATGTGACCTATTTCAGAAATTCATGTTAGATTCACTGTGATTTGCACATACTTACATACTGGATGTCAAGACAGGGCATCCTGATTTCTCCAGTGCATAAAGCACAATATTAACACCTGTTAAAAGAGGGTATCCAGTTACCACGCTGTCAGCATCACTCCTAAAACCATTATTTGAGGACTGTTTTTCAGATAACCCCACTGATGTCAGAAAGATTATGCTGTGTCCCGTGATCTCCTAGACTGCGCTGTTCCAGGCATGAGTGTGGTGAATCACAGGAGGAAAGTTGTGCTGAAAGATTTCTGTTAGCTTCTCCCTAAGAATGGTCCCCATTCCTCAGGATGCTTTCTAACAACAAGGTAAGTCAGCATGGACATCACTATAGAACTTTTGTTACAATACCACTATGATATATTTATATAATTTTAATCATACATATATTTCATATGCATTTACGAATATGATTTTGGTTCAAAACTGGAGATATCAGGATAATTAGAAAAGTACTTTTCTGGGGTTTCTCTGGGAACTACATGGAGATAGAATAGTTGTGCTTAGGATCACATCAAATTGAGTCCCTTTCTTTCATGCATATATTAGGAAACAGTCTAAATTTTTCCTGTTACTAATACAGAAATTCACTTTCAGAAAACAATTTTTCACTGGTTTAAAGGCAACGAACCAAAAAAAATCCATACATTCTGGAGTGTTATTGTAAATGCATGGCTCTGTTCACACCTGGTTTTAATTACTGCTGTTTGCAGGCCTGCAGATTCCTCAGTCACACTGAACTTAATGTCATCCAATGGCTTTAGACACAGGTGATTCAAAAGTTTTAATCAATCAGTATTTTAATGCTTGTTTTTATAAGGCTCAAATGTTTAAAATGAATTAAAGCAGATCCTGTATGTCACAGAAATGATATGATAGAAAGGAATTTTGTTTTTATAATACAATTTTTTTCCTATTGAGGGAAGAAATTTCAAGACACTTTTTTTGTTACTAGAGATTGTACCCAGGATTAGGGTTAATAACTCAGCAACATACCCAATCCTTTCTACTTTTTATTTTGAGTTAGGCTCTCACTAAGTGACTGGGGGCCCTGGTAATTTATTGAGGCTGATTTTTAATTTGGTATCCTCCTGTCTCAGACTCCTGTGAGTGGCCTAAAACAATTTTTAAAAGTTATTTAAATGTGAATCTATTTGTATATATAGTGTAAAATACCCATAAATATTTGATTTGTGTAAAATAATTGATAAGAATAGGCATATGATATTTACATGTATGCTGATGTTACAAAATAAGAGAACCCAGTAATAATGATCAAATGTAATCCATAAAAGCTTGGATACATATGGAAATTTGATGTATATCTTTCTAATCTTTTTATCCTGGAATTATAATGGAAAACAACTACAAAACATTAAATGAGTGAATGGATCAAATTTTGTCAATTTTCCTGATCATTGCTTGGGGAAAAATTGTCCTTTGCTCATGGTGGTAGACAGTTTTCATTTTCCACAAATATTGCACATTGGTACTCATACATTGAACGTGAAAATTTCATCATACAGAAACAGAAGAGAAAAGTGTCCTCTATCTCTTATTAGAAATAGAATGAGATAGATGGTGGACAAGGAATGCCAAAAAAAGTTAAGAGTGAAAAGTAACTCAGGATTTAAAGTACAATAGGGTGGTTGCCATCAATGATAATTATTTATAAAATTCAAAATAACCAGAAAAGAGTTTACAGGTTTCCAACATAAAAATGAGAACGTTAAAAAAAATGGAAATTGACCTGATTTGATCACAACACAATGTTTACACGTGTTGGATTATAATTCTGGATCCCAGATCCAAGTAAATTATTAGATTCCAATTAAAATAAACAAAAATCAACATTTAATGTTTTAACCAAATATCTACATAAACTCAAGTTTTTACATGGTATTCCATATTCATGAGTAATTAGCTTTTCTTAGTTTCTCTTGGTATCTTTTTTCCTATTTATTTGTTTATTTATTTATTATTTATTTTGGTACTGGGTATTGGACTCAGGGAAACTCAAATACTGAACCACACCTCCAGCCTTATTTTGTATTTTATTTAGAGAAAGGATCACACTCAGTTACTTAGCACCTCACTTTTTTTTCTAAGGCTGGCTTTGAACTTGCAATTCTCCTCTTTCAGTCTCCAGAGTCACTGGGATTAGAGTCTTGCACCACTGCACCCAGCCTTAGTATCTTGACTGATAGATTTACATGTTGTAAAGAGCCATGAAACCATTTATCCTTACATGCAGGATTTTCTGATGTCATTTATTTTTAATATATGGCTGGAAATGATTTTAAAGACATACTTACTATTTCAGGCACTTGAATTAAAGCACAACATGTCTGTATAGGAAATATCACATTAGTAGTTTAACATCAATTTTTATATATCAAATTTATTTTTGGGCCTCTGAACTGAAAAGTTGCTTGCTTCCTGGAAGGGACAGTAAGAATCTTTTGAAGACTCATCTTTCAGGCATGAGTAAAATTATTTTTTAATAAATATCTTACAATTGAACTGAGTATGTATTTTTATCCGTGACATTAATTATCACCCTGATTTCAGATGACTGAGTAGAAAATATTAAAATATGTTCTTACTAGTATTTGAAACTGGACTTGGATCACTTAGGATAGCTATTCTGGTGATTATAATAACATGCATATAAGATAGATGGCTACACTGTGGATTCAAACACAGTCCTAAAATACAACCGAAAATCTTAGTTCAGATAGTGATAACATGCTCCAAAATTATAAAACATTTTGAGGCAGCAACAGAAGTAGTTGTTAGAATAACTGAATTAAGTTTTCCATGTAACATGCATGAGAAACTGCAGAATTAAAAAATACTGGCCAATATTTTGCAAGGTCGTTATATGTCAGAAACACTTCATATTTGGAACTTCATCTTCTGCACAAATAACAGCTCTAGAATTAAGGTAATATTACTCCCAAATTTTGTAGATGAGATGATCAGTGTTTAGTATCAAAGACTGCTTAAGATTATACTTGAAAGTAATGGAAGATCTCAGGTGAAAATTCAAACCATGTGTTAGAGTATGTAATTCTTAATATTGACTCAGTTGATATATTGAAGATATTAGGTCTGGTAATAAGACAAAATAAAGATGACGCTGAAATAATATACCCATGTATAAAACCAAAAAATTGTAGAACTTTCAAGGTGTACTTAAAGCTTAACTAAGAAGAGAAAGATAAAAACCAAGTCAGGATCTATACCAGAAAACCTCAAGATGAGATTATAATCTAAAATTATTTTCAATAGCACATGGTAATTCTGAATGGATAAAAAAGTTGATACACAGTTGGAGCCACACTATTGTTGCATAATTCAGGAAAATGATACCTGAAGAGTATCGGAGAGACTTGAATGCTGAAGTGAGAAAGGTGTGTTGGGGTGAATCCACACATTTTCTGATGGTAATAGAACAGGGTGAGATTCAAGGGGTGATAGTGTTTGGAATTAAGACTTTTTCTTCATTTTCTCCTTAGATATATACTACATGATTCTTTCCCCAAAAGATGGAAAAGAACTACCAACTATATAATTATGTTGGTATAAGAAGTGCATTTTTCTCTGAAGTTGGCCTTGGGATCTCAGGCAACACCATTCTTCTTCTCTTCCACATCTTCACATTTCTTCTCCAGCACAGGCTTAAGCCTATCGACCTGATCATTGGTCTCTTGGCCCTAATCCACCTGGGGATGATGATAATTGTGGTGTACACAGCTACAAATATTTTTGTGTCTCAGGACTTTTGGGATGACATCAAATGTAAATCCATAATCTACTGGCACAGGTTTTTCAGGGGCTTTTCTATTTGTGCCACCTGCCTACTTAGTGTCCTCCAGGCCATCACCCTCAGCCCCAGAAGCTCCTGCTTGGCAAAGTTTAAACATAAATCCCCACAGCAGACCCTGTGTTTTCTTGTTTTCTTGTGGGCCTCCTACATGTCCTTGAATACTCACTTCTCATTGTCTTCTACTGCCACTCCAAATGTGACCTCAAATGTCATTGTGTTTATTACTGAACCCTGCAAAATTGTACAAATGAGTTATTTCCTCAGGCATTTATTTTCTGTATTTGGTATATTCCGGGATGTCTTTCTTATAGGACTTATGGCTCTCTCAAGTGGATACATGGTGGTTCTCTTGTGCAGGCACAAGAGGCACTTTCAGCACCTTCACAACACCAGCCTTTCTCTAAAAGCATCCCCTGTACAGAGGGCCACCTGGACCATCCTATTGCTTATGAGCTTCTTTGGGCTCATGTACTGTTTGGACAGCTTCTTCTCCTCCTCAAGAACTATGTGGAGCAATGATCCTGTCTGTTATTATATCCATTTGATGGTGGCCAATGGCTATGCCACAACATGCCCTTGGCTGCTAATCTGTACTGAAAAACGAATTATTAACATCTGGAAATCTTTCTTGGTGAAGATAGAATACATTTAAGTTTCCCTAATCTTCCAATACACTGGCTTTTGAACAATAAATCACAGCATAGAATATATGCTCTCTGGATTAAGAGTCTATGGACATATGCATGTTGGGTTAAATCTCTTACTTTGAGATATGTGAATAACAAATATAGAAATGTCAATGTTTTACCTTTTTTAAATAGCACAAGGGCCCAACTTATTTGCTTGGTGTAAGCAAGAAATTCTTAGGAGTCTCACCGTCATGATCTGAGTTATCTATTATAAACACATTAAGAGTGTTTATCACTTTTTAATAAGTGCTTAAATGAGCTGTATTGTTCCTAACAAAAATGTCAATAATTTGTGCCAAGAATTAATGCCTTTTCTATTAACTTTTATTTTATTGTCTTTTAAAAAGAATTGAATGTAAGGATTCAAATTATCATATGTACACCAGAGCTCAGAGTAGCATTATTAATGACAAACCCTGGTGGAAACATCAATGCCCCAAATCATAGGAATGTATAAGTAAAACATGGCCTGGACATACTATGGAATATAATTTAGCCTGGAACAAAAAAAATGCCTGAGATAGTAATTAGTGAACTTTGAAAACATTATTGCAAGTGACCTATCAGTCACAAATTATCCAATGCTGTAATATTTTAATATAGAAAGTAAAACTGAGAGTATAAACCTATATAGACAGAAAATAGAATGATAGTTACCAGGGTCTGAGAAAGTGAGTCAGTGGGGTGTTCTAATTGGACAGCAACACAATAGTTTGAGAAGAAAAAGTGCTAGAGATGGATTATAAATGTTTTCACAACAGTATGAATGTGCTTGCTGAGTCTGACCTGCACTTTTAGAGAGCATCACAAAGTTCAATCACAAGAATGGGTCCCAAATTGAAATGGGTGGCACCTCAAATATGTATAATATGTCATACAACTTATTGCCATGAATATTTAAAACAACAAATAAAACAAAGCTTTTGGAATAAAAAAATGAAAGGATCAAAATGGTAAATTTTCTGTCATGTGCACTTTACCATAACAAAAGTTGCCCAATGACCTTTTTTATATTAAGTGAAATATACCCATTACAGAAGGACAGACACCACATGTTCTCATTCATTAGTAGGAAATAATAAGTAGTTCTAGTAGAACAGAATGGAATGATGGTCACCAGAAAATGGGAGAGCAGAGAGAGGACAAGTGGAAAGAGTTCATGGAGGGGTATAAAAACAGAATGGAGAAATCACTTTGTGTCAATAACTTTGGCACAGTAGGGGGACTATTGGTTAAAACAACTTAAAATGTGCAACTTAAAATTAAATTGAAAAACTTAGAATTAAATTAAAATTTAAAAAAAACAGCTGAAGAGATTAAAATACTTATTACTATGGTCTGATTTTACAACTTATATACATGTACTGAGTTATTATAATGTACCCTGAAAATTTCATATATAAAAATATACCCTTAAAGAGAGTTTCTATTCCATATAGTTCTTGAAATTCTAGACAGAGAAATTAGATAGACAGAAGAAATTAAAGAAATACAAATAGGAAAAGAAGAAACCAAACTACCATTATTTACCAATAACAAGATTCTATTCTAAGAGGATCCAAACAAATCCACCAGAAAATTTCTAGACTTAATAAATAAATTCAGCAAGTAGCAGAATATAAAATGAATACCCATTAACCAAGTGCATATCTACACATCAGTGATAAATCCTCTGAAAGAGAAATGAGGAAAAGTATCCCATTCACAAGAGCCTCAAAAAAAAAAAAAAGTATCCTATGCTCTTGGATAAGCTAAATCAAAATTGTCAAAATGCCCATACAACTCAAAGTGTTATACAGATTCCATGTAATTCCAATTAAAATCCAAACATTATTTCTTATAAAAATACAAAAAGCAATCATGAAATTCATTTGGAAAAGTAAGAGACCCAGAATAGACAAAGCAATTCTTAAGAAGAAGAGTGAAACAAGGGGCATCACAATACATAACTTAATCTATACTGCAAAGGTATAGTAACAAAAAAAGCATGGTATTTTCACCAAAATATACATGTGGATCAATGGCACAGAATAGAAGACAGAGAGACAAACTTAGATAAATACAGGTATTACATATTTGACAAAGTGACAAAGAACATACATTGGCAAAAAGATCGCCTCTTCAACAAATGTGTTGGGATTATGGAAATCCATAGGAGCAAAATAAAATTAAACGCCTATCTCTCATCATGTACAATGCATAACAAAGTTTATCAATGACCTAGTAAATAGACCAGTGACCCTACACATAATAGGAAAAAAAGTAGTCCCAAATCATTTTCATGTCAAGTTAGGCTTGACTTTCTTAACAAGACTCCTAAAGAGCAAGGAATAAAGTTAAGAATCAATAAATGGGATGGATTTAAACTATAAAGTTTCCTCTCAGAAAAAGAGAAAAAATAAATAAGGTGAAGAGACAGCTTACATTTTGGGAGCAAATTTGTGCCACAGGCATGTCAGATAGAGCACCAATAGATAAAGAACATAAAAATCTTAACACCAAATAACAAACAACTCAATCAATAAATGTGATAAGGGGCTGAACAGACACTTCTTATAAGAAGATACACAATTTATCAACACATATATGAAAAATTTTCAACATCCCTATCAATTAGAAAAATGCTAACCAAAAGTACTTCAGTCAGAATGGCAGCTATTATGAATAAAAACAAGGACTGGGGTTGTGGCTCAGTGGTAGAGAGCTTGTCTAGCATGTTCAAGGCACTGAGTTTGGTTCTCAGCAGCACATATAAATAAGTAAATAAAATAAAGGTCTATGAGCAACTAATAAAAATATTTAAAAAGAATAAAAACAACAAGTGTTGGCAAGAATATTTGCAAAAATGAATATTCAAACATTGCAGTTCGGTGGGACTGCAAATTGGTGCAGCTAATATGGAAAGCAGTATGTAGATTCCATGGAAAACTGGGAAAGAAACTACCATTTGACCCTGCTATCTCACTCTTTGGTCTATACCTAAAGGGCTTAAAAACTTTATACTATAGGAACATAGCCACATCAATATTTAAAAAATTACAATTTACAATAGATAAATTGTGAGACTAACTTAGTACATGAATGGATATACACAATGGAATATTATTTAGCATTAAAAGAGAATAAAATTATGGCATTTGCAGGTAAATGAATGGAGAATATAATGCTAAGTGAATTAAGCCAATCCCAAATAAGCAAATGCTGGATGTTTTCTATGATATAAGGATGCTGATTTATAATGAGGATGGTGGGGAACATAGGAGAAATAGACAAACTTTAGATAGAACAAAGGAGAGGAATGGTAAGATGGGGGGGAGTGTGGCAGGTAAAATGGTAAAATGATATGGACATACCCTAGGAAGAGCAAAACAACAGCAAATGTAGCACAAGGCAAGAAATAATTAAAATCAGAGTGGGAATCAATGAAATTGAAACAAAAGAAACTATTGAAAAAATTTACAAAACGAAAAGTTGGTTCTTCAAAAAATAAATAAGATCAACAGACACTTAGCCATGCTAATGAAGAAAAGAAGAGAGAGAACTCAAATTATTAACATATGGGATGAAAAAGGCAATATCACAACAGACACTACAGAAACACAGAAGACAATTAGAAACTATTTTGAAACTCTATATTCTAATAAAAGAGAAGATAGTGAAGACATCAATAAATTTCTTAAGTCATACGATTTGCCCAGATTGAGTCAGGAGGATACACACAATTTAAACAGACCAATATCAATGGAGAAAATAGAAGAAGCCATCAAAAGACTACCAACCAAGAAAAGCCCAGGACTGGATGGGTATACAGTGGAGTTTTACAAAACCTTTAAAGAAGAACTAATACCAATACTTTTCAAGTTATTTCAGGAAATAGAAAAAGAGGGAGCTCTTCCAAATTCATTCTATGAGGCCAACATCACCCTGATTATGAAACCAGACAAAGACATTTCAAAGAAAGAAAACTACAGACCAATATCTCTAATGAACATAGATGCAAAAATCCTCAATAAAATTCTGGCGAATCGGATACAAAAACATATCAAAAAAAATTGTGAACCATGATCAAGTAGGATTCATCCCTGGGATGCAAGGCTGGTTCAATATAAGGAAATCAATAAATGTTATGCATCACATCAATAGACTTAAAAATAAGAACCATATGATCATCTCGATAGATGCAGAAAAAGCATTCAACAAAGTACAGCATCCCTTTATGTTCAAAACACTAGAAAAACTAGGGATAAAAGAACTTTACCTCAACATTGTAAAAGCCATCAGGCTAGCATTATTCTGAATGGAGAAAAGCCCTCTCTCACCACTTCTATTCAATATAGTTCTTGAAATACTGGCCAGAGCAATTAGACAGACAAAAGAAATTAAAGGCATTAAGATAGGAAAAGAAGAACTTAAATTATCACTAATTGCAGATGACATGATCCTATACCTAGCAGACCCAAAAGGTTCTACAAAGAAACTACTAGAGCTAATAAATTAATTCAGCAAAGTGTCAGGATATAAAATCAACATGCATAAATCAAAGGCATTCCTGTATATCTGTGACAAATCTTCTGAAATGGAAATGAGGACAACCACCCAATTCAC
This sequence comes from Spermophilus citellus, assembly GCF_964194105.1. Taxonomy (NCBI): domain Eukaryota; kingdom Metazoa; phylum Chordata; class Mammalia; order Rodentia; family Sciuridae; genus Spermophilus; species Spermophilus citellus. The sequence goes on from NC_138191.1 coordinate 15,064,525, forward strand.
ATTATCCTCAAAATAATGGGAATCAACCTAACAAAAGAGGTGAAAGATTTATATAATGAAAACTACAGAATCGTAAAGAGAGAAATAGAAGAAGATCTCAGAAGATGGAAAAATGTACCCTGTTCATGGATAGGCAGAACTAACATCATCAAAATGTCAATATTACCAAAAGTTCTCTAAAGGTTTAATGCAATGCCAATCAAAATCCCAAAGGCATTTCTTGTAGAAATAGATAAAGCAATCATGAAATTCATCTGGAAAAATAAAAGACCCAGAATAGCAAAAGCAATTCTAAGAAGGAAGAGTGAAACAGGCAGTATAGTGATACCAGACTTCAAACTATACTACAGAGCAATAGTAACAAAAACAGCATGGTACTGGTACCAAAACAGGCAGGTGGACCAATGGTACAGAATAGAGGACACAGAGACCAATCCACAAAATTACAACTATCATACATTTGACAAACGGGCTAAAAGCATGCAATGGAGAAAGGATAGCATCTTCAACAAATGGTGCTGGGAAAACTGGAAATCCATATGCAACAAAATGAATCTGAATCCCTTTCTCTCACCATGCACAAAAGTTAACTCAAAATGGATCAAGGAGCTTGATATCAAAACAGAGACTCAGCATCTGAGAGAAGAAAAAATTGGCTCTAATCTACAAATTGTGGGGTTGGGTTCCAAATTCCTTAATAGAACTCCCAATATTCCTTAATAGGACACCATTCCTTAATAGGACAAGAATCAACAAATGGGACTCACTCAAACTAAAAAGTTTTTTTCTCAGCAAGAGAAAAAATAAGAGAGGTAAATAGGGAGCCTACATCCTGGGAACAAATTTTTACTCCTCACACTTCAGATAGAGCCCTAATATCCAGAGTATACAAAGAATTCAAAAAATTAAACACTAAGAAAACAAATAACCCAATCAATAAATGAGCCACGGACCTGAACAAACACTTCTCAGAGGAGGACATACAATCAATCAACAAGTACACAAAAAAAGGCTCACCATCTCTAGCAGTCAGAGAAGTGCAAATTAAAACCACCCTAAGATACCATCTCACTCCAGTAAGAATGGCAGCTATTATGAAGTCAAACAACAACAAGTGCTGGCGAGGATGTGGGGAAAAGGGTACACTTGTACATTGCTGGTGGGACTGTAAATTGGTGCAGCCAATTTGGAAAGCAACATGGAGATTCCTTGGAAAGCTGGGAATGGAACCACCATTTGACCCAGCTAGTCCCCTTCTTGGACTATTCCCCAAAGACCTTAAGATAGCATATTATAGGGATACAGCTACATTGATGTTCATAGCAGCACAATTCACAATAGCTAGACTGTGGAACCAACCCAGATGCCCTTCAATAGATGAATGGATAAAAAAATGTGGCATTTATACACAATAGAGTATTACTCAGCACTAAAAATGACAAAATCATGGCATTTGTAGGGAAATGGATGGCATTAGAGCAGATTATGCTAAGTGAAGCTAGCCAATCCCTAAAAAAACAAATGCCAAATGTCTTCTTTGATATAAGGAGGGCAACTAAGAACAGAGCAGGGAGGAAGAGCATGAGAAGATTACCATTAAACAGGGATGAGAGGTGGGAGGGAAAGGGAGAGAGAAGGGAAATTGCATGGAAATGGAAGGAGACCCTCATTGTTATACAAAATTACATATAAGAGGAAGTGAGGGGTAAGGAAAAAAAACAAGTGAGAGAAATGAATTACAGTAGATGGGGTAGAGAGAGAAGATGGGAGGGGAGGGGAGGGGAGGGGGGATAGTAGAGGATAGGAAGGGCAGCAGAATTCAACATACACTAGAATGGCAGTAGGTAAAAAAGTAGATGTGTAACCGATGTGAATCTTCAATATGTATATGGGGTAAAATGGGAGTTCTTAATCTGCTTGAATCAAATGTATGAAATATGATATGTCAAGTGCTTTGTAATGTTTTGAACAACTAATAATAATAATAAAAGAAAAGAAAAAATGATATGGACATCATTACCCTAAGTACACATATGAAAACATGAATGGTGTTATGCTAGTTTGTGTATAACCAGAGACATGAAAAATTGTGCTCTATATGTGTAATATGAATTGAATTGCATTCTGCTGTTATGTATAGCAAATTTAAATAAATAAAAATAGATGAATAGATAAAGAAAATGTGGCACATATATACACAAAGAAACATTACTTAGTATTAAAGGTAAATAAAATTATGGCACTTGCAGGTAAACGGACAGAGATGGATAATATCATGGTAAGCAAATTTACCCAATCTTAAAAAAAAGGGGGGACTGAAAGTTTTCTCTAATAAGTGTATGCTAATCCATAATTGGGGGGGGGTCATGAGATGAGTGAAGAAATTTGGAGAAAATAGAAAAAGTAGTGAAATGAGATGGACATCATTACCCTAGGTACGTGTATGATTGCAAGAATGATGTGAATCTATTTCATGTACAATCAGGGAAGTAAAAAATACTCCTCCATTTGTGTACAATGAATTGAAGAGCTATCTACTCTCATGTATAACTGATTAGAACTAATAAAAATGTATTTTAAAAAAGAATGAGTATTGTGCTGGGGATGTGGCACAGTGGGAAAGTGCTTGCCTGGCATGCATGAGGCCCTGAGTTCAAATATCCAAGCACCAAAACAAAAAAAAAAAGAGAGAGATTTATAAAAAAAAAAAAAAACATGTTTTCAGTAACCTTATAAGCTTCTGTGTAAAAACTCTTAAATAAAAATATTTTGCATGTCATGATCCAAAGTATTCCAAAAAAATTTTTTTTTAGAATCTCCTAACAGTTTTAAGGCTTTTTAATGAATTGGGTTCAAGTCACTTTTTTTTTTTTTTGTCCAGGGATTGAACCTAGCAGTGATTGAAGCCAGCTCTGATTAAACACTGAGCTACATCCCAGGCCCTTTGTATTTTTTATTTTTATACAGGGCCTCAATAAGATGCTTAGGGCCTTGCTACATTATTCGAGATTCTCTTTCAACTTGCAATCATCTTGCCTGAATGTCTCAAGTAGCTGGGATTACAGGTGTGTGCGACCTTGTAATTTATATGAAGAAGGAAGAGTGTTTTTTTTAAGCAGATATCTGTGCTTCTCAGTCTTATAAGGGTAAACTACCTCATGTATCAACAGCTTCTTCATTTTCTTGGTAACATATTTTACATGAGGTCAAAATGTCAAATTCAAATTGTAGAGGATTAGATGGAAAATTATTGGCCTTAATAAATCATGCTATCAAAATTATGTATTTGTAGTATTGTTTTTAAAAGAAAAAGTAAAAAAGATAATAGAGTTACTTTTCTGAATAGAAGTCAATATTTTATGGCATTGAATATTTCAAATGATAACTGTGGGAAATGCTGTAAGGCCATAATCTACTGCCTCCCAATATCATTGCTTCTCTCTGGTAATTATTGCCTTTAAAGTTTTACCTAAGAAACAACTAAAAATTAAGGACTGGTTCAGGTAACTTGTAAAAAGGTTGCACATGTATACCTTCTAAATAACAAAATTATAAAAATACACAACAGCACTACTTTATTTAATGATCATGTCCAACTACTTGAAATGATGGGATGCTGAGGTGTGGGGAGCCATTCTGACACGTGATTGGGTGACTCCCGTTAAGGGCCTGAGGCGCTTTGGCTGTGTCGAAGCTTTCCCGACCCTTTCCTGATGAGAGAGCCCATCCGTGTGGGGGTGTGCCTGACCACTGACCCCGGAGACCCAATCACTGACCCTGACCTTGGAGTGCAGCCCCCTCTCAACCTTCATTGGATGGAATTCTCCCCTGAATCTCTTGTTCCCCAAATAAAAGGCTACTCCCTGGTGTGTTCACTCTCTCTCTCTCCTGCTAGCCCTGAGTAATCCTCGCTGCCCTGCTGGGTGGCTAGAGGTGGGAACCAGAGAGGTGAGCCGTCTCGGACCTAGCAATATAAATAAGGTACTGTCTGTGTGTTTTATTTCGATCTCTTCTAACTAACTTTATGCCTAGAACCTCATTAATGAAACCACTGCACAGGCCGCATGGTAGAATTGGCGCCCACGAGGGGGGCATTCTAGATTAGTTAGATTGAGTGGGAGCACGCGCTAAAAAGATAAGGAAAAAATAAAGATAAAGGAAGATAAGGAATAAAAATAAAGATAAAGGAAGAGGTGACAATTGGGTCACAAAAGTACCTGGAGATATTGAAGGAAAGAGACGTTAATTTACTTAAAATGGGAAATTCTACTTCTACGGATAAGGAAATGTATCCAACTATTTTAGACAGTATAATTAATCAGAAAGGAAAACAGATAAAGAAAACTCAGTTATTACAATTCTTAAATGTTGTAGGTGAATATTGTCCTTGGTTTTGTGACCAAGAGTCTCCAAATTTACTTACTTGGGAGAAATTAGGAAGGAAGTTACAGAGAGTTTGTCTTTCTAATGAAATACCTGGAAGCATAGAAATTATACAGAAAACTTGGACGGCCCTAGAAGTTTGTCTTTTTGAATATATGGGCCAAAGTTCATGGCCCCCTGAAGACCTTTTAAAAGGCATTCAAAGAGCTGTTAAGTCTATTCAAATGGAAAATCAGCCTGAGGCTAAGTTAATTTCCTTTCCCTTGAGCCGTTTAAAAACAAAGGCACTAGGGGCCAAGTCAAAAGTTAAAAATGCTAGCCCGCAGGCAGATTGTACAGAACAGCATAATACAGGAGAAACATCCCTAATCTTAGAGAGCCCTCCGGAAGAGGTAAACGATCTTCCTAGAGAGGAAAATACGGAAGAGACTCCTAGAGGGGCTCAGGGTTCTTCTCAACCACGTGATTTAGAAACCCAAATTCCAAATGGCGATAGTGCAGAGTCTGACCGCGGCTCACAGTCTGAGGAAGAAGAATCAGACGTTGAAATGCAGGACTTAGAGAGAAATTTTAATAGGCTACGTTTAACACCGCCTGCCCAAGCTACTCAAATTCGGCCGGTACCTGCTAGAAGGACCAAATTTAACAGGTATGCTGAATTAAAGATGACTTTTCTTACCCCAGTCCAGCAAGGTATTAGGAAGGCTCAAGAAATGGGGTAAGACACTACTGGTTTTCACCTCTTTCCAGTTTTTGAGCAAACTAATGAACAAGATCAGAGAGTTAGAGTTCATGCTGTAATCCCATTTAAAACTATCAAAGAATTAAAAAGTGCATGTGAAACGTATGGTCCAAATTCGCCTTTTGTACAGAGTCTGATAGAAAATATTTGCTCACAACCCCTTCTTCCTAGCGATTGGATTTTTTTAGCCAGATCTTGTCTGAGCGGGGGAGATTACTTGCTTTGGAAGACTTCTTGGACTGATTTTTGTAATGAACAGGCAGAAAGAAACAGAAGACAGGGCATAGAAATGCCAGTAACGATGTTTTTAGGGACTGAAGATTTCGCTGATTTAGAAAGACAGTTAAATTATGATATTGTAGTATACAATCAAATAACTGATTGTGCAAAACGCGCCTGGAGACAAATCGTCCCCAAAGACCAGTCCAATTTAGTTCTTACCAAAATCAGACAAGGTGCCAGTGAGACTTATTCAGATTTCGTAGCCCGACTGTATCAGGCTGCGAACAGGTCCATCGGGGACCCAGGAGCTAGCGAATTTATCGTTAGGCAATTGGCTTTTGAGAATGCAAATAAAATTTGTCAGGATGTTCTCCGACCGCATCGTAAAAAAGGAACAATTTCTGAGTATATTCGCCTGTGTTCTGACTTAGATTCCACTCAGTTGCAAACGGTGGCCTTAGCGACAGCATTAAGAGAAACATTGGGGCTGCAAAATTCAGGTCAAAAGTCCTGCGGTAGATGTTACGTTTGTGGGAAACACAATCATTTTGCCCGCGAGTGTCGCATGCGCAATTTTAGGTTTAGGGCTCCATCTACTGGTGATAATAGATATCGCAGGACTCAGAGCCACGCGGTGGATTCAGATGGCGCGGAAGAGCACGCCTTCTCGCCGCAGGCATTTCCTCCTAGCGAGAGGACAAAAAACTTTCGTTCGGCCCCTCCCCGGGCCCAGCAACAATACGGGGAAAGGTCGCACAGTGTGACATCACTGGCGCCGACCAGGACAGTCCGCGATTTTTACCGGGACAGGGACAGAGATCACAAACAGTTTTCTTAGGACCTTCAAAGACAGTTGAATTAGATCCTGAAACGGGGCCAGAACAAATCCCTACTGGGATTTTCGGGCCGCTTCCTGAGAATACTGTAGGTTTGATTTTGGGGCGTAATAGTTTAAAGGCAGCCATTGAGGTAATACCTGGTGTGATAGATTCAGAATTTAAAGGACAGTTATATGTTACTGTAAAATCCAATTATGCCCTAAGGCTTACCCCAAAGGATATTTTTGCTCAATTAATATTATTGCCTTGTGTCTCAGAAAGGCACCTGCCAGTAGATTCAGTTTCTAAACCGCCAGACAGAGTATATTGGTCCCAGTTGGTACAGCAAGAACGCCCTTTATTAAAACTTAGAATTAATAATAAAAATTTCCTAGGGATAATTGACAAAGGAGCTGATATCTCGGTATTGTCCAGTCGGTTTTGGCATAGGAACTGGCCTTTGCATGTAGCACCAGCTAACCTAGAGGGAATAGGACAGGTTTCACAGCCTGCTCAAAGTGCCAACTATCTCCGTTGGGAAGATTCCAATGGGAACAGTGGAGTATTTAAGCCTTATGTATTAGAGTCTTTACCAGCTAACCTATGGGGAAGAGATATTTTAGCCAAAATGGGATTGTTATTAGTTACTCCAAATTCTATGAGGTCAGTTGAGGAAGTTAAACAGAGGTATTTTCCTGGAGATGATAAGGAGACCTTTCAGGAAGAATATCTGTTTACAAGCCAGTCTCCACGACAAAGATTAGTAAATACTCCAGACCAAAATTTTTACTAGGGGCCCTGAGTACTTCCCCGATCCCTAAGACAGCTGAAAAAATCACGTGGCTCACAGAGGAGCCTATATGGATTTCTCAGTGGCCCATCTCAGGGGAAAAACTTAAAATAATTCATAGATTAGTTGAGGAACAACTTCAGGCTGGTCATATTGAACCAACACTTAGTCCTTGGAACACCCCTATTTTTGTTATTAAGAAAAAGTCAGGAAATTAGAGATTACTACAGGATTTAAGGGCAATAAATCAGGCAATTCAGCCTATGGGATCATTACAGCCAGGACTTCCCTCCCCCACAGCCATTCCTTTAGGTTATAGCTTGATGGTAATAGATTTAAAAGACTGTTTTTTCTCTATAAGGTTACATCCTGAAGATTGTGAAAGATTTGCTTTCACTGTCCCAGCAATTAATTTTAAGGAACCTGTTAAAAAATATTGCTGGAAGGTACTTCCCCAGGGAATGCGTAATAGTTGTACACTGTGCCAAAAATATGTTGATCAGGCGATAGATCCCATAAGAAATAGTTTTCCTGATGCATATATTATTCATTTTATGGATGATATATTATTGGCTCATGCTAATCCAAAGGTACTTTCAAAAATTTTTACTCAGAGACTTCACTTACAGCAATGGGTTTATGTATAGCTCCTCAAAAAATTCAAAAAGTGTCTCCTTTTCAATATCTAGGTCAGATAATTCAAGGAAGTACAGTCCGTCCTCAAAATCTTCAGATAAGAGTTAAGGAGTTACATACCCTTAATGATTTTCAAAAACTATTAGGAGATATTAACTGGCTAAGACCATCCTTAAAACTAACTACTTCTGAGTTAAGTCCTTTATTTCAGATATTACAAGGAAATCCTTCTCCAACCTCTCCACGTCAGCTAACCCTGGAGGCCAAAACAATTCTAAGGAAAGTAGAAATTACAATTAAAAATGCACAGCTTACTAGAATAGATCCTAAAGAAATAGTGTATTTATTAATATTTCCAACTAAGCATACCCCAACAGGAGCCATATGACAAAGATTAGGAGTTATTGAGTGGATTTATTTATCCCACTCCCCTCAAAAAACATTCATTCCTTTTCATGATTCTATAGCTCAATTAGTAATTAAAGGTAAAACTAGGATTTTACAATTAATTGGATCTGAGCCTGATATCATAATTATTCCATTTTCTGTTCAACAGACTAATTGGCTTTTTCAAACTTCTAGCTCATGGCAGATAGCCTTTGCAGATTTTCCCGGACAGATAGATAGCCATTATCCTCGTGATAAAATTGTACAATTTGCATCATTAACATCACTTATCTTTCCAAAGATTGTATGTTCTTATCCAATAGAGGAAGCTTTATCGGTGTTCACGGATGGTTCCAACTCCGGTAAGGCAGGTTTCTTCAGCCGTGTTCACACAGAGGTAATACAAACTTCTTATACTTCTGCCCAAAGAACAGAGCTTCAAGCTCTGATTTGTGCCTTAGATTATTTTTCAAATGAGCCTATTAATATCTATTCTGACAGCTTATATGCAGTCGGAGTTACCAAAAATATTGAAACCTCAGTTATTGGGTATACTTCATCACAGGAGTTATTTGAATTATTTCATAATTTACAAAAGACAGTACTAATGCGAAAGTACCCATGTTTCATAGGACACATCCGTGCCCATACTAATCTTCCTGGACCTCTAGTTTCAGGTAATGACAAAATTGATGTTAGTAGCTTTTTGTCAACAGATGTCTTCGTATGACTGTGCACTAGCTTCCCATTCCTTACATCATCAAAATGCTTCGAGCTTACATAAAAAAGGTAATATTACCAGAGAACAAGCTCGTCAGATTGTAAGCCAATGCCCTAAGTGTGTTATTCACACTCCATCTCTGCCATCAGGGGTAAATCCCCGTGGATTAAAACCAAATCAAATATGGCAAATAGATGTAACTCATATTCCTCAATTTGGTAAACAATGTTATGTGCATGTCATAGTGGACACTTATTCTAGATTTATTTTTGCCACAGCATGTACTAAAGAAAATACTCAGCATGTAATTTCTCATTGCTTAGCAGCTTTTTCTGTTTTAGGGTGCCCTATGCAAATTAAAACAGATGATGCTCCAGCTTATGTAAGCTCTTCTTTTCAACAATTTTGCCAAGAGTTTAAAATTAATCATAAAACAGGAATTCCTTATAACCCCCAAGGTCAAGCCATTGTGGAACGAACTCATTTATCTATTAAGCTTCAATTACAAAAATTAAAGGGGGAAAATAGGATAGTGACTCCCCAAAATAACCTTAATCATGCCTTGTTTGTTCTAAATTTTTTAAACTGTGACACAGAAGGTCACACTGCTGCTGAGAGGCAAATGTCTCCCTCAGTAACAGGCCCCTTAGGCAGAGTTCTGTGGAAAGATTTACAGACTGGTCAGTGGAAGGGCCCAGACCCGGTAATAATGTGGGGAAAGGGTCATGCTTGTATCTTTCCAGAAGGTGCTTTCCGTCCTATTTGGGTGCCTGAACGTGCTATCAGACATGGAGGAGATAGAACCCAGACTCAAGCGACTGAGGATCGACCCGGAGGAGCCACTACCCAGAAGGAGGAGATATCTGAAAAAGATGAAGAAAAACCAGATTGAACCAGCCAAAAAGCTGATTTCATGGAAAGATGTGAGGAAGCTAACAACCCAGGCTTCCCAAATACTTCGACGCCTAAGAAAGAACAGGACCCCAGTCTTGATGGTAGCGACAGTAATTGCCCTACTGGGCTGTCAGGTAAAAGGGAATAAAGTAGACACTTATTGGACATATTTCCCAGATCCACCCCTGGTACACCCAGCTGTGTGGACTGGAGAATCTATTCCAGTATTTACTAATGACTCATTCATGATGGGAGGATTTACAGATACTCATATTACTCCCAATCATGTAACTAGATTTAATTATTCTGGCTACAGTGCCCAATTACCTTTGTGTTGGTCACATGATAAACATGCTGGCTGTCTGAAAGTATCATTCAAAGAAAAGACAGCGATCGGTAAACCTAGACTGACAAATAATTCTATTTATGGGGACTTAAAACCTAATACTAGATCAGTAATTAAGATGGGACTTTCCCATAACAAGCCAGTCATTTCTGCAAAACCTCCACAGATACCCCACTGTCCAAATAGTTCTACAATTGAAATTGGCACCTTTCCTAAATGGATAGATTGTGTAAATACCTTTCCTGTACAACATAAGGTGTCTAAAGCTAGTGGGTATATTTTAGACTGGTCTCCAAAAATTGATAAGAGACAATTACGAAGAAATTCTGCTATGACACCTGCAGGATTTGTTAGTAATATTTTGACTTATAGTGAAGGAGTTTTTCAAAAAGATATTTGGCATTTAATTGCTGCCTCAAAATATTTACATTTTACAGATAAACCTTTACCAAAATTTGTCGGCAAGAACTATAAAGAGGGATCTTGCTATGGCTTACGAGCTTGTGTCCAATCTCCTTATGTTTTAATTATTGGAAATGTAAAAGTTAAATGGATAGATGACAGATATGTTGTTACTTGTAATAAGTGCAACCTAACTAATTGTATTTCTAGGTATAATGGAGGAAAAGGAGTACTGATACTTCATCAGCCCTCTTTTGTTTTATTACCTGCTAATATTTCAGAGCCATGGTATGCTGATGCTGGTTTACAAGTCTTGCAGCAAATTCATGCCCAGCTAACAAGACCTAAACGTGCTATTGGAGTCATAATTGTTGGTGTCTTAGCACTGGTCTCATTTATTGCCTCAACTGTCTCTGCATCTCTGACATTGTCTCAGAATATTCAGCATACAAAATTTCTTAATAATTTAGCTCAAAATACTTCCAAGGCTCTGCGTAAATATTGATGAAAGGATTGAGACTAAATTAAACGCCGTAGAGGCAACTGTTATAAACATAAATAATGAACTTTCAGCCTTAAAATTTAAGAAAAGGCTTAAATGCCATGCTAATTATAAGTATGTATGTGTTACAGCTGCCAAGTACAATGCTTCTCTCTGGGATTGGGAGAAGGTTAAAAACCATTTATTAGGTATTTGGCAAAATAGTAATAATAGCTTGGATATTCTGGAACTTCATCACCATATCCAAGACATTCAAAATAATAGAGCTGATTTTTCAGATCCTTCTTCTTTGGCTAACCAAATATTGAAAGAGTTAAATGGATTCAACCCTGGAAATATTCTTAAACACTCCGCTTGGTACATTATTGGATTATTCTCTTTGCTGTTAATTCTCTTTTGTATTGTAACCATAGGATGGCGATTCTTCCAATCAAGAATCCAGGAACTCCAGAGAGTGAACCGCTGCCTCATTGTTAAGAAAAGAAAGGGGGGATATGTGGAGAGCCATTCTGACACGTGATTGGGTGACTCCCGTTAAGGGCCTGAGGCGCTTTGGCTGTGTCGAAGCTTTCCCGACCCTTTCATGATGAGAGAGCCCATCCGTGTGGGGGTGTGCCTGACCACTGACCCCAGGGACCCAATCACTGACCCTGACCTTGGAGTGCAGCCCCCCCCCAACCTTCATTGGATGGAATTCTCCCCTGAATCTCTTGTTCCCCAAATAAAAGGCTACTCCCCGGCGTGTTCACTCTCTCTCTCTCCTGCTAGCCCTGAGTAATCCTCGCTGCCCTGCTGGGCGGCTAGAGGTGGGAACCAGAGAGGTGAGCCGTCTCGGACCTAGCAATATAAATAAGGTACTGTCTGTGTGTTTTATTTCGATCTCTTCTAACTAACTTTATGCCTAGAACCTCATTAATGAAACCACTGCGCAGGCCGCGTGGTAGACTGAGGTACAGGAGTTGCAGAGAAGGAGAAGTGGAGGAGAAGAGAAGGATATGTGGAAAGATCCTTTATCAAATAAGCTCTAGACACAGCATCAAGATGTCTGAAAAGATGCTCAACAGCACATGTCACTGGGGGAATAAATTCAAAAGTACTAGAAGATGCCAATAACAACTCATAAATAACACACACTTACACAAAGCTCAATAGCAAAGAATACTGGTTAGTTGCAGAGCTCAGGAAGGACCCTTGATTGTTGTTGGGATGCCATGTATAGTCTTCTGGGGAAAGAGCACTGTAGATTTTATTCTTAATAAAGCTAACATATGATCTAGCAATCACACTCTCAGATTTTACACACATTATTTGTAAACTAATGCCCACAGAAATGGTTACTGAAGGTTTAATTCTTGTCCCTAAGGCCAATTTAATAATGAGGACATGGATTTGAAAATAAGGAAAAGCAGGTATATTATTGCTTTGCTAACAAAGGAGAGCACAGGGGACTCCAGTCCTAGAGGCTGTGATTCTACTCATCATAGAAAACAGAGTTTTGTTTCGATTTGGGGTACTGCAGAGTGAACTCAGGGGCAGACAACCATTGAGCCACTTATCCAGCCCTATTATGTATTGTTATTTACAGACAGGGTCTCACTGAATTGCTTAGCACCTCTCTGGCTTTGAACTCATGATCCTCCTGCATCAGTCTCCTGAACTTCTGGTATTAGAGGCATACCCACCACCTACATGGCAGAATAAGCATTGTTTTTTTTTTTTTAACTGCATGCTTGATACTTCTTCTTTAAGAATTATGATTCATTTCTTAATTTGGGAAATGCCATTCCTTAGATATTCTGGTGCCATCCCTAAATTATGAATTCCTTGGTTCCTGTAGTGGATGTGTGCTCAAAGTTGTCTGGTTCCAGTATGGGAAAACTTAATCTTGTTCCTTGCACTCAGGATAAGAAGTGGGAGTGGGGGAAAGAGGAAAGGAAGCCATGTCTATCTCAAAAGAAGTCTTAGTGGTAGTGTGGCATGGGTTATATTCAAAGCATGAGAGAGACCACTGCTACATATGCAAGTGATAACAGCAGCTTCATTATTGAACACTGTAAACTGGAAGAAATACAAACACTATTTTGCAAATTAATGGAGAAGTAAATGTACTTCCAAAAAATTTCCACTGAAAACCCCCCAAAATATAGCCTGTTTATTTGTTAAAAAATGAAACTTAAAAGCATTTTATTAAGTGAAAGAAGCCAGGGTGCAAAGGATATTTCTTTTATTCCACTTATACAATATTACTGAGGAGACAATGTTAAGTAGACCTGAGACTACTGTTTTTCTGAATTGGACAAAATAGCAACCCTTGGATTAAAATTGGATGTGGCCTGGCATCCTGTGCCTGCAGTCCCAGCTGTTCAAGAGCATAAGCTCACCAGTGTGAGACCAGACTGGGCATCACAGCAAGACTCTGTTTCAAAAACAAACAAACCAACAAAAAACTAGAAACATCAATAACAACAACAACAACAAAAATACCAAGTTCACTTTTAAGATGAAGGATATCTTTTGTACTGTGCTGGGATGACACATAAATGAACACCTGCCATTTTTCAAAACAATGAAATCCATTTTACAAAGCCTGAACTCTAATGTAAGTAAATGAAAATCAGAACTTTAAAAAGAAAGTGAGCCAAGGAACTTTGACAAGTACTGTTTGAAATGGAAATTATGAGACTGTAGATAAGATCTGAGTTAATGTTTATCAACACTGTACTCTAATAGGTAAGGAAATACATTATATACAACCAGAGATATGGAAAATTGTGTTGTATATGTGTAATAAGAATTGTAATGTATTCTTCTGTCATTTTTTTTAAAAAAATCAATAAAAAAGAAGCATTGAAGAAAAATTTATGGACTGCTATTAAAATGAAACAAATATTCATATGGTGGATAGTGGGAAGTAGGCTGTGTGCTGTTGGACAGCAAATTAAGGTGAAAGGAGACCCTCGTCATTATACAAAATACATGTATGAAGGTGTGAATTTGGTGTTAACATACCTTATATATAATCAGAGATATGATAAAGTATGACATAATAGTGTATTAAGGATTATAATGCAAAAATAAAATATGTCTTTTCCAATCAGATGTGTCTCCTGGAGGCAGCATATTGTTGGATTTGTTTTTTTAATCCATGTTACCAGCCTATGTCACTTTATTGGAGAGTTTAAGCCTTTGACATTTAGAGTTACTATTAATATATGGTTTGTACTTCCAGCCATGTTTGATTATTTATCTTTTTTTTCTAATTTAGTTTGTTTCTCCATGATTAGCTTTCCTCTCATCCTCTGTCTTTACTGAGGCACTTCCCACTGATGGTTTTGGTTATTGTTTTTCATTTCTTCCTTGTGTAGTGTTTTGCTCAAGACGCTTTGCAATGCTGGTTTTCTGGCTCCAAATTCTTTTAGCTTTTGTTTATCATGAAAGATTTTTATTTTGTTGTCGTACCTGAAGCTTAATTTTGCTGGATACAGAATTCTTGGTTGGCATCCATTGTCTTTCAGTGTTTGAAATACGTTGTTCCAGGATCTTCTTGCTTTCAGCATCTGAGATGAAAAATCCGTTGTTAACCTTATTGGTTTACCCCTGAATGTAATCTGCCTCCTTTCTCTTATAGCTTTTAATATTTTCTCTCTTTTTTTGTATATTGGATATCTTCATAACAATGTGTCTTGGCATTTGTCTACTGTGATTTTGTGTGCTCGGTGTCCTGTATGCATCTACAATTTGTTTATTCATTTCCTTTTTTATTTCTGGAAAGTTTTCTGTAATTATTTCATTCAGCAGGTTACTTATACCCTTGGTTTGAATCTCTGTGCGTTCCTCTATCCCAATGACTCTTAAATTTGTTTTTTTTTTATGTTATCCCATATCTCTTGGATGTTTTTCTCATGATTTTTAACCAGCCTTTCTGAGTTGGCTAGACTCTTTTCAAGATGATATATTTTGTCTTCATTATCTGACATTCTGGCTTCTACTTGCTCCACTCTGTTAGTGATACTCTCATTTCAGTTTTTAATTTGGTTTTTAGTTTCTTTCATTTCTAGAATTATTGTTTGATTTTTTTATAATCTCTATCTCTTGATAAAGATGCTTAACTTCTTCTTTTATCTGTTTATGTAATTCATTTTCAATGTATTCTTTCACTGTTTGAATTTGCTGTCTCATATCCTCTTTAAGGTTCCATTAATCTGTCTAAGGTATTCCTTGAGTTCCTTATATGACTATTTTTCTGATGGCTCTAGGTCCTCCTGAATATTTAGGCTGTCCTGCATTATTTGTACTCCTTTTCTTCCTTGCTTTTTCATGCTGCTCATTCTACTCCTTGTTCTGTTTGACTGCTGAGTTACTGTTTACTCCTATAAATTTATTTGATGCTTGGGAGAAAAGGTATTAGAAGGGAAGGGAAGAAGTAACTAAACAGAATGAGAGTAAGCAGATAGAATTCAAGGAAGGGGGAATAAGAGAATTGAAAAGAAATGAAAAGACAAATAATAATAAAAAAATGAAAATGAAAATTAAAAAAATAAAAATAAAAAATAAAATAAAATAATAAAAAATTTTTAAAAATTTAGAAATATAAAAAAATTTACAAAACAACAACAAAAAAATGAAAATGAAAAAACCCAAATTAAAAGAGAAAAGAAAAGAAAAAAATTAATAAATGCAGTCTTAGAGTTTGATTAACTTCTCTTCCAGTAGGTGGAGCTGTGCCCACTGAGCCAAGCTTCTCCTCTCAATAGGCAGGAACCAATCACTGTGCAGCAGCTCTTCCTCACAGACTGGGCGGGTCTCCAATCCTGGGTGCCTAGGGCCTTCTCTTGTGTCTAGACACTTTCCCTCTTTTCCTCAAGCCAGGTCCCGCTCAGTGGTGATGCTCACCACAATACTGGCTACACGCCAGGTCTGCTGCTCCTGGGAGCTCTGTTTTCATGAACGCCTGGGCACACTCTCCCTATTTGCCATACCCTTGGACCCTAAGTTTGTAGAGCTTGGGGCTGAGAACCCTCAGCGTATTTGCTTGCCCTCCTGTAGCCACGCTCCCTGTGGCTGGTGCAAGGGACCTCAGTTGTCATCACTGGTGGGAGCCGTAGCCGGGAGTTCCGCGCTGCGAGTCCGGCGCCAGTCCTGATTCCCTTGGTCTGGCTATAGTGCTCATGGGAGAGCTGGGAGGGGGGAGGGGCTCTTAAGGTTTCCCCACTGTGTGGAGAGGGAAGGCTAGGGGATTATACACCTGCTGCCGCTGGTTTCAATGAATTTATCTCCTCCGCCGCGTTTTGGTGACGTCAGTTCTCTGCCATGGTGGTATCCGATGCAAATGGTGACAGTTCGTCCCCTTTGCCGGGTGACCAATGCAACGGGTGGGTCCTGTCTGTCTCTCCCAAGCCCCGTTTCAATCCTGTGGCCACTGCCTATGAAGGCTCGGTTGGCATTTACTTCTGTAGGATCAGAAGGGCCGACCAGTTGTTTCGGCGGGATCGTTAGTGCTGAGTCATAGGGGTTTGGCTGCGAGAAGCAGGCAAATGAGAGCTTGAATGCAGCTGATCCCGGCTCGGTGTGTGTTCTGAGAGACCCGGACTGTTCACCCCAGATCCACGTCAGCTCTGCATTGCCTAGTGATCCTGAGCAAACAGCATTTAGACAGTTTACGACTCCCTATGCCTGCGCAGCTGAAGGGGTCAGAGACTTGATCTCTCCGTGCCTGCCGTCATGTTGGATATCTGGATCTCCCAAGTAATTCTTGAGAGTAAATTTTCGTTTCCTTTTTTTCCTGCTTTGAATCAATAACATCAGATATTTGAGTCACGTGTAAGTTAAACTTGAAATCCCAGTGAGCTTTAAGGAAAACTTTTATTGACACTGTATCCAAGCTATATCCTCTCTTACATGTCACTCACCCTCCTCTTGTATTTAATATCCCTCTTAAAGTTGCCTGCCACTTCCCATGGCCCATGTGCTGTTTATCTAGTCAGCTGTTGAAATTTATGTGAACTGTCCCACTCCACCAGATATCTGTCCCACCCAAAAGGTGAATACCTAGTATCTGGGCTATCACAAGGGAACACAAAATTCCATTTGCTTTATAATCTAGGTTTAAATAATTCTTTATATTTGGACTTTCAGATTATACCTATTCTTGTAAATATTTCTAAATATTTAAATTAGTGTTTATCTTAATTTATCCAGAAGTTAGAACAGGAGTCCTTCATACTAACTATCCTGCCCTACAATATGCAGAAAAAAAAAATATTCACATCATTCATGTTAAGAAACAAGATTCTTAGACATATGTGACATAGATAATAGATTGTTTAAAAAAGCATTTTTGAGAAGTTTTGATTTTTGTCTGTGTGCATTGCATGTTACTATTAATATTCTGCTATAAAAATAAGAATTCAAATATTATTTTATTATTTTTAGATGGAAATACCAATATTCAGCATTGTAATCTGTTAAAAAGATATAGCATGCTATTAAAAATGTATAGCAATGATTGTAACTATAATATTCTGGTATCCAAAGCATATATAAAATAGTTAAAAAAATTGATTTGGGGGCATACTGGGAATTGAACACAGGGGCACTCCACCACTGAGCCACATACCCAGACATCATTTTTTTTTTATGTAGAGATAAGGTCTTGGTAAGTTGCTTAGCACCTCACTTTTGCTCAGGCTGGCTTTGAACACATAATCCTCCTGCCTCAGGTTCCTATACCTGGACAGCTTAACTTTTTTATTTAATATGATCTACCTGTAATTCCAGTAACTCATCAGGCTCAGGGATGAGGATCACAAGTTGAAAGGCAGCCTCAACAAATTAGTGAGACCCTAAGGAACTCAGTGAGATCTTGTCTCTATAAAGAAAATAATTTTAAAAAGGTTTTGGGATGTGGCTCAATGATTAAGCACCTATATGATCTATAGCTTTTTATAGTAGCTTATAGATTTTGCAAGAATATAGATAATTAAATTTCTTATCCTGTGTCATTCTCTGCTACTATTATTATTAAATTATACTAGAGTACAAAGATAGTCATAATTTAACTTTATGGAACTTTTAAGTTTCTTTCAAACTTTATACATTGCCACAGTTTGAACATCAATTATTATAATGTTACTTACATTCTATGAATGCATATAGACATATTGTATAAGTATTTAATTAGTTATTATAGTCACCAAGTTATTTGTCAATGTATTAGGATTTCTCCATTTCAATATGTTTTGTATATTTTTCTTGAGGTATAACTCAAATAAACTGTGCCTATTATGACATACAAATTAGCAAATATATAAAACATGTAAAAGTATAATCACAATAATACTCCAAATATTTTTGGTGAATCTTTCCAGTGCATTTTCCCTGCTCTTCTTGGCCTCTTGAGCTGTCCCCAGGACAGGTCCACACCCTAGTTATGCTAGGGTAGTGGGACAGGTTGCTGAGAAACTAAAGAAAATGTAAGACATGTATCTATTGAAATATGCTCTTGGGAATGTTCAATATACAAAATACATGCATAAAAGACATATGAGAACTTCATAAATTTCAGTGACTTAACATAAAATGAAAATATTTACTTATATTAAAAGAAAAAATCCACTACTAAATAACTAAGCATTTGCCATCCTTACCCCACAGGGATGTTAAGAACCTCATCATTTGTTTCTTGGTGCTGATTAACACCAAAGCACTCCAATCTAATGTATGAAATATGATATGTCAAGAGCTTTGTAATGTTGTGAACAACCAATAAAAAAAAATTAAAAAAAAAAAGGACTCAGTGTGGCATAGCCGTTGCCCACCAGCATCTGGACACAACAACAAACTGGATCATTGTTCCATGACATTGCAGAAGAGGAGGAGACAGCAAAGTCCCAAAAGTACATGACCACAAAGAGACCTATGAGCAGTAGGATGGTCCTGGTGGCCCTCTGTTCTGGGGATGCTTTTGGAGACAGGCTGGTATTGTGAAGGTGCTGGCACGGCCTCTTATGCTGGCACAAGAGGGTCACCATGTACCCACTGGAGAGGGCCATGAGTCTATAAGGAAGACATCCTGGAAAGTCACAGGGAGAAATACATATACCTGAACAAGTAACTTGTAGACAAAAGAGAGCAGGACTTAGTGATAAACATGAGACTGTGTGTGGTGACATTGGGGGTGGCAACAATAGAGATCAAGAAGCGACCACTGATGAGCATATTAAAGACCCACCAGGAGGAAAAGCAGCAGAGGCTCTGAGGTGAGGAGCTACACTTGAACTTTGTCAAGCAGCAGCTTCTGGGGCTGAGGGTGACAGCCTGGAGGACACTCAGCAGGCAGGTGGTACAAAAGGACAGGCCGCTCATCAGCCTGTGCAAGTAAATAACTGACTTACATATTATGTCATCCCTTAAACCCTGAGGCCCCAAAGTGTCTGCAGTTATGAACCCCACGGTCAGCAGCATCACTAGGTGGACAAGAGCTAAGTGACCAACGGTTGGGTCAGTGGGCTTGGGCCTGTGCTTGAGAGGAAATGTGGGGATGTGGGAGAGAAGCAGAGCGGTGTTGGCTATGATCCCAACACTGATTTCACAGAAAAGCATGGTGCTCGGGTGAGGAAAGCTGGGAGCTTCACTGTTCCTATTCCTCCTCATGAAGAAGCAGCATTTGGTGAGAATCTGAGAGAAAATTTTTACCATGAGTATCACCATCCTCATCCATCCTTCCTACACTATGGTCATCCGCAAAATGTGTGGGTTCATCCTGAGGCGTTCTTTCTCCCTGCAGAGCCCAAGTCAATCCCACATCCTCCTGAGGCTTCACAATGCTCTCTCCCCTGCCCTCCAGGACAGACTCACAGCTGGATGGACACACACACTGCCAGACCCCACAGCATCTCCACACCACCATGTCACACTCTTCAAATGTCAGCAGAATGCCTCTTCCTCTCTACAAACCTGATAAAGTCCTCAGTTCAAAGTAATAGCTCTAAATATGGGATTGAATTTGAGTGACAAAATTGTATCAGAGTGGAAATAAGATTCTCTTGGGAAATGTCTGCCAAGAGGATAGCCATGCAAACATTTGTATTATTTGAGCATCTTCTTTGTTCTGGTTAATGGCTAGAATATGATTTATTCGTAGAGCACAAATGTGTCTAAGGAGCATCTTAAGTCACAAACTGTGACTTTACATAAACCATCTGATACTATTAAATTCAGGACTTGAAAAGTCAACTAACACATCTGGACCATTAATATTATTTGAAAATATGGGTAATCACAACAATTGCTTCTTGTAGCTATTGTCTGTGTGATTGTATCAAATATCCAATAATGCCCAGGATACTAATACCAACCATTATTGTTATTATCAGATAGTCCTCCATATATGACTTGAGAGTTTTAAAATATTTCCAGCTCTGTTATAGCTTGAAAAATCAAAGAAAAATTAATGTGAAAGTAGCATACTTTTAATAATCCCTAAATGTTGGACACATGCAAATTAAAAAGTCATTTCTTGGAATCATCATATGTAACATTAATTCTTAAATATTTGGGAAACTCAAAACAGAAAAACCTAGTCTTATCAGAATGCAGTTATCAATTATTATCAGAAACACACTGTAGGCTTTTTTTTTTCCAGCAGGTCAGAGGTATATGCAATCATAGTGGTAAACACAGATATATTTTAATGGACTCGGATGATTCTTTTCTAAGGATTTAGTTATTGGTTTCCCATGAGAGTCCAAGCTTTCAAGTCTTCCAAGAGCAAGAAACAATGTCTCTGCAGAGTTATGAAAATCTAGTGTAAAATTTATACTAGTCATTTAGTGAACTTTGTTCTACTGTAACTAAAAGACCTGCCAAGAAAAATTGTAGAGAAGAAGATTATGTGGAGGCTCATGGTATTTTTTTTTGGGGGGGGAGGTTAGAGTTCTCAGTTCACAGATGGGCAGCTCCATTCCTCAAAGCCTGAGATGAGACAGAAGATTATGGTGGAAGAGTGTGGCAGAAAGAAGTGGCTCACAAAATAATCAGGAAGCAAAGAGAGACTCCATTTGCCAGATACAAAATATACACCCCCAATCATGACCCACTTCACCACCCTCAGTTTACACTCAACTAATCTCATGAAGGGATTCAATGTGAATGCACTGATTGGATTTAGACTCTCATAACCCAATTACTTTTTTTCTAAATCTTGCATTGCATCACACATGAGCTTTTGGAGGACACCTCAAATCCAAACCACAACATATCAGAAATTGGGGGTGCCCACCATGTTGAATAATGTTCTGCACCATGCAGCTGTTTGCTTTAACTGAAGCCTTTATTCATCCATAAAATGAGGGAGAAAACATGGGAAAATAGGTTCCTGTCATGTATTAGCACAGATTTATCTTCTGAAACTAAATATATGAGTATACACTGTTTTCACAGCTACACAGAGATGCAGTTCTTCAATTACTGAGGGAAAGCTGCACTGTTTAGGTACCACATATGTGGTTGCAAGTAAAACTTCAGAGGTGGGAGGACTCTAGGTCTCAACAAATTGAAAATTTTGATTTTTAAAATAAATACTTCATAATAACAATCAGGAAAAAGTTTGGTTTCTGACATATTAATCAAGTAATTTTATCTATTTATGCACTCATATAATTAAGCTTCATACCTCTTTTATGTCAAGTAGAGACATCAAAAATACTCATGGTATCATCCCACTCTGAGTTTTACAAGTCACAGGCTGTCATGAAGTTATAGACTGTCTTTAAGCACACAGCACTAAATGGTCTTCTTAACCTTTCATTAATTTGTAAACAATATACACCCACTCTCTACACATCTATTGCATTTAAGTTATAAAATATATCCAGATAATATTTCAAAGGAGTAGGATCAGTGAATGAGCAAAATCTTTCACATCATATCCTAAAAGAATAATATAAGATAAATCCTGCTGTCAACTTGAATTCTCAAGGTATTCTCATGAAATTCAGGCTTCCCTTGAAAACTCTTTTGAAAAATTGAGTCTTAAAACTACGTAACCTTATAAACAGGTGAGGTAGCCTATTTGAAAAATCTGTAATCTGAGGAGATGGGACTACATAATTCTCAGATTTACTGAGGGACTGGAGTCCTACAAACATAAATGGATGAGCATAGACAGATGTATGTAGATGCTGCACAAGCTGTCATGGGGTAAGGATGTCACTACCTGAAACCAGCAAATCTTCCTTGAGACAGAAAAGCTGATCTCCTTTCACCATGCCATGAATCCAGGAAAGTGACCCTATCAGGCGCATCCACCAGCCACCCCTGATGTTAGCTTGCATGGAGCCCCCGAAAAGACCATGCAAACTATCACCAAGCATCAGTTCTCTCCAAATTTATATACCACACCTATATTAGTGAAGCCCATGCTCCAGGTATCATTGTAATATCTGTACGTAA
Source organism: Spermophilus citellus (assembly GCF_964194105.1). Taxonomy (NCBI): domain Eukaryota; kingdom Metazoa; phylum Chordata; class Mammalia; order Rodentia; family Sciuridae; genus Spermophilus; species Spermophilus citellus. The sequence goes on from NC_138191.1 coordinate 15,086,819, forward strand.
TTATTAAAAGAAAGGTAGATAGATATTCTGAACATTGTATTAGACAATATTTTTCTGTAGAATATCAATATGTTATGACAACAAGCAAAAAGAAATCTGCTGTGTCCTTTCCTATCCATGCCTCATCCCACTCACACTGGGGGAGACTGCAAAGTTCAGGGGGTCAGGGGACAGGACAGATGCTCTCCACACACAGCAGGATAATATAGGGGATCTTACAAATGACAATTCCAAAATGGAGTCAACTCACCTAACGACCCAAGTACAAGAATGTTGTCTTGCACATTCGAGAAATCCAGTTGCTTTCAGACAGACTGGAGGAAGATCAAATCACAGAGAAAGTAACATGGAGAAAATCTCTAAAACAGCTCACAGTTGTAAGCCCACAACAGAAAAGAAAAAGGAGAGGCCATATGAGCAGTGATGTGAAAAAACAATATGTGAATGGAATAACAAAATTCAGAGAAAAGTCTGCACACACGCTGTCTATACTCAGGTTCAAGGACCTTGTTGTTCATGGTGAAAGCTGGCCAACCCATAGGAGAAAGAGAATACAGTTCATATTCCTACTAATACCTGAATCCTTAAAGCATTCACTTAAGACAGTGTTTTATTTTGCAATTACGAAGACCAGAGGCAATCCTGAGGTATATGCTGTCATCAAATTGACCAGAGATAAGTGAAAAATGCTCATGTTGGTGCTCCTGAGCCAGCACTCAGGAGAAATTGGGAGTGCAATGAAAGAGAGAAAGACCTCAGCAAACCCCCCTGTGAGTGTGGGTATGTATGGTTATGTCAGTGACCTGATGACAGGGTAAGGAGAGGAAGGGAGGAAGGAATTGTATTTTTGTCCGTGACATAAGCATATTCTGCATATTTCTCAAGATGAATGTGAGGCATGATGATTTATGACTGGCCTTTAGCCAGGTGACTTAGGAACCTGAGAGAGCTCAGCTTGGCTTGATATCACTACACCATAGTAGCTGAGTTCACCATGATTGCCATTAATATTGTTCTTTTTTATAAACAAAGGTAAAAATAGGGGAAAATTTCCAGGAAATGAGAGTGACCATGCACACTGGAGTGAGTTAGATCTGGAGGTACGCTGGTCAACACACCCCAACTTTTAGCAGAATTTGAGCTGGAAAAGAACAAAGGGAACCGGGAGAGACTGATGAAACTGGGGGAAAGCAAAATCATCACCAACTCAACAGCTGGTGCTAAGGATGACACAGCCACATGGTACCCACCAAAAAACTCCTTACCATAATTGAGCTTTCCAGAGACCCCATCATAATTATAACCTATAAGCTTCTCTCCTAATCAACAAGAGCTTTACAAAGACTGTCAGCAGGATCTCTGTGGAGAGCTTATTGTGGGTCAAAGATTCCTTGGTTGTAAAGGGCAGGTTTCTCCTTGTAATAAGTAGGTCTGTAATCAAGCTTCTTGTTGTGAAAAGGTTACTATTTTTGTTTTTCTTGGAAAAAAACTTGTGAAACATCTGTCTGACCTAAAATATGAGACAAAGTGTTTCTTTTTTATTGAAGTTAACTTTATTTCATTTATGTATTTTTGTGTGGTGCTCAGGATCAAAACCAGTATCTCACATGTTCCAGGCAATTGCTCTACCACTGAGCTACAAGTCCAGCCCATGAAAGTAACAGTGAGGTACCCACCCACTGTCATGTATTCATCCCACTGACTAAAGAAAATTCTAAAGAATTTTCACATCATGGGTCCAGAGATTTTTAGTAATAGCTCCTCTGAACCACTGCAGCTTAACTAAAATTGCTTCCTAAAATTCCTCAGATATCCAGACTCATCTGTTCTACATCAAGGGCACAGCATTTGTGAAATTCATGAGGACAGGGAGGATGAACTAGAAAATCTGAGGACTACGTGAAGGCAAGAATGGCATCCATTTGCCCCCAAACTCACTCCCCATACATGCACACAGAAAAGTAAGATTTATATGCTTTGTGTTGTAAATTAAAATATTTTTAAAGTATAGAGTGCTTGCTTACACATGGGTATCTACAGTGTCAATATTTTACACCTAATTTAAGAAAACTATCAGGAATGGGTAATTACTATTGCAAAGGAAAGAAGCAGAAAAGACCTAGAGCTGTTTTCTCAACATCATGAACTGTCAACACTCAGAAATACTAAGATCTGTGAGAAGGTCTCTCTGATCAACCCAATAATGCAACAAAGACAGCATCATGTTCTCACTAAATGACTTTCCTCTTCCTTTTCCATCATATCCTTTGTGTTTTATTATCAAGAAAACTAAATGTATTCACATTTATCTTAAGTACTTATAAGTACTTATCAGGAGGTGGGCAGCAACAAATATCTAACACAAAAACATGAGTTCAGGGAAGAGGAGAACATTTTGTTGTAACTGGGCACATGTGTAATTCCAGCAACTCTGAAGGCTGAAACAGCATAAGCACAAGGTTTAGGTCAGCCTGGACAATTTAGTGAGATCATGCCTAAAAAATAAAAATGTCTGTGGATGTAGCACAGGTGAATAAAATTATCTTTATTTTATTTATTTTTATGCGGTACTGAGGATCAAACCCAGTGCCTTCAATGTGCTCAAGAAGTGCTATATTCATGCCCAGTTCCATTAAATACATTAATAATCAATGAATAAAATAAATACAAATTTTGTTTTAAAATTTTACCCTCATGAATGGGTTTGACATATCCACTATTAATGAAATTATAAGAGGTATTTTTAAATATATGGTCAAAAAATATATGGACAGCCTTCATCCTCACCAAATTCTGATAAATTACATTCTAAGACCTTTTCTACCAAGGCAAAGAAAATTTCTACCGACATTGGTTCTTTTATTTATAATGTAATTACAGTCCAACTTTCATTATCACTTGATAAGACATGGCCCAGTGGAGAGAGCTCATGTGAAGTTGTGTCTCCACTAATGTAATGTTTGTTAAGTTAGTAGGAGTACAAGAAAGGTTTTTGTGAGAAAATGCTGGTTCATATTTTGTATGAATGAGCATATTCAAAGTCTTTCAAAGGTGATACTTTGAAAAATCTCTCTTCAAACCAAATCTTTTTAAATTAACTTTATTTTATTTATTTATTTTTACATAGTACTGATGATCAAACCCAGTTCCTTAAATGTGCTCTACCACTGAGCTACCACATGCATTTTAAAATTTCTTTTTAAAAACTCAAATTACAGATCACTTATTTTTAAAAGCTTTAATAGATTACAAAGAAGCTAAAAGAAAAATTGAGTATATTTAGCAAAAACTCATAGCAAACTTACGTAAAATGAAAGGAGAATAACATGTACCTTGAGAAATGATATTAAGTGAACAAAAGTCATTATATTCCAGCAAAGGAATGTATAATTGAAATCAATTATAGGATTTCATATCTAAATTTATTAATAATATTTTATATTAAAAACTACTAATCTATGAGTCACTAAATTAAAGCAATAAGAAAGCTAACAAGGAATTCTTCCATAGAGTGAAAGGAAAACAGCCCTTGAGATGTAGATGGTAATTGGAGGTGGCTGCTGATCCAAACCTAAAATCTGACTGGGAGACCCCTGGTTCAGGCCCTGCCTGCCCCCTGATATGCATCTGGAACAGAGAGGCACTTACCAGATGGTTTGCAGACAAACCAGCATAGCTCATTTCTCTATAGGAAGGTAATTTTAGTGCCTCTATAAGTGTGATAAGATCTCCCTGGGAGGAGAGAACCATGGTGTCCCATGTGGGACATTTACATGTTTCTTAATTTTCCTTTATTCTTTCCTGGACGCTGGTACTCAGGGGAGAGCTGTGCTCAAAACTTCCCCTAAGTTATCCTGACACAAAAGCATGTAACACCTGAAGGGTCAGATCATATAGTCAACAGCAATTTTATTACTTTGATACCAATTTTAAATTAGTGTGAACTTATTTCAGACTTTGTAATTCCTGTACTCTGGTGAGATTCTTTGCACCTGAGCCCTCCCAGTGGCTCTGAGGGTCCTCTCTCTGCAATGTATGACAGGCATTTTCTTCTTTAAGAACTGTCACATAGAGCACCAGATTTCTGAGTACTACAGGGTCCTGTATTCCATGGTTTCCAAGTTCTCAACTTCAGATTTCAAGATGCCAATCAAATTTCAATGATGAGCTGGGCATGGTGGTGCACACCTGTAATCCCAGCAGCTTGGAAGGCTGAGGCAGAAAGATTGTGAGTTCAAAGCCATCCTCAGCAAACTAGGGAGTCTGTGAACAACTCAGTGAGATCCTGTCTGAAAACAAAAACAAAAACAAAAAAAAAAACATACTAAAAATGGGGTGGGAATGTGGCTCAGTGGTTAAGTGTCCCTTGGTTCAATCCTTGGAACCAAAAGGAAAAAAAGAAAGAAAAGAAAAGAGGATGTAATAAGAAATAAAACAGCATGTATGAGTTTCTTGGGATAAACTCAACTAATATGTATAGACATTATGCTCTAATTTTTAAAAGTTAATAAATCTCCATACTAAAATGAATCAAACTATAGAAAATCTGAGGCAGAGCTAGTGGATAGTGGTTGAGGTAAGCCGAGGCACATTCTTTCCTGGATGATAGTACTCTGGGGAGAGTACCAGACCTGATGAAGGAAATCTGAAGAACTCTATGTAGAACAAAGAAAACCATGTCTCAGTGAAATTGGGGGAAAACACTAAGGAATCAGTTTATCAGAGGCAGCATGCACTGTCCTTGGGCAAATATACAATTCTGTTTCCAACATAGCTTATTAAATTTATATGAAAAATTATTAGATATGTGACCAAGAGGGACCCTTTGATCTCTAATCAAAATGAAGTACCATTATTATAAGGAGACCTACTGATCTCCCTGATACTGGAATTAGAAGATGATCCTTTAAATCAGCTATTATCAATATGCATCAGCATTCAAAACACCAAAGAATGAATGTTCTCTCGCATATGTGGGGGCTAACACATAATTGGGGGGGGTATAGAAGTTCAGTGAGTTTGAAAAAGGGGAATGGAGGAGGAAAAATAAAGTTGAAATAGGAAAGACAGTGGAATGAATAGACATATGTTTTCTCTGTTCATACATGAATACATGACCAGTGAAACTCCACATCATGTACAGCCACAAGAGTGAGATCCTAATTAGAATAAGATATTCTCCATGTTTGTATAAACATATCAAAATGTACTCTACTGCCATGTATAAATAAAAAGAACAAAATTTAAAAAATTAAAGTTAATACAGATATAATATGTAAAAATTAACTTTTTTTTTCTGGAGAGAGAGAGAACTTTCAACAGAATCTAATGAAAACACAATAACAAATATATGTAACTTCTGCAATGTTAAAATTCATGATGGACCTGGGGTAAGACTAGACACTTCAGAATCAGTCTCCAAGATACCTCAAAACAAGTCAAAAGCTATCAAAACTCAGAGAGAGTGATAATAAAATGTTTAAAAGTGAAATGTACATAAGTGGCCTATTAATTATTCTAAAATATCTGTCATTAAAACCACAGGAAGGAACCAAAATCAGGGAATACTAGGAGAAAATAATGGACAAATTTACCAAACCTGATGATGTGAATCTGAAGAAATCTATTTAGAACAAAGAAAACAATGTCTCAGTACATTACAGTGAAATTGGGGGAAAACACTAAGGAATCGGTTTATCCAGAATAAAAATAAAATAGCCACATGGTATTGATTGATGCAATGCTAACTGGGTAAGTAAGATGAATGATAGCAACACTTCAGATACTGGCAGTACTTGTAAAATAGGTGGTTATCTGGAAGTGGGCTAGGATTTATTATAAATATATATTTCAAATTCCTGGGCATCTGGTAAAATAAGTTGAAAAAACTGTATTTGCACCAGGTGCAGTGGCACATGCCTGTAATCCCAATGACTCTGGAAGCTGAGGCAAAAGGATCACAATGTGGAGGCCAGCCTCAGCAACTTAGTGAGGGCCTAAGTAACTTGTTAAGATGCTGTGTCAAAATTAAAAAAAAAAAAAAATCTTAAAACGGCTGGAGATGTGGTATAGTGACAAAGTGGCCCAGGGTTTAATCTCTGGTACAAAAAATAATCCAAAAATATTTGATAAAAAATGACACATGCAATAGTGTAAATGGCTCAATTAGATTACATAAGGCAGGGAAAGTATGGAATACCAAACCAATAAAATGAAAATAGCATATGTAGAAATATTAATTCCAGTGTTTATAAGAATTTTAGAGATATATGTTTATGTTTTCTTTGTGTGTATGTGTGTGGTATTGGGGATTGATGACCCCTGATTTTATGCATGCTAGGTAAGTTCTCCAACACTGAGCTACATTCCCAGCTCGACCAACGTTTCCTTAAAAATATTAAAATTTAGAGGCTTCCATAAGGTGCTGAAAAATGAGACCAAGCTGACTATCTGTTGTTTATGATAAAATTACTTTAAATATAATAACACCTTGATCAAAAGTAAAGGAGTGGATAGACACATAAAATGCTCACATTAATCAAAAGAGTGGAAATACCTATATTAATTTCAAGAAAACATTTTTGAGCAAGGAAATTATCGGGGACCAAGGGCTCATCATATAATGACAGAGGGGTCATTCCTCAAAAGATATAAATAGGCAGGAGCCGCCGCCAGCGGAGGGCCGGGCGCAGCGGCCTCGGCCGGGGCGGGCGCAGGGCCGAGCGGCCACTACCCCCGGGCCGGCGCGGCAGGGGAGGCGGAGGATGGAAACACCCTTCTACGGCGATGAGGCGCTGAGCGGCCTGGGCGGCGGCGCCAGTAGCAGAGGCGGCAACTTCGCGTCCCCGGGCCGCTTGTTCCCCGGGGCGCCCCCGACGGCGGCGGCGGCCGGCAGCATGATGAAGAAGGACGCGCTGACGCTGAGCCTGAGCGAGCAGGTGGCGGCAGCGCTCGAGCCGGCGGCGGCGCCACCTCAGGCCCCCTTGCGCGCAGACGGCGCCCCCAGCGCGGCGCCCCCAGACGGCCTGCTATCGTCGCCCGACCTGGGGCTGCTCAAGCTCGCCTCTCCTGAGCTCGAGCGCCTCATCATCCAGTCCAACGGGCTGGTCACCACCACGCCGACGAGCACGCAGTTCCTCTACCCCAAGGTGGCGGCCAGCGAGGAGCAGGAGTTCGCCGAGGGCTTTGTCAAGGCCTTGGAGGATGGACTTAGAGACGGTGCGGCCCCGGCGACCCCCCTCCCCCAGGGTGCCCAGGACTTGGAGAGGACGCTGTCCCCGGGGGTGCCCAGAACTCGGAGTGGGCGCCCTGGACTTCGACAAGCTGGACCCCCTGCTCCTTGGGGGGGGCGAGCGCATGACCCCCCTCCCTCGAGCTGCTTCTGTTCCCCGCGCGGCCGCCCCGTGTTGCACAAACCCGCGCCCCGGCAGCCCCTTCGTACACAGCGCTGCGGAAGGGGGCTCTGTGGGGCGCAGCCTCCAGCCTGCGTTTTCTTTGACTTTTTTTTTTTTTTTTTTTTTTTTTTTTTTTTTGCCTTTGGAAGAGAGAAGAACAGAGTGTTCGATTCTGCCCTATTTATGTTTCTACTCGGGAACAAACGGTTGTGTGTGCGTGTGTGTTTCCTTGTGTTGGTTTTTTAAAGAAATGGGAAGAAGAAAAAAAATACTACTCCTTTTCCTCGCTCTCGATACCCTCTTCTGCCCTTCTGACACCCCCGTGCCCTTTTTGTTCTTTTGTTTTTGTTTTGCTACGAGTCCACATTCCTGTTTGTAATCCTTCGTTCGCCCGGTTTTCTGTTTTCAGTAAAGTCTCCTTACGCCAAAAAAAAAAAAAAAAAAAAAAAAAAAAAAGATATAAATATACAAGAGTGAAAAATGGATAAAACTGTAATGAGAAACAGTATGATGTATATCATAACTGGAGATTTCAACACCCATTCATTGGGAATGAACAGATTCAGCAGGCAGAAAATAAGTAAAGACACAGTTACATTCACCAGTGCTACCAATCAACTGGATCTAATTGACCTTTACACATTACTTCTTCCAACCAGGTCAGGACACACATTCAAGTTTGCAAGAAACATCCAGCAAGACAGACCACATCCTAAAAGACTAGGTCATGAAACATACCTTACACAAAACTTTAAACAAATCATAATGTGATACTCACTCTAGGACCCTAATTTACTTAAGATAGAAAGCAGAGAGATAATGGGCAACTCCCCCAAATGCTTGGGGAGTTTATTCTTCTGAATAAGGCACAAAGCAATACAAATCAAGAAAGAATGTTAGCTGAAATAAAATGGAAAAGTAATCTATCAAAATTGTGATATGCAGTAAAATCAGTAACTGAGTAAATTATTAGAACTCAATGTACATTTTGAAAAAGGAAATCTAAACTCAATCATCTAAACCCCTACTTTAGGAAATCAGAAGATGAAAAGTAAATTAAATCCAAAGTAAGCAACAGAAAAAGAATGATACAAATTAAAACAAAATTGAACAACATTGAAATCAGAATATTAAAGGAGCCAAAACCTGGTTCTTGGAACACCTTAGCTGACCTGTGTGGGAGCCCTGGCCTAGGTGGTCTGGATTCACCCAGCTGCTGACAGGCAGAACCACGCCAGAGCTCAGGTCCAAGCCGAGGACCACCTCCTCCAATCTTTGGAGGAATCCAGGACCAGGTTAAGTACAGGTCCACCCTTTGATCCAACTGGGATCCCAGGCCGAACCTACTACCTCCATCTGGGGACATGACCCTCAACACACAGTAGCCACCACCTTGTGACGAAAGACAGGGCCTAGAAGCAGCTACATCAGAACAGGCATCCAAAGCCAGTGTAAAGCCCCCCCTTTCAGCCCCATCTCTGTAAGAGTTTGAATTCATCTTGGGACACCCCACTGCTCTCTTGAGTTACCTCCACTGTTGCCACCACCTACTTTAGTTGCAGTAGCATCCATCATAAGACACCACCAGGGTCTGGAAGCCCAACACCAAGGTGAGGTACAGATAATCTGCAAGGATCCTCACTGCAGGAAAAGAAGACGCATAGACAACATGAAAAAACAAGAAAACAAAGTGCACCAAACAAACCAGGATACTATGATAACAATATCCAAAGACAGCACAGTCAATGAAATGTCAGAGAAGGAGTTCATAATATACATAATTAAAGTGATGGATGAATTTCAGAATGACCTAATTTTTTAGAGCAAATGCAGGAAAAAAAAGTGATCACTCCAACAAAGAGATAAGGGAGCAAATACAGGTAGCAAAATGTTATGTCAAGAAAGAGATAGAGATTCTGAAAAGAAAAAAGAAACTCAGAAATCCTTGAAATGAAGGAAACAGTAAACCAAATAAAAAACTCCATAGAAAGCATCACCAGCATACTAGATCATTTGGAAGACAGAACATCAGATAATAAAGACAAAGTATATAATCTGGATAATTATATACTTTACCACACAGTGAAGATCTTAATAAATCATGAACAGAATATCCAAGAATTATGGGATAGCATCAAAAGACCAAATATAAGAGTTATTGGGAAAGAGGAAGGAACAGAATTTCAAACCAGAGGAATGCACAATCTCTTCAATGAGATAATATCAGAAAAATTCTAAAACATGAAGGATGAATTGGAAAACCAAATACAAGAGGCTTACAGGATACCAAATGTAAAAAATTGAGACAGATCTATACCAAGGTACATTATAATGAAAATGCCTAGCATACAGAATAAGAATAAACTGTTAAAGGCCATGAGAGAGGAATCAGATCACATATAGGGGGAGACCAATATGGATCTCAACAGGTTTTTCAACCCAGACCCTCAAAGCCAGGAGATTGTGGAACAACATATACAAAGCTCAGGAAACAAAAAGGATGCCAACCAAGACTCTTATTTTCAGCAAAATTAAGCTTCAGATTTGATGATGAAATTAAAAAAATCTTTTATGATGAACAAAAGTTAAAACAATTCACAGTGAGAAAGCCCACACTAAAGAGTATGCTCAGTAAAATATTCCAGGTGGAGGAAATGAAAAACAACAATGAAAATTAGCAAAGGCAGAACCACATTAAAGGAAAGGTAAGTCAAAGAGAAACCAAGTCAAGTTAAAAAACAAAAATAAACCAAAATGTCCAGGAATACAAATCATATAATAATAATAACCCTAAATGTAAATGGTCTAAACTCATCAATTAAAATACATAGACTGTGTCTGGGGTTCTGGCTCAGTGCCTAGCATATGTGAAGCTCTGGTTTGGATTCTCAGCACCACATATAAATAAATAAAATAAAAGTCTATTGACAACTAAAAAAAGACATTAAAAAAGACATAGACTGACAGATTGGATTTAAAAAACCCAACAATGTGTTGCCTTCAAGATATTCATCGCACAGGAAAAGAAATCCACAGATTTAAGCTGAAAGGGTTGATAAAAGCACACCGCTCACATGCACCATGTAAATAAGCAGGGTTTTTCCATCCTCATATCAGAAAAGTGGACTTCAAACCAAAGCTAGTGAAAAGAGATAAAGAAGGACATTTCATACTGCTTAACGAATTCATACTTCAACAACACATAACAATCATAAAATATCTATGCTTCAAAAATGGGGCATCTGTGTCAAACAAACCCTTCTCAAATACAAGAACAAAAAAGACCACAACACAATAACACTGGGTGACTTTTATACATCTCTCTCACCACTGGATAGATCTTCCCAACAAAACTAAACAAAGAAACTATAGAAGTCAATAATTCAATCAATATGTTGATTTAACAGACATATATAGAATATTCCCTCCATCAACAAGCAAACACACTTTCTTCTCAGCAGCACATGGATCCTTCCCCAAAATAGACCATATGTTATGCCACAAAGCAAATAGTAGCAAATACAAAAAAAAAAAAAAAAAAAAAAACAAACAAACAGAAAAACCCAGAGATACTACCCTGTATTTTATCAGATCATAATGGAAAAAAATTAGAAATCAAATGTAAAATAAAAATAGTACATACTCTAATACCAGGAGACTAAATAATTCACTATTGAATGACTAATGGATGACAAAAGAAATCAGAGATAAAATTTTTAAAAAATACTTAGAAATGAGAATAATAACACAACATTAAAAATTTCTGGGACACTATGAAGGCAATTCTAAGAGAAAAGTTTATTGCAATGAGCTCATTCATTAAAAGAATAGAAAATAGCCAAATAAAAAAAATAAGATTGTATCTCAAATCCTTAGGAAAAGAAGAAAAAATATACACCAACAGCTGTAAGAGGCAAAATAATTAAAATCAGAGTTGAAATCAGTAAAATTGAAACAAAAGAGAAATTCAACAAATTGAAAAAACAAAAAGATTGTGAAAAAATAAACCAAATTGATAAACCCTTAGCCAAGCTAACAAAGAGAGAAAAAACTGAAATTACTAAAACTTGTGATGAAAAAAATAATATATCATGAGAGACTGCTGGAACACGGACTTAAGCATTAGAACAGAGACCCTGTGCCTAACAGAAAACGAAGGCACACAGAACCAACAGTACCCAGAAACAGGGTGCTCTATGTGGGAACAAACAAGGGGGAAAGAGCCCATCACACATTGTAGGGCGAGGACCCTCAGAGCCACTGGGAAACCATGACGCGTGCCAGGAATCCATCACCCCAAAATAGAAGCATGGTCAATTGTGGAATGGTTTGAACTCATTTGACCTCAGGATCAGAATGACAGTAACTGGGCCTGTCAATATGATGGGAACATGAACCCAATCAAGCTCTCTCCTGAAGTGTCCAGGGAACTTAGAGAAAAGTTTGGGGCCCAGCTCTCCCAGGAGTGTTGTTATCCACCAGAGAAGAAAGTAAAACTATGAGACAGGGGACATGTTCCACTGGGGAAGCCACAGTTCTGTGTTCTCCAGTGGGATCTTGTCACCTTTGCAGACATTAAAGTTACATCCCTGAAGAGACAGGACTTAAAGACATCCTTTCCTAAAACCTCACATCTGCTTTGGTGCTTCTCAACTTCTCTGAGTCCTTCCCTGCCTCAGACATCTGGGTAAGTGACTCTGTGTCCTCAGATGCAGAATTAGTGTTTGGGTGGCCCTAGAAAAGCTGTGGGAGGAGGGAATCTGAGCCTTTAGTTAAGTGTCTGGTAGCTGCAGGAGACATCAGCTCAGCAGCCCTACTGAGCCCAGAGGACTGTGTTCTCATGGTGCAATGAGGATATTCTCTTCTAAGAATGTTTGCTTCTTCAATTTAGATACTCCTAAAGTTACTCAATTTCTCATAGAGAATATTAATTAATTTTAATTTTTCCATTTATTTTTGTAATTTAATGATATCTAGTGACAACTTATCTACTCTAGAGTCTTTAAATATTATTAACTTGTATATATATATCTCAATCATCAGGAAAGCCATAAGTTTTAATTGGACATTTTATTATCTATACCTTTGCTCTGTCATGTGCATAAATCAACAGAACTATCATTGATGCAAGTAACTTCCAAAGTTTGAATCATTTTAACTTTTAAAATCTTTAGAAGGAAATGAGGTTCTATGTTCAAAACCTCATTTTGTAGAAGGAAAACTCACACTAGTATTAAATATCTACTTAAAGTTTTTCAGTAAGTCTTTGCATTCAATTTAATTTTACAAATTAAAAATTCCCCTACACTGTACTCTATCAGTTAGGAAATGTCAAATGAGAAGGCAATGATGATAAATTTTGAATATACATTAAATATTTTAAAAAATCAAATGAACATGCTGGTCATTTCCCATTACTGACTCCAAAACACCCAGGAATATAATTCAGAATAGTTTGGAGGAAGAATAATTGTGTTCAAGAGTCCTTTATGATTTGGTCACTAAAGATGTATACCCTTTTCAATTTCTGTTAGATTTGAAATGTTTGAATCTAATTTTGTTTAGAGGAACATTTAGGTCAGTCAAATCCCACCCTACCATGATAACAGTACCTACATTTAAGATTTTGTCCAAAACTCACTTTTTCATATCTGTAACATAACTAGCTAAATGTCAACCTGTATCATTTTCTTGTTACTAAAACTCAAAGGGTAAAATCATACAGGAAAGCCAAAGGTGTAGAGCAGGAAAACAGGACTTGAATCTTCCATCACTACATCAATCAGGGAGAAGGACTCTTCTGCAGGACTGCTTGGGTTTTCTAGTAGTGACAGACAGCTTGGGGTCTGTGAAGAAGCACCTCTGGGGATTATTGTTTCTTTAGTTTAAAAGAACACTTTCATTTCTAGTGGCTTTTCTCAGGTGAAAGTTAAAATGGGGTAATATAAACCCCACAGCCCTATTTGTGAATCCCAGGGTGTCCTTTAAAACTCTGACAATTCACAAGTCAAATGATAATTCTCATCTCTATTTCTCACAAAGAGCTGTCATTCATTTGCCAAAATCTTGTGCAGGGTTTTGCTCATCATGTTGCTAGAGTCTCTGTATCTCACAGCAGATGTGCTCACAGGACTAACGTCTGCTGGGCAATGGTTTTGCCCTCCCTGAGGTGCCAGTCATCTCTCCATGTGCTCTTCATAGATTTCCAGCACAAGAAGTGCCACAGGTAGAAAGTGCTGCCTACATTGACCTCAGCTACAAACCCAATTGCTTGAAGCAGGACTAATCTCACCTACTTCATCCCCTTTTATCCATTTTTACCTTAATGAATAGAAGGGAGGATGGGAAGGATTGCAACAGTGAAGTGGAGCTGTGTGATCATGAAAATGCATGCGTAATTTAGTGGTGAATAAATAATAGGATTCCTCTGTCATCTCATCCCTGAGAGACAGGATGATGCTCACACTGCAGATGAGAGAACAGATGTGTGCTCCCTTCACTCCTTCACCCTGGAATTTGAACATCCTAAGAAGGCAAACTTGCAGTGAGTTTTGCAGGGGGGTATTCTCCTCCTGTAATTCTCTCACTTCTGTCTTGACCTCCAGCTCATATCCACCGCCTGAGCAGTTCTCACCAGTTTGAGGGAACATGTATGATGATGTATGTATCATGAGCCACCCATGGTATTGTTGACTACCCATTGCCTAACAGGACTGCTTCAATGATCTAGATGTTAAAGGGAGTCTTCACCTGAGGGTCCCCAAGTCTTTACTATGAGCACTAACAAATGAAAGTTCTGAAATTTGTGGACATTTCTTTTTTTAAAATGTGTAATGTGTTCTACTCATCTACTTACTTAGATTTTCCTTCCACTTACCAGATGTGGATTCATCAAGGGTGACCTATTTCAGAAATTCAAGTTATAGTCACTGTGATTTATACATCCATCCCCAGAGAATGTCGAGTCTGGGGGCATCTTGATTTCTCAAATGCATAAAGTACAATATTATTGCTGATAGAAGAGGGCATCAAGATACCAAATTGGCAGCATCAACCCTAAGACCCTTATTGAGAAGGGGTTCTTTAATCACCTCAATGATGGCACAAAGCTTGTGTTCTGTCCCCTGATCACCTAAGGTATGCTGTGCCAGGTGTGATTGAGATGGACCAAAGAAGGGAAGGTTGGTGCCACAGGATTTTCCTTAGCTCCCCTTTATGAATGGTTCTCATTCCCCAGGATGCTTTCCCACAACAATGGTTCATCAGTGTGGACAATACTACAGAATGTTTACAATACCACTGTGATATACTTACATAATTTTAATCATATAGACTTGACATGCAGCATTTGCTGAAATGATTGTGGTTCAAAACTAGAGAAAGCAGAATGACTAGAAAAGCATTTTTCTGGGGTTTCTCTGGGCACTACATGGAGAAAGAATATTTGTGCTTTGGATTACAGCAAATTGCGTCCCTTGATTTCATGCAGACATCAGGAAAGAGTCTAAGCTTTCTTGTTACTAATACAGAAATTCACTTACAGAAAACAAGTTTCCACTGCTTTTAAGGCAATGAACAAACAAATCCATGCATTCTTAGTATGATTGCAAACTCATGGCACTCACTATACACTCGTGCTTTTCATTATTTCTGTTTGGAGGACTGCAGATTTCTCAGTAACACTGAACTTAAAGTCACCCAATGGCCTTGAGACACAGGTGATTAAAACATTTCATTCAATGGGTGTTTTCATGCTTGTTTTTTACAAGGTTCAAGTGTTTAAAAAAATTTTTAAAGCAGATCCTGTATGTCACATAATGCATTTTTTTTGTTTTGTTTCATAATACATTCTTTTATTGTTGTTGAAAGAGGGCAATTTTAATTTTTTTCTGTACCAGTAATTGAACTCACATTAATGTTAAACACTGAGCCACAACACCAATCATTTTTTATCTTGAGGCAGGGTCTTGTTTAGTTGCTTAAAGCCTTGCTAAGCTACTGTGGCTGGGTTTAACTTGGAAATCTCCTGTCAGACTACTCTCCCTGGCCTAAAACATTTTAAAAGTTATTTATCACGTGTTAATGTAAATATATTTAAACTAAATGATAAAAATACCAATAAGTATTTGATTTATATGAAATCAATTTATAAGAATCAGCATATACCACTGTATATACATTAATGTCACAAAATAAAACAATGTAGTACTGATGATCAAATGTAATTCAGAAAAGCTTGGAAACATATGGACATTTTATTTCTATATTCTAATCTTTTTTCTGGACTTATTATGAGAACAACCCTAAAACACTGAATGAGTGAATGCAGAAAATTTTGTCATTTTACCTGATCATTACCTGGGGAAAATATTGTCCTTTATTAATGGTAGTAGAGAGTTTTTTTTTTCACAAATATTGCATGTTGAAACTCATGCACTGCACCTGAAAAGGTTGATCACACAGAAGCTGTGAAGAGAAAAGCTTCCTAGATCTATGATTAGAAAATGAGATAGATGGTGGCTGTGGAGTGCCAAAAACAGTTAAGAGAGAAAAGTGACCCAAGTCTTGTAGCACAATAGGGTGATTACAGTCCATAATAGTTACTTATAAAACTTAAAGTAACCAGAGAAGTGTTTGCAAGTTTCCAACATAAAAATGAGAACATTGGGGAAGATGGAAATTGACCTACTTTGATCCCAACATGCTATATACACATGGTGAATTGTAATACTGGGCCCCATATCCAAGTACAAAGGGTATATTCCAATTAAAAATTAAAACAAATAAGAGCATGCAGGTTTTAACCAATTATGTACATAACCTTGGATTAATACTTGGCATCCTATGTTCATGAATATTTACCTTTTGTTGTTTCTTAGTATTTTTCTTTTCTTAGTACTGGGAATTGAACTCAGGTGAATTTAACCACTAAGCAGCATCTCCAGCCATATTTTATATTTTATTTAGAGATAGGGTCTTACTGAGTTGGTTAGCACATCACTACTGCTTAGGCTGGATTTGAACTTAAAATTTTCCTTTCTCAGCCTCTCAAGCCCCTGGATTTAGAGTCGTGCCCCACTGCACCCATGTTTAGTATACTGACTTATACATTAACATATTCTAAAGAGTCATGAAATGATTTAGCCTCACATGCATACTTTTCTAATGATATTTACTTTTTAAAATATGACTGGAAATGATTTGAAATATTTACCTACAATTTTAGACACTTGAAATAAAATACAAACATGCCTCATATAGGAAATATTCCATGGGTAGATCAACATCAAATTTTCTGTCTCAAGTTTATGCTTGGCCTCTGAATTGAAATTTCTTACTTCTAGGAGATGACAAATGGGACTCTTTTGAAGGTCCATCTTTCAGACTAAGTTCAACTTCTTGTTGAAAATTTTACAATGGAATGACACAGAATCACTTTCACTGTGACTTTAATTACCACCCTGATTCCACATGACTGAGTAGAAAAAAATTAGAATATATTTGTAAGAACACTTGATAACTGGACATGGAACACTTAGGACAATTATTCTTGTAATGATAATAATATGTATATAAGACTTACAGGTACACTGGTGATTCAAAAACAGTCTTAAAATATCATCAAAGAAATTTCTATAGATAGTGATAAAATGTTCCAAAATTATGGAACACTTTTGAGGCAGCAACAGAGGTAGTTATTATTAAAAAAAAACTGAAATGTCCCCCCAGTCACATGTGAGGAGTTGCATAATTAAAAATAATGGCCAATATTTCTTAAGGTCATTATATGTTAAAAAAAAACACTTCCACATTTGGTACTTAACCTTCTTGCACACACAATAGCTCTTGAATTCAGGTAATATTCCTGACCATATTTATAGGTGAGATGATAAGAGTTAAAAGCATCACAGACTGCTCAAGATCACACTAGAAATAAATGGCAGATTTTAAATGCATATCCAAACAACATATCTTAGAGTGTGTAGTTGTTAATGTTGGCTTGGTTGATGTATTAAAGATATTAGGTCTGGTAATAAACAAAACTAAAGATAAAACTCCAATAACATAACTAGGTATACAACTATTCCATCACGATTCATTTCTTGAGAGAGTTGGAATTCTCTATTATTAGGCAAGCCTCCCATTTAAATTCATCAAAAATTGTACAATTTTCAATATGTACTTGAGGCTGAATTGAGAAACTAAAGAGAGAATCAATTAAGGCACTATCCCAAAAACTTCAAGATGATACTATAAACTAGAACTATTTTCAGTAACACATACATGATTTGGTAATAATAGGAAAATGGCACTCGGAAAGTGTCAGAGAGACTTGAATGCTAAAGTGAGAAAAGGGGGTGTTGGGGTGAATCTTCACATGTCCCAATGGTAACAGGATAGGCTGAGATTAATGGGTGTTATACTATTCAACATAAAGTCTTTTCTTCATTTTTCCTAAGATATATATTATGTGATTCATTGTTCAAAAGATGAATATCACCAACAAACTCTATGATTATATTGGCATTAAAAATGCATTTTTCTCTGAAGTTGGCCTTGGGATCTCAGCCAACTCCATCCACCTTCTCTTCCACATCTTCACATTCCTCCTCCACAACAGGCTCAAGCCCACTGACCTGATCATTGGTCTCTTGGCCCTAGTCCACATAGGAATGATGACAATTTTGGGGTACATAGCTACAGATGTTGCTCTTTCTCAGGATTTTTGGGATGACATCAAGTGTAAATCGGTCATCTACTTGCACAGATTTCTGAGGGGTTTCTCCATTTGTGCCACCTGCCTGCTGAGTGTCCTCCAGGCCATCACCCTCAGCCCCAGAAGCTCCTGCTTGGCCAAGTTCAAACATAAATCCCCACAGCAGACCCTGTGTGTCCTTGTTTTCCTGTGGGCCTTCTACATGTCCTTGAGTGCTCACTTCTCCTTGTCCTCTAATGCCATTCCCAATGTGACCTCAAATGTCATTGTGTTTATTACTGAACCCTGCAAAATTGTTCAAATGAGTTACTTCTTCAGGCATTTATTTTCTGTATTAGGTGTATTCCGGGATGTCTTTCTCATAGGGTTAATGGCTCTTTCGAGTGGGTACATGGTGGCCCTCTTGTGCAGGCATAGGAGGCACGTCCAGCACCTTCACAACACCAGGCTTTCTCCAAAGGCATCCCCCGTGCAGAGGGCCACCTGGACCATCCTGCTGCTCATGAGTTTATTTGTGCTCATGTACTGTTTGGACAGCATCTTCTCCTCCTCAAGAACTACGGGGAACAATGACCCAGTTTATTATCATATCCATATGATGGTGGCCAATGGCTATGCCACAACCAGTCCTATGCTGCTGATCTGCACTGAAAAACAAATCATTGACTTTTTGAAATCTTTGTGGGTGAAGATAGCGCATACTTAACTAGTGATGATAGATAAGTTTTCCTAATATGCCAATAAACTGGCTTATGAACAGTAAATTATAGCCTAGAATAGATGCCCTCAGGAGGAAGTTAATATGGAGATATGCATGTTTGTTAAATCTATTACTTTAGAAAAAGTGAATAACAAATTTATATAAATGTCAATTCTTTAATTTTTGAGTTAACACAAGGGCCCAATATATCTGCTTGGTGTCAGCAAGTGATTGTTATGAGATGGGACCTTCATGGCCTGGTTGAGTCATTGAAAACACATTGAGAGTACACAGCAGGTTTTAATAAGTGCTTAAATGAGCTGTATTCTTCCCAATAAATATGTCACAAATTACCCTTGATCCATCAATTGTCCTCTTATTGATCTTTTAAAAAGGACGTAATGAAAGGACTCAAGTTACCATATTTACACTAGTGCTCAAAGTAGCACTATTAATGGTAGCCCACGTCAGAAATGCCTCAATGCCCAAAAGCATATGAATGTAAAAGCAAAACATGTCCTTGGCATACCATGGGATATTATTCAGCTGGAAACAAAAATAAATAAATTCTTGAGGGAATAAATCTGATCTGCACTCTTAGAAAGGATCTAATTGTTCAACCAGAGAATGGGACCAAAATTGTATAGGTTGCAACCCAGGTATGTATAATATGTCAAAATACTACCAACTGTCATGAAAATGCAAAACATACAAATAAAACAAAGCTGTTGGGATTAAAAAAAGGATAAAGTGGTAAATTTCTTGTTATGTGCATCTTACCATAACAAAAAGTGGCCCATGACTTTCTTTATGTTAAGAGAAACATGCCTGGTTCTGAAGGACAAGCAGCACATGTTCCTACTCTTTTGTAGAAAGAAGAAAGTAAATATAGTAGAACAGAATGGAATGGTGTTCAGCATGGAATGGGAAGAGCAGGCAAAGGACACATGGAATGAGTTCAGTGAAGGGCACCAAAACCAGAATGGAGGAATCACTTCTGGTACTTCTCTGACCGAGTAGGGGAACTATTAGTTAAAACAACCTAAATTGGGTTTTTAAATGAAATTCCCAATATTAAAAACCATTATCAGCTGAAAAGATGAAAATCCTTATTACTATGATCTGATTACTACAATTTATATACATGTACTGACTTACCATAAGGTACTCCATAAAAATACATATGTAAAAATATGTTTTTAAAATGAGGTTTCCTGTAACCTTATAAACTACTGTGAAAAAATTCTCTAAAATATAAAGAATTTTACATGCTGTGATTCTAAAGATGCCAAAATATAATTTTTAGAATATTCAAACACTTTTAAGGCATTTTAGTGAACTGGATCCAAAATTTTACCTTTCTTAATATTTTTAGCTGTACATGGAGACATTTTCTTTATTTCATTTATTTATTTTTATGGAGTGCTGAGGATCAAAAACCCAGTGCCTCACATGTGGTAGGCAAATGCTCTACCACTAAGCCACAACCACAGTCCACAAATCTTTTTTCATTTGCTTGTTTTGGCCAAGGATTGAACGCAGCAGTGATTAACCACTGAGCCATATCCCTAGCCCTTTTTATTTTATTTTATTTTTTTTTTTTTTTTGAAACAAGTTGCTTAGGCCCTTGCTAAGCTAGACTGGCCTCAAACTTGTGGTCCTCTTGCCTCAACCTCCCAAGTAGCTGAGATTATAAGTGTGCACCACCTTGAAATTTTTCCAAAGAAGGAGGAGGAGCTCTTGTTATGAATTCAGTTAAGCAGCGCACTGTGCTTTGCAATCTTTCAAGGGTATGTTGCCTTAGGTGGCAACAGTTTCTTTATTTTCTTGGTAACATGTTTTATATTAGGTCAAAATGTCAAATACAAATTGTAGAGGAACACAGGGAAAATTACTGGCCTTGATAATGTGTCATGGAAATTCTGGAATTGAAATATTGTTTTAATCAGAAAAAAAGAAAAAAAAATCAGAGTTGCTTTTTTAAATAGATGTACTTTATGCCACTGAATATTTAAAAAGATGAACTGTAGGAAATGTTGCAGTGTTATATTTTACTGTCTCATATTGTCATTACTCCTATCTGGTAATTTTGGCTTTAAAATTATGACCTAAGAAACAACTGAAAATTGAAGACTTGCTCAGGTAACTTGTGAAAATGCTGTACATGTATATTTCCTAAATAATAAAATATTCAAAATGCACAATAACTAATGCCTTAGTTAACAAACACATCCAACAAATTAAAATGATGGTCTCCTGTGCCACAGGAGTTGCAGAAAATGACAAATGGAGAAGAAGAAAGGAAACATGAAAAGACCTTTCACAAAATAAGCTCTAGAGACAGCAGGAAGGTGTATGAAAAGATGCTCAACAACACATGTCACTGGAAAAATAAAATTAAAACTACAAGATCCCAATAAGCACTCAGAATGGCACACACTCACTCAAAATAATACTAACAAATACTGTTTGGTGGCATAGCACAGGACGGACCCTTGATTGTTGCTGGGATGCCACATACAGTCTCTGGGAAGGAGTGCTGTGGTTTTCTTTTTCCATAATAAAGTTGCCTTATGATCCATGAATCACACTTCCAAATTTTACCCACATTATTTGTAAACTGATGCCCACAGGAATGGTGTATGTTACTAAAGGCTGCACCTTGTCCCTCATGCCAATTGAACAAGGATGACGTGGTTTTGACAAAAAGGAAAAGCATGAACATTATTGTTTTTCTATCAATGGAGAAGCACAGGGGGCTCCAGTCCCAGAGGATGTAATTCTGCTCATCCATGGAACAGAGTTTGTTTTTGTTGTTGTTTTTTGTTTATTTTGGGTATTGGGAACTGGACTCAGGGGCCCTTGACCACTGAGCCCCATCCTCAGCCCTGTTTGTATTTTATTTAGAGACAAGATCTCACTGAGTTGTTTTGGGCCTCACTTTGGCTGAGGCTGGCTTTGAACTCTTGATCCTCCTGCCTCAGCCTCCTGAGACAAGGGGATTACAGGCATGAGCCACTGTGCCCAGCAGAGCAAGGTTTTTAAAGAAGCCATTCAGAGGCTGCCTGTCAAGAAGTCCCTCTAGAGGAATTTAACTCACTTGTTAATTTGGGAGACAGCAGTTTCTTAGGTCTTTTGGTGCCATCCCTGAAGTCTAATTCCTTGGTTCCTGTGGTTGGTGTGTGCTCAAAGGCATCTGGTCTAGGATAGGTAAGGGTGATCTTATTCCCCACTGCCAGGTTGTGGAGGAGGGTAAGAAAAGAGAGGAAAAGAAAACATGTCCTTTTTAAAAGAAGCCTTAATGGCAAAGCAGCA
The DNA here is from genome assembly GCF_964194105.1 of Spermophilus citellus. Lineage (NCBI taxonomy): Eukaryota > Metazoa > Chordata > Mammalia > Rodentia > Sciuridae > Spermophilus > Spermophilus citellus. The sequence continues at coordinate 15,108,945 of NC_138191.1, forward strand.
AAGCATGAGGTGAACGAATTGTACATATGCAAGTGTGGACAGCAGCTTCCTTCACTATCACTGTACACTGGAAGGAATACACACATTCTTTTGCAAATTTTTATAGAAGAACATATGCTTTTATAAAATTTCCATTAAAAAATAGTAGCCTTTTCCTTAGCTCAACAATGGAAATGAAACTTAAATGTATTTTACTAAATAAAAGAAATCACGATGCAAAGGATACTTCTTTCATTCTATTTAAATCCCATTCTCTATGGAGCTTTAATTTAATAGTCTCACAGCCTTAATAATATCTTAGGAATTAAAATTATTGCTCATAAACTAGAAATTTTGGTTGGGGTGACCTCGGAGTACAAATTAACCTCCGAATGATAATAATCTAGACACAACATGTCCAAATTATAATTCATTAATTGACCCAAGTCATTGATCAACAGAACAAGTTACCCTAGGGATAACAGCGCAATCCTACTCAAGAGTCCATATCGACAGTTAGGGTTTACGACCTCAATGTTGGATCAGGACATCCAAATGGTGTAACCACTATTAATGGTTCGTTTGTTCAAGATTAAAGTCCTACGTGATCTGAGTTCAGACCGGAGAAATCCAGGTCGGTTTCTATCTATCACTATATTTCTCCCAGTACGAAAGGACAAGAGAAATAAGGCCAATTAAATATCTATGCCTTAAATTAATGGATGAAACAATCTTAATCCAGTAAAATATTTTAAACAACCCGCCCTAGAACAGGGCTTGTTAAGATGGCAGAGCCTGGTAATTGAGTAAAACTTAAAACTTTATTTCAGAGGTTCAACTCCTCTTCTTAACATTAATGTTTATAATCAATCTTCTATTTTTAATTGTTCCAATCTTAGTAGCTATAGCTTTTCTTACCCTAATCGAACGAAAAATACTAGGGTATATACAACTCCGCAAAGGCCCTAATGTTTTTGGACCTTACGGCCTACTTCAACCATTTGCTGACGCAATAAAGCTATTTATTAAAGAACCCATAAAGCCCTTAACATCATCAATTATATTATTCATTATTGCTCCAACCCTAACCCTAACACTAGCATTTACCATATGGATCCCCCTACCCATACCCATACCTCTTATTAATATAAATATAGGAGTCCTATTTATCTTAGCCACCTCAAGTTTAGCTGTATATGCAACAGCTCTAAATATGCTTTAATTGGAGCTCTACGAGCCGTAGCACAAACTATTTCATACGAAGTAATGCTAGCAATCATTCTTTTCTCAGTACTTCTAATAAAGTAAAGGTACTTTATCTACACTTATCACCACCCAACAATTTACATGACTTCTATTTCCAACATGACCTCTAGCAATAATATGATTCATTTCAACATTAGCAGAAACTAATCGAGCTCCATTTGATCTAACAGAAGGAGAATCAGAACTTGTATCAGGATTTAATGTTGAATATGCAGTCGGTCCCTTCGCCTTATTCTTTATAGCTGAATACACTAATATTATCATAATAAACGCATTAACAGTAACCCTTTTTATAGGAGCACTACTAAACCCCATTTTTCCTGAAACTTTTACATTAAACTTCACCCTAGAAACACTTATCTTAACTTCCACTTTTCTATGAATCCGAGCATCCTACCCTCTGTTCCGTTATGACCAACTTATGCATCTTTTATGAAAAAACTTTCTACCTCTAACTCTAGCCCTATGCATATTGCATATCTCTCTTCCAATTATAACTGCATGTGTACCACCCCAAATCTAAGAAATATGTCTGATAAGAGTTACTTTGATAGAGTGAATTAGAGGTTTAAACCCTCTTATTTCTAGAACTATAGGGATTGAACCTAATCCTAAGAATTCAAAATTCTTCATGCTACCTTTTACACCACGTTCTAAATAGTAAGGTCAGCTAAATAAGCTATCGGGCCCATACCCCGAAAATGTTGGTTTATATCCTTCCCGAACTAATTAACCCCCTAACTTCCTCCGCAATCTACTTCACTCTCTTTTCTGGAACTATAATTACACTTTTTAGTTCACATTGACTTCTAACTTGAGTAGGTCTAGAAATAAGTATGCTAGCTATTACCCCTATTCTAATTGATAAAGGAAATCCTCGATCCACAGAAGCTGCATGCAAATATTTCCTCATTCAAGCCACCGCATCAATAATTTTAATAATAGGCACAATAATTAACTTCATAGACTCAGGTCAATGAACCCTATCCAACTCATATAATCAAATTTCATCATTCATATTTACAATTGCACTCTCAATAAAAATAGGACTTGCTCCATTTCACCTATGAGTCCAAGAAGTCACCCAAGGAATTCCACTTAAATCAGGCCTAATCATGTTAACATGACAAAAAATTGCCCCAATCTCTATCGTGTACCAAATTGCATCCTCTATAAACCCCACCCTCATATTATTTATAGGGACCCTATCAATCATATTAGGAGGCTGAGGAGGACTTAACCAAACCCAACTGCGAAAGATCCTAGCATACTCATCAATCGCCCATATAAGATGAATAATAGCAATTGTTACATATAATCCAACCTTAACAATATTTAACCTAATCATCTACATTATACTTACTATTAATATATTTATACTTCTCCTTTTCCATAAAAAACTACTACCCTTTCCCTATCTAATTTATGAAATAAATTCCCCCTTTTAACTCCTACAATTTTAATTGTACTAATATCACTAAGAGGATTACCCCCTCTAACAGGATTTACACCAAAATGAATTATCCTCAAAGAACTTATTTCAAATAACAACATTATTTTCTCTATACTAATAGCAATACTAGCACTCCTAAATTTATATTTCTATACACGACTTATCTATTCAACATCTCTAACCCTATTTCCATCATTTAACAACACCAAAATAAAATGACAATTCGGAAACATAAAACCTATACCTTTTCTACCCATCCTTATCATTACTTCTACCCTCTGCCTTCCATTAATACCCCTCTTCTCACTCCTGAACTAGGAATTTAGGTTAATTTAGACCAAGGACCTTCAAAGTCCTAAGCAAGTACCCAATACTTAATTCCTGCACTAAGGACTGTAAGCCTTTATTTTACATCAATTGAATGCAAACCAATCACTTTAATTAAGCTAAGCCCTTCATTGATAGACTGATGGGATTTAAACCCAGAAGATCTTAGTTAACAGCTAAACGCCTTACTCAACTGGCTTCAATCTACTTCTCCCGCTGTAAGTAAAAAAGGCGGGAGAAGCCCCGGCAGAGTTGAAGCTGCTCCTTTGAATTTGCAATTCAATATGACTATTCACCTCGGGACTTGGTAAAAAGAGGACTCAACCTCTGTCTTTAGATTTACAGTCTAATGCTTACTCAGCCATTTTACCACCTACCTATGTTCATCAACCATTGATTCTTCTCAACTAATCATAAAGATATTGGTACACTTTACCTTCTATTTGGCGCTTGAGCTGGTATAGCAGGAACTGCGCTTAGTCTACTAATCCGAGCTGAACTAGGTCAACCTGGAGCTCTATTAGGTGATGATCAAATTTACAATGTTATTGTTACTGCTCATGCATTTGTTATAATCTTCTTTATAGTTATGCCAATCATAATTGGTGGATTTGGGAACTGACTAGTACCCCTAATAATCGGAGCCCCTGATATAGCATTTCCACATATAAATAATATAAGCTTCTGACTTCTTCCCCCTTCTTTTCTCCTCTTGCTCGCTTCTTCTATAGTTGAAGCAGGTGCAGGGACTGGTTGAACTGTATATCCTCCACTAGCTGGAAATCTTGCCCATGCAGGAGCTTCAGTAGACCTAACCATCTTTTCCCTTCACTTAGCAGGGGTATCATCAATTCTAGGTGCAATTAACTTTATTACAACAATTATCAACATAAAACCACCTGCCATATCTCAATATCAAACCCCTCTATTCCTGTGATCCGTACTAATTACAGCAGTACTATTACTCCTGTCTCTTCCAGTTCTTGCAGCAGGAATTACTATACTGCTTACAGACCGTAATCTTAATACTACATTTTTTGACCCTGCTGGAGGTGGAGATCCTATCCTCTATCAACACTTATTCTGATTTTTTGGACATCCTGAAGTTTATATTCTTATCCTTCCAGGATTCGGTATAATTTCTCATATCGTAACATATTACTCAGGAAAAAAGGAACCATTCGGTTATATAGGAATAGTATGGGCTATAATATCTATTGGTTTCCTTGGATTTATTGTATGAGCCCATCATATATTTACCATTGGAATAGATGTAGATACTCGAGCTTACTTTACATCCACAACCATAATTATTGCTATTCCTACAGGAGTAAAAGTTTTTAGCTGACTAGCAACCCTGCAAGGAGGAAATATTAAATGATCACCAGCAATACTATGAGCACTTGGCTTTATTTTTCTATTCACTGTAGGAGGCCTAACAGGAATTGTCTTAGCTAATTCTTCATTAGATATTGTTTTACACGACACATGTTGTAGTCCATTTCCACTATGTATTATCAATGGGGGCTGTGTTTGCTATTATAGGAGGATTCGTTCACTGATTCCCCCTTTTTTCTGGTTATACACTAAATGACCTATGAGCTAAAATTCATTTTACTGTAATGTTTGTCGGAGTAAATTTAACTTTCTTCCCTCAACATTTCTTAGGATTGTCAGGTATGCCACGTCGATACTCTGACTACCCAGATGCATACACAGCATGAAATACTGTATCCTCAATAGGTTCATTTATTTCCCTTACAGCTGTTATAATTATAATCTTTATAATTTGAGAAGTATTTGCATCAAAACGAGAAGTCCTCACCGTAGAACTAACACCAACTAACTTAGAATGTCTACATGGGTGCCCTCCACCCTATCACACATTTGAAGAACCTACTTATATTAAAGCCTAAATCAAGAAAGGAAAGAATTGAACTTCCTAAAACTAGTTTCAAGCTAGCCTCATAACCATTATGACTTTCTTCATGAGATATTAGTAAAATAATTACATAACTTTGTCAAAGTTAATTTATAGGTTAAATTCCTATATATCTCTATGGCATATCCACTCGAATTAGGATTTCAAGACACCACATCTCCCATTATAGAAGAACTTTTACACTTTCATGACCATACTCTTATAATTGTTTTCTTAATTAGCTCTCTAGTCCTTTATATTATCTCATTAATATTAACTACAAAATTAACTCATACAAGCACTATAGATGCTCAAGAAGTAGAAACTATTTGAACCATTCTCCCCACTATTATTCATATTCTAATTGCTCTTCCCTCTCTACGTATTCTGTATATAATAGACGAAATTAATGACCCATCCTTAACAGTAAAAACAATAGGCCACCAATGATATTGAAGCTACGAATATACAGATTATGAAGACCTTAATTTTGATTCTTACATAATTCTAACTTCAGATTTAGCCCCAGGAGACCTACGACTTCTAGAAGTTGATAATCGAGTCGTATTTCCAATGGAATTACCTGTACGAATGCTAATCTCATCTGAAGATGTACTTCACTCCTGAGCAGTCCCATCCCTTGGATTAAAAACAGATGCAATCCCAGGCTGACTTAATCAAGCTACACTTACATCAACACAACCAGGACTTTATTATGGACAATGCTCTGAAATTTGTGGATCAAATCATAGCTTTATACCAATCGTTCTTGAACTAGTTCCGTTAAAACACTTTGAAAACTGATCCTCATCAATACTATAAATTCATTATGAAGCTATAGTAGCATCAACCTTTTAAGTTGAAGATTAGGAGCCAAATCTCCTCATAATGAAATGCCCCAACTAGATACATGATTTATTACAATTTTATTGATAATTCTAGCTCTTTTCTTTATATTTCAACTTAAAATCTCAAATCACTCTTATCCATCTAATCCTTACCCTAAAGATACTAAACTAATTGAGCATAAAACTCCTTGAGAAGAAAAATGAATGAAAATCTATTTGCCTCTTTCATTACTCCTACATTAATAGGTCTTCCTATTGTCCTTTTTATTATTATATTTCCCAATTTACTTTTTCCTTCACCTACTCGACTAGTAAATAACCTCCTAGTATCATTCCAACAATGACTAATCCAACTTGTATTAAAACAAATAATGGCTATGCACAACCCAAAAGGACGTACCTGATCCCTAATATTAATCTTGTTAATTATATTTATTGGCTCAACTAATCTTCCAGGTGTATTACCTCACTCTTTTACACCAACAACCCAACTATCAATAAATTTAGGAATAGCTATCCCTCTATGAGCAGGAGCAGTAATTACCGGATTTCGTCATAAGACTAAAGCATCATTAGCCCACTTCCTCCCACAAGGAACCCCAATTCCACTTATCCCTATACTTATTATCATCGAGACAATCAGCCTTTTCATTCAACCTATAGCATTAGCTGTACGACTAACAGCTAACATTACAGCCGGTCATCTTCTTATACATTTAATTGGAGGAGCAACTCTTGTATTAACATCTATTAGCCCTCCTACAGCTATCCTAACTTTCATCATTCTTGTACTATTAACAATGCTTGAATTTGCAGTTGCACTAATTCAAGCTTATGTCTTCACTCTTTTAGTAAGCTTATATTTACACCATAATACTTAATGACCCACCAAACCCACGCCTACCATATAGTTAATCCCAGCCCCTGACCCTTAACAGGGGCCCTCTCCGCCTTACTCCTAACATCTGGCTTAGTAATATGATTCCACTTCAATTCCTCTTTTCTCCTCACACTAGGCTTAACAGCTAATACCCTAACAATATATCAATGATGACGAGACATTGTGCGAGAAGGCACATTTCAAGGTCACCATACATCAATTGTCCAAAAAGGCTTACGATATGGTATAGTACTATTTATTATTTCAGAAGTATTCTTCTTTGCCGGGTTTTTCTGAGCATTCTACCATTCTAGTCTAGCCCCAACTCCCGAACTCAGCAGCTGCTGACCTCCAGTAGGAATTAATCCACTTAACCCCTTAGAAGTACCACTATTAAATACCTCTGTTCTTCTAGCTTCGGGAGTCTCAATTACTTGAGCTCATCACAGCCTAATAGAAGGGGACCGAAAACATATAGTTCAAGCACTATCAATTACAATTGCTTTAGGACTTTACTTCACCCTTCTCCAAGCCTCTGAATACCTAGAGACATCCTTTACAATTTCAGATGGTGTATACGGCTCAACATTTTTTATAGCCACAGGCTTCCATGGTCTCCACGTCATTATTGGATCAACCTTTCTCCTAGTATGCCTCATTCGTCAACTAAACTTCCACTTTACATCAAATCATCATTTTGTATTTGAAGCAGCCGCATGATACTGACATCTTGTAGATGTCCTATGACTCTTCCTTTACGTGTCTATTTATTGATGAGGCTCATATTCTCTTAGTATTAATTAGTACAATTGACTTCCAATCAATTAGTTCTGGAACTAACCCAGAAGAGAATAATAAACCTTATTGTATCCCTCTTTGTAAATTCTTCTATCGCTCTACTATCAATCTCCGTAGCGTTTTGATTACCCCAACTAAACGTATATGCTGAAAAGACAAGCCCTTACGAATGTGGCTTTGATCCCATAGGACCTGCTCGCCTCCATTCTCAATGAAATTTTTCCTTGTTGCAATTACATTTCTTCTATTTGACTTAGAAATTGTTCTTCTTCTTCCCCTCCCCTGAGCCTCCCAAACAAATAATCTTAATCTTATATTAACTATAGCCTTACTCTTAATCTTAATTCTTACCCTTGGACTAGCCTACGAGTGAATTCAAAAGGGTTTAGAATGAATTGAATATGATAATTAGTGTAAAAATAAAACAAGTGATTTCGACTCACTAAATTATGGATTACCATAATTATCAAAATGCCTATTATTATTCTTAATACTATTTTAGCTTATTCTGCATCCCTACTAGGAATATTTATCTACTGATCCCACCTAATATCATCACTTCTATGCTTAGAGGGTATAATACTATCAATATTTGTCTTATGCTCCCTCCTAATTATAAACTTCCACTTCTCCTTATCATTCATAATTCCCATTACTTTGCTAGTATTTGCTGCATGTGAAGCAGCTGTAGGTTTAGCCCTTCTCGTGATAGTATCTAACACATATGGCCTGGACTACGTCCAAAACTTAAACATTCTTCAATGCTAAAAATTATTATTCCCACAATCCTACTCGCTCCCCTTGTATGATTCTCAAAACCTTCTATAATCTGAATTAATCCCTCAATCCATAGTCTGATAATTAGCCTAATTGTTCTCCTCACATTAAATCGTCCTACAAATATAGATTTAATTTTTTCACTAGCTTTCTTTACTGAACCTTTATCCTCTCCTTTATTAATTCTAACAGCATGACTCCTACCCCTCATAATTATAGCAAGCCAAAGCCACCTAACCCAAGAACCATTAATCCGAAAGAAACTATACATTCTTATATTAATCTCACTACAATCCTTTTTAATTATAACTTTCTCTGCTAATGAATTAATTATATTTTACATTCTATTTGAGGCCACCTTAATCCCCACACTAATTATTATCACTCGATGAGGAAACCAGACTGAACGATTAAATGGAGGGTTATATTTTCTATTTTATACCCTGGTAGGTTCTTTACCCTTACTAGTAGCATTAATTTATATTCAAAAATCTACAGGATCTTTAAATTTTGTTATTTCAATATATCAGTCATCTAATCTTCCTATATCCTGAACAAATGATATTCTATGATTAGCATGTATTATAGCTTTTATAGTTAAAATACCTCTATACGGCCTCCACCTTTGATTACCAAAAGCCCACGTCGAAGCTCCCATTGCTGGTTCTATAGTTTTAGCTGCTATCCTACTAAAACTTGGTGGATTATGGGGTAATTCGAATTTCAACTTAACTACATCCTATCACATGTAATATAGCGTACCCCCTTATTATACTATCATTATGAGGCATAATCATAACAAGCTCAATCTGCTTACGACAAACAGACCTAAAATCCCTCATCGCTTACTCGTCAGTAAGTCACATAGCACTAGTAATTGTAGCAATTATGATTCAAACCCCCTGAAGCTTTATAGGAGCTACAGCACTAATAATTGCCCACGGATTAACATCTTCTATATTATTCTGTCTAGCAAACACTAATTATGAACCAATTCATAGTCGAACTATAACACTAGCCCGAGGCTTACAGTCTATTCCTCCCCTTATAGCAACATGGTGAGTTCTAGCTACCCTAACCAATCTAGCTCTCTAACCTTCTATTAACTTAATTGGTGAATTATTCATTATTATAGCATCATTCACTTGATCAAATGTTACAATTATCTTAACCTGACTAAATATATTAATTACGGCCCTTTACTCATTATATATACTAATTATAACACAACTAGGAAAATTTATGTACCATACATTAAATATTAATCCTTCCTTCACACGAGAAAATACACTTATATTTCTTCATCTTTTTCCACTTGCCATTCTATCAACAAACCCTACCATTATTCTGGGTCATTTATACTGTAAATATAGTTTAAGCAAAACTTTAGATTGTGAATCTAACAATAGAGAATGGTAATCTCTTATTTACCAAGAAAGCATGCAAGAACTGCTAATTCATGCTCCCCATGATTACATCCACGGCTTTCTTAACTTTTATAGGATAGTAGTAATCCATTGGTCTTAGGAACCAAAAAATTGGTGCAACTCCAAATAGAAGTAATTAATATATTCTCTTCACTTATCCTCACATCACTTGTAACTCTTTCATTTCCTATTTTCCTCACCATAACTGACCACTATAAACACATTAATTACCCAAACTACGTAAACATCTCTATTATTTGTGCATTATCACTCTGCATTGTACCAACACTAATATTTATTAACTCAAATTATGAACTCATTATCTCAAACTGACACTGAATGACTATTCAAACATTCACCCTTTCCATAAGCTTTAAGCTAGATTATTTTTCTATATTATTTATTCCCGTAGCATTATTCGTCACATGATCAATCATAGAATTCTCAATATGATACATGTACTCTGGCCCCTTTATTAACCGTTTCTTCAAATATCTCCTCTTATTCTTCATCACTATGATAATCCCAGTTACATCCAACAACCTCTTTCAACTATTCATCGGCTGAGAAGGAGTAGGTATTATATCTTTTTCACTAATCGGTTGATGATATGGTCGAACAGATGCTAATACAGCAGCCCTCCAAGCCATCCTATATAACCGAATTGGAGACATTGGATTTGTTCTAGCTATAGCATGATTTTTACTCAACTCAAACTCATGAGAACTACAACAGCTCTTCATAATAGATGTATCCCTACTTCCCCTACTAGGACTACTCTTGGCCGCCACAGGAAAATCTGCCCAATTCGGCCTTCATCCTTGATTACCTTCTGCTATAGAAGGTCCAACCCCTGTATCAGCTGACAATAGAGACCAGACATGAGAGGACTTGTTTTCAGGAATAGACAAAAGAGCAGCCCTGGGGTAATAAGTGGATGTGCCCTGGCACACTGTGCCTGCTGTCCTAGCTGCTCAGGAGGCTGAGGCAGGACAATAAGCCCACAAGTGTGAGACCAGGGTGGGCATCACAGCAAGATGGTCTCATAAACAAATGAACAAAAAAAAAAAAAAACCCAGAAACAACAACAGCAAACAAAACAATTCCAAGGTCACTTTTCAGGTGAAGAGATTTTCTGTACTTTACGTATTAAATGGATGCCTGCCATTGTTCAAAACCATGGAATTCATTTTACAAAGACTGAACTCTAATGTGGGTAAATTAAAAGAAAGACTTTAAGAAGGAAGTAAACTGAGAAATTTTGACAAATGTGTTCTATCCTCAGCACCACATAAAAATAAATAAATAAAAATAAAGGGATTGTGTTCATTTAAAAAAAATGGTTATACCAGTTTTACTTACCATTTAACCTCTGCTGGATCTCTAACTTGCCTAGCCTTATACTTAAAATGTGAATTAAAAAACCTACAAGATTCACTAGGCTTATGTAAAAACAGGTAAGACACATAAGAAAGCATCTCTTTTCAATCTAAGCTGCTTGGCTGGCTGTCTTGCCTGTTTTCAGCCAGGTTTTTTACCCAGTTCCTCCCTAATGTTTCAACACAGAAAAAAAAAAAAAAAAGGAGAAAAATTTTAAATGTCCAAGCTTTCTTTTTTTAAAAGAAAAAAAAGTTTTTCTTAAAAATTTCACAAGCTTCCACTGGCTCTTATCTGAGCTAAAACTACACTCTGGCCTGATTTTTTTTAAAAAAGTTACTATTACAGCAATGCAAGTTTTAAAATATTTTGTATAAGTTGATGTGTTTTTCTGGTCAGTCTTGTTTTATCTAACTATAAAAGGTTTTACATTCTGTCTTTATCCAAAGGCTAATTTCCCCAGAGTTAACTCTCAAATACATCCAAAAATTTCTTTAACACATCCTCAAGAGGATATGAATATGGTTATGCTGAAAATAAGTGTGGTAAGTATCAAGGACAAAAAGGTCAGCTAACCTGAAACTTTTGATTCAGTTTCCAGGATATCTAGTGGATTACTGTACCTGGCATTTCCAATTGTACAGGCCTGCTTTATATCTCTATATTATGTAGTTGATATCAAAATTTACTTTTAGATAATGAGTGCTCATAAATAAAAAAATGTTTAAAAATTACATGGATTCAAATAATTTAATTCAAATCAAATAATTAAATAATATATAAATGTCTTTAAGGTTAAGGCTCTTGGGGTTTTCTAGGTGGCCAAATAATAGTTTTAATTTCTAAAAATTATCAAAGATACAATATCTATAATTTCCAAAAATTTTCTTCAACTAAAAAGTGATGATTAATGATATTGATCATGTTTCTCTTATGTTTTTATGTTACAATTCAAATAAATAAATTAAATTTTACATAAAAGGGACTAATCCTCATGAGTATAGTTTCTTTTTTTTTTTAAAGAGAGAGTGAGAGAGGAGAGAGAGAGAGAGAGAGAGAGAGAGAGAGAATTTTTAATATTTATTTTTTAGTTCTCCGCGGACACAACATCTTTGTTGGTATGTGGTGCTGAGGATCGAACCCGGGCCGCACGCATGCCAGGCGAGCGCGCTACCGCTTGAGCCACATCCCCAGCCCATGAGTATAGTTTCTTAAATACATGAATTAAAAATTACAGCTGATGCCAAACTGATCTCTCATTTTTTCCAGTTATTCAAGAAACAGGATGCTGCCTCCTTCCTTTACTGCTTCCTTCTTTAAAACAGGATTTACAAAAAATAATAAAAAGGTGTCAACAATAATTGTAAATCAATTTTCCACATTTATTATGTCATTGTTATTAATATTTTTTGTTAAAACACCTTATATTTTTACAACAATAGTTGTTAATTGTAATAAAAATATATGTATTATAATAATGATATTGTCCTCATTTTTTTGGGGCTATGATATATTGCCTTTTGCTGACATGTATGCTCAGTTAATTACAACAAAATTTTATTTTTGACAGACATGGACATTCATGTTTTATATCTTACTTATAAAAAAAGACTCCACATCTTCAATATTTACAGTTTTCATCCTACTATCAAGCTGTATAACTAAATTTATACCACCTGTTATTTTTCACATACCTCACAATGGATAACTATCTTTGCTATCTCAGGTAACACATTCTCCTTCTTTCTTGATTTCTACTGTTCCTTCTATAGATGAAATAATAATGTATACAGATGGAGGTAAACAAACAAAAATAATATCTGTGTTTACTGATAATAAATGGACTATTATTCTCGATCCCAAGTCTCTCCACAAGCTGAGTTCACTACATTGTCCTGGCACTAAGACTTTTGTCTGCTACTTTAAACAAGACTACAGATTCTCAACATGTAACTAAACTTCTTCCTCATATTTTCATAGCTGTGTTATGGCTTTGTTTGGATTCCAATTTACTATCTCTTTTTTTTTTTTTAGCACTTTAAACTCTTTTGCAGCATCATGTGCCTTCTATCTTTCTGAAGTCTCATATATTCAGCCACACCAAAATTCCTGAACCTTTGATGAAAGGTAACGCTCATGCAGATAAAGCTATAAAATTTCATTTATTTTCAGAGGCTATAAAATCCCATGGATATTTTTATCAAAATGCTCAATCATTAATAAAGATGTTTTCTCTCTTCACAACAGGATCATGCTCTAGTTAACAACTGTTCTTATTGTGTACGCTTTTGGGCCTCTATGTGGGAGTCTGTAAATCCATGAGGCCTACATTCTAATATGCTTTAAAAATTAATGTTACCCATTTTCCTCCTTTTTAGCCTCACTCCTTTTCTTCATGTTTCCATTGACACTCATTCTGGGTTCACCTGGGCTGGTGCCTCTAGGTCTAAAAAGCTATCTACTTGCATTTTTCACTTATTGCTTTGTTTTGCCACCATGGGAAAGCCTGCTAATTTAAAACTGGACAATGCCCCCCACATATACATCTCATGCTTTTGCACGATTTTATAATCAAAGTAATATAATTTTTAATCATAATATTCCTAATAATCCTACTGGACAGACTTTGGTTAAGTGAGCACATTGTACTCTTAAAACTTAACTTTTTAAACAAAAACAAAAAAGAAATCTCTCATATTAATAATGCTTTAGATATTGTTTTATAATTGGTGCAATCTATATGCAATAAAAATAGTCACAATTTGTCATCTGCTTTGGATAGACATTTTATTCCCAAACAGCCATTACAAAAATTTTATGTAAAATACAAGGTTCCACCAAACCCAGAAAGACAAGCCCCTATGCCTCTGATCACATGGGAAGTGATTGACTGGAATACTTACACCAACAGGTCCAGTTTAGATTCCAGCTTAGTGTGCGAGTCCTACCAAATACATCACAACCTGATCCTCAAGTTTCATTTGATTGTGGATGAGGAGAATCTCACCAAACAAAAGGAAAAAGGATCACTCTCCTCAAAAGAGAAGGTACTCTGAAAGAGGATTCCAAGCTACTAGACTTCCAGTGACTTGGGACGATATGAAATCATTAACAACCTCAGCTCAACAGCTGTTGGCTCAAATAGGGTTAAAATATACTCCAGAAAACTTAGTTACTGCTTTGAGTACTACACTCACACAAACTCTGTAAATTTTTCTGTCTTAACAATGCTGTTGTTCTGTTGTTGGATGCCAGCTATGGAAGTTCAGTATAGTCTGACTCCTTTACTTCTAAAATCCATTATAATATCTGGGTTTGCTTGGCTGAAATTGTCATAAACCTGCAAAAATGTCTCATGGTACCTGTTGTCCTCATAGCAGGCTGTGTTCTTACCATCCCCACAGGATTTGATAGTCCACCATCCTGCATAATGCATCCATAAAAGGTCTCTTCCCCTTGATGAAAACTGTGATGATTCAGTAAACTTCTCTCTAAGGCAGAATTGAAAGCCTTGTGATTTTCCTTAGTGAGTATCCCTGGACTAGGTGTCAGGGCTTACAAAACAACTATGAAATGGGCGTGTGCTGTGGTAAAAAATATTAATGTTACCTCTTTGGCAATCCAAATGCTTAATGAAGAACAAAACAACATTATTGAGTTATTCTAAACAATTGGGCCACAATTGATTATTTATGGTTACATAATAAAGGATCTCAGGAGCTTAATAATATGTGTTGCTTTAACTTAAGTGATAACAGTAATTCTATTTCAAAGAAGTTAGATTACTTTAAAGACATCATTGATAAGGTATGACAAGATGATGGAGGTTTAGACTTAATGGATTGACTAACTTCATGGTTATCCAACTTTATATGGGTCAAACAATTATTCCTAAGTGGATGTTTATTGATACTGAGATTGTTTTGTGTTGGTTTCTGTTGTCAATGCCTACCCTAATTTTGCCTCCACCAGCATTAAGAAGGAAACAAATATTATTTATCCAAAAGGCCTTAAAAAAAACAAGAAATTGGGAGCTGTAGTGGTTCTGTGCTTAAGATGATTTTTTCTGATGAATTTTGTGATTGTGACATTGCTGGCTAGGAAGTTTCTGTGCAAAGGTACAGAATGTCTGGCTGCTGGGGAACTTCCATGTAAAAGACACAGGATGCCTGGCTGCTGTAGCAGTGTTCTTTAAGAGGGTTTTGACCTTGATCTTAGGCACTTAACTTCTGGAAAAAAGGAACTTGCTTGCTTGGTAATTACAATGTCTCACCAAGCTTTGGGATTCCTGGATCTGCCTGCTAACAGTAACTTCAGACAATGAACTTTCTTGAAAACGGCATAAACCTAACATTGCATAATATAACTGTGAAATGTTGCTGTAAAATAAGCAACCTTATTTATATCCTAAACAATAATGTAGTTAAGGTACTAATGACCTAATGTAACCTGTTGATATAAATAAAGCTTAGTATCTGGCCTCTCAGCCACTCTGCCACTTTCCTGCCTTTACTCATTGTCTCTGTGTCACCCTTCATTATTATTTCTTACACTACTCTAAGATTTCATTTTACTCCTGTCAGCATGGCAGCTATTATGAAGACAAACAACAATAAGTGTTGGTGAGGATGTGGGGGAAAAGGCAAACTCATACATTGCTGGTGGGACTGCAAATTGATGCAGCCAATCTAGAAAGCAGTATGGAGATACCTTGGAAAACTGGGAATGGAACCTTCATCTGACCCAGCTATCCCACTCTTTGGTGTATACCCAAAGGAATTAAAAACAGCATACTAAAGGGACACAGCCATATCAATGTTTATAGTAGCACAATTCATAAAAGCTAACCCGAGTAACTAACTTAGATGTCCTTCAGTAGATGCATGCTTAAAGAAAAGGTGGTATATATACACAATGGAATATTACTCAGCATTGAAAGAGAATAAAATCATGGCATTTTCAAGTAAATGGATGGAGTTGCATAATATGATGGTAATTGAAGTTTGCCAATCCCCCCAAAAAATGCTGAATGTCTTCTCTGATATAAGGATGCTGATTCATAATGGGGATGGTGGGGAACATGGGAGGATTAGATAAGCTTTAGATAGTGCAAAGGGTTGGGAGGAGAAGTGAGTGGGCACAGGAGTAAGAAAGATGGTGGACTGAAATGGACATCATCACCCTAAGTATATGTAAGAAAACACACACACACACACACACACACACACACACACACACACACTAAAACAATGGTCCATTCCTCTTTGTAACTTCAGGTTTTCTCCAAGAACCTCCTAGAACAATGGTCCACTCACTATTCTTCTGCTCATCAGTTGCTTTGCCTTCCTGTACTGTGCAGACTCAATCATGTCATTGTTCATAACTATGACATGGAGAAATGACCTCATCCTAGTGTGCAGCCACATGCTGTGGGAAATGGCTATGGCACAATCTGTCCTTTGGTGCAGATCAGTGCAGACACTCAAATAATAAAAGTTTTGCAATTTAAACGGAGAAACAAAATGAGATTCTGACAAAACTGTCCTAAGACAACTCTGCCCCTCTCATTAATACAATTTTCTATACTTTATAGAATTATCCTTCTGAATGAAAAACAATTAATGTAACATATTCAATTTTAGATCAGTAAAAGTAATCTATATCACTATGAAGGCCTTGTGTATAATTCTACCCCATATCTGCAGGACAGTCTTGATTTACACCCATGGATTTTTAAAGTTTCTTGTTATTCTGTATCTCAGACTTTTATAATATGTATATTTCTTTGTCCTGCATTTTATTTCTTAAAAATTCTCTTAATGAAGTTCCACTTGAGGTATATTGTTCCTTTTTCTCTTAAGTAGCTGTGCTGTAATTGCTCCACAATCACAAGCAGGCATGTGGAGGACAGCTGTAAGCCAAGCCACTCAGTAGGTGAAGCAGCAGCTTTTAAGTCTGAGGCCACTCTGGGTAACTTGGTGAGACCCTGACCCAAGGCAAAAACAAAAGGAAAAAAAAGGCTGGTAATGCACTTGAGTGTTCAACCCTCTCTAGATTCATTTTCCTGTACAGATAATAATAATAATAATAATAATAATAATAATAATAATAATAATAATGTATCAACATCTTTTTTCTGAACAAGATAACCTCTATGGCTAGCGAGAAGCTTGTGTGTTCTTTCTCCCTATCCCCTTGTCATTATCTTCCATGCATGCTCATGAATTTCTTTAATTTCCACTTATTTTGTATCTCAGACCCTTATTCTGGGGTTGTTTTATTTCTTCCTGCATTATCTTTCTTGATAATTTTTTATTTCTTGAGAATTAGTTTTTATGTGTACCATAAAAACCAAGCAATGCTGATACATCCTACAACATAGGATATTAAACTAAGTAAACAAAACAAGAAAGAGCAAATCATATATTTTACAATTCCATTCATGTGAAGTATCAGCAGTTAATTAGTAAACTCACAGATGGAAAGGGAACTGGTGGTCACAAGGGCTGAAAGGATGGTGGGGAGAGTTTTATTAATGATTCATGGTTTTCTTTTGTAGTCAATAAAAGATTAGAAAGAAAATAAAGGTGGTGATTACACAGAAATATTGGGATGGTCACTAAATTTTAAAGGTAAAACTGTCACTATTAGCAGAATTTCACCTTGAAGAAACAAAACAAAAAAAAAATACAAGTCATTAGAAGTCTACCTCGTTGCTAGAGATACTATCACTTGAAGAAAACAGCCACTGGGAAGCTATGGGCTCCCCCATGTCCTCTGGATCCCTCACTCAAACCTTGAGTGGTAATTCTGGCTTCCAGGAGTTTGTACCCTAGTATGTGTCAGGGCCTATTCCAGGTTCTTTATATACTTTAATACTTACCTTTCTCCAAGGTCTTACAGCATGCTTGGAGGAATCCTTTTTTTATTTTATTTTACTTTTATTTTGTTACTGGGGATTTACCCAGTGGTGTTTAGTCACTGAGCCACATCCACAGAACTTTTTATTTTTTTTATTTTTGAGATATGGTCTTCCTAAGTTGTTTTAGCCTCAATATGTTGATGAGGCTCACTTTGAATTTGTGATCCTCCTGCCTCAACCTCCCAGGCCACTGTGATTGCAGGTCTGAGCCACCACACCATGCAGAATCCTAATTTTACATATGATTAAATTAAGACTGAGAGACAAACTGAATGTTTCAATGTAACCCAACCTGCAAACTATGGATATGACTACTCATATAAATTCTAAATTAATTATTTGCATATGAGAATAAAAGGCCTATAAGTAGTTTTTGTTCTAAATGAAGGAGGCAAAATGAAGGTATTTCACAGGGGCACCAGGAACCTGTTGAGTGTGATGTCAGTGTTCACTGTCATGATTGTGGCGATGTTTCATATAGACACTAATATATCAAAACTCAATGCAGTGTTCACTCAATGTGTGTAGTTCATTGTGTATCAGTTTTACCTGTATAATTTTTTTAATTAATGAAAGATCTGAGCATACAACTGAATAACGGGGATTTATAGATGCAAAAAAAAGACAGGAAAAGATGCTCAATATTATGGGTCATAGTGAACTTCAATTAACACACCCATAGTATGGCTAAAATTCAAAATTCTAACAATGGCAACTGCTGGTAAAGGCAGAGGACAAGAGGAACAGTCATCCATGGCTAGTGGGGTCACAACACTGTGCAGCCCACCTGGGGAGAGAGTCTGGCAATTTATTATTAAGCTGTAGTCTTACCATATTTTTTTTGTGGGGAGAGGGTACTGGAGAATGAACTCAGGGGCACTCATCCAGTGAGCCACACCCCCAGCCCTCATCTTACTATATATCTAATGACCACATCCTAGGTGTTTGTCTAATAGAGTTGAAAGTGGATGCCCATACAAAATCCTGCATGCAAATGTGTGCAACTTCTTGGACTAGATATGTGGCTCTGTGGTAGAGCACTTGTCGAGAGAGAATAAGGTCTCAGATTCCATCTCCAGCATCACACACACACACACACACACACACACACACACACACACACAAATCTAATTTCTTTATTGATAATTGCCAAGAACAGGAAGCAACAAAGGTATACTTCAGCAAGTTTACATATTATTTGTCAAAAAATGGACACATCCATTAAATGGACTATGCTTCAGCCATGAGACAGTAATGGGCTGACCAACATGGAAAGACCAGGAGGGGACTTAAGAGGCTAAACCACAGACAACAACAAGGTTAGGGGTTCCCTGGGATTTGGGGGGAATAGAAGAGGATGACAAGAAAAATACTGGGGCCTTTGGATGTGGAATGCATTGTGTAAGATACCAATGTGATGCCTATTCACGACTGTGCTTCTCCCAATAGTTAAACAACTGCAAAGTCAGGCAGGGTAAGCAGACTGTAATCCCAGAGGCATGGGAGAGAAAAAAACTAAAAGTTCAAAGACAGGCTCAGCCATTTCTTGAGGACTTAATCAACTTAGCCAGACCTTGTCTTTAAAGAAAATATAAGAAGGGGATTTCTGGGGATGTCATGCAGTGGTTAAGCACCCCTGGGTTCAATCCCCAGAATGAAGGAAATAAAAGAAGGGAAGGGAAGGGAAGGGAAGGGAAGGGAAGGAGGGAAGGAAGGCAGAGAGGGAGGGAGGGAGGAAGGGAGGGAGGGAGGGAGGAAGGGAGGGAGGGAGCGAGGGAAAGAACAACTGCACAAGTAGGTGAATAAATACAAATACATCTATACTGATATAATTATACAGTTTTGGTAATTATATCAAATGCATCAAAGAAATGCAAGATGTAAAAACTAGGAGAAACCATGAGTGGGGAGCAGCACCCAGGTACATGGTCCAGGCTCATGGGTTTCATTATTCTGAGAACCTAAAACTGTTCTAAAAGACAAAGTTCATTAATTACAACAAACTGAATGAGCTTAGGGTTTTTCCATCTCAGCCAAACCCTAGTCCACAACTCCCTCTTGATGATCAACAAATGTGTATTTTTACTGAGAATTCAGGAGTTGTAGCAGCCTTGTCTTCCTTGGACTCTATTTCCCTGTGACGTTTTGCTGGTTCTTTCCTCTCAGTTGCTCAACCAAGTCCATGTTCACAACTTTTATTTTCTTTACAAAGAAAAGTGAACAAAGGACTTCAGAAGGACACTACAACAGTATATGTACATAGTGTTCAGATTTCTTTCCATCAGACAACAGTGAATCAGTATCCCTCTGTTCCATAATGTGTGATTCCTAAGGAACATTTGCTCCCAAGTGACCTTCTTACACTAATTATTGAAAAGAAAATTATCTGAGAAACTTTTTTTAAAGTCTGCCTCATGTCCACCAGGTGACATTTAAACTGAAAATGCTGTCCATTTTACTAATGAACAAGGTTTGACAGGAATTCAAGATAATGGAGGTAAAGAGTTGTGCTCATACACACGAAAGGACAAATAAACAGTGGCTCCTGTTATTATGAAGACAAAGTTGTTGGTCAGAGTTTGGGCAGATATTTGCTTTTGGACAGCCCCACACTGTTACTTTATTTTTCTAATGATGTTATACTCTGCTCATATGGACAATCCATTTCTGGACTTTGCACATGACAGTGAGCTGCTAGAAGCAGGGGTCAGGGCCTGTGAATCAGTTCTGACCAGCACAAGGTCCTCACTCTCCTCACTACTGTGTTTAGTAGAGGTGGACACAATCAGGGCCGGTCAGGAACTTCCCTGACATTTCTTAGCAAGAGTTAGCAGGAAAATGTTCTCATTTTGGGTGCTAGAATGACAAGGAAAGAGTTCCAGGTGACTGACATTCAAGGTCCTCATGCTGTGACTAATCTGAAATCTGCCAAAGCTGAAGAAATTACCTCCAGACACAAATGTGGCTCATGGGCCTCTGGGATGGGTTTTGTCTTTAATGAAGGCAATATACTGCTGCATATTTTGTATGGCTTAGGTGAGAGAGGTGGAGACAGGGACTACAATAGGGGACAATTTGAGGACCTACAGCTATTAATGGCAGTAAAAATCACCACAATGAAGAGAAAACTGGCTCCTTCATCGAGGAGGCCTTTAACCTGTCTTCATGCCCAACCAGAGAATCTCCTCTGTCATGAATTCTCCCTTCCCTCATTTCCCTTCCTTCTTCCTAATTACCTCCCGCCTTTTATCCCTTCCTAGATTTCTTGCTAGGAGAATATGACCCACATTACTCTCCATATTTTCTTCTCAAGTTTAAGGCATTTAGAAATCAAAACTGCCTCCGGGGCATATTCATTGTATAGGGGTGTCATTACTCAGAGCTGACATATCTGAGAATGTAAATATGACATTAGTTATTTTTGTTTGGTCACTTTATTTTATTCCAGGCCAGGACTCTTTGGCATCAGTAGAAGAGCCCTTCAACTTGTTTGCTATGAATTCTATGCAAATAATAACCAAGTATACTCTGACCTTGGAAAATGAGAGCTACATGTAAAAAGTTTTCATCCAGATGATGCTTGTTTACCATTGCCTGGTAATGGAAGAATGTATTTTTTTCCCTCTGGGGACTCCCTCCCTGCCTACTGCAAGACAGGTGCTGTCAGATTTCAGATGCAACACCAGGATTATCAGTCCACCGAGAGATGAGCTAAAGCTGTCCGTCCCATAAAACCTCATCTTGGAAGCCTCAGCTCAGAGGAGACTGCGTTGTCGGCACTGGAGCGATGCATTTTGAAGTCTGCCTCTTACTACTTCAAATCCAGGCACAGGTATTTATTACTAATGTGCTACAGCACTTCTTTGAATTTGTAGTATGATTTATCTGAATTTTCATTCTATCATTTTAAAATTCATAATATTGTTATTATTTATAAAATTACAAATATTATTATCTTACATGAGTGACTTTTTAACCATAAAGACTCACAATTTATAATAATTTTAAAGGCCAGCAATTTCTAGTGTTACATTATTTTCCAGAACTTAAAATGTCTCTAAACCTCATTTGATAATTTATAAGCTCACAGACTCACCTGCTAAAAATATTTCTAATATATCTTATTTTGAGTAACAACTTCCAAAAAATGTGTAGTGTATATTTACATGAAAAAAAAAAAGACACTGTATTCTTTCAAATGTCCTTGGTACATTACATCAGAATTACTTTATCTTCCTCTTTTTTGCACATAGATATTTACTGTAGGTGCATTTATGCTTTTTAAATTGTCCTAAAGATGCAGGGAGACAGGAAAATAATAGAATAAACAAGTTTATAATAAAATAAAACATACTATACTATATGCTACATATAGTAATACTATACTAAGGGTTGGCATATTGAAAAATTTCTAGAATTTTTCTTTTCTCCCAGCTATTCTATGAACTGTAGTTATTCTTTACTAATGATAATCATTAACAAAGTGAATAGAATTTGAGAAAATTTTCAATCAGCAGAATGAATTGTGCATAACTTTCCTATGCATATATACAGGAACAAACCAGTGAATCTTAACATCAAGTACATCCACAAGAATGGGTTTCTAATAGAATAAGCTATATTCCATGCTTCTATAATTATATTAAAATGGATTCTACTGTCATGTATATAACTAAAATGAACCAGTAAAAAATTTTTACTTATATTAAATATATTAATGCATCTAGAATTAAAATGACAAATTCCTTTGTTATAATTGCACTGAATTTCTTGCAGTAAAGACAGCAGATTACAATAATTTACAGAAAAATGTCTTTTATCTTTCAAGACAATTTTTTTTCTCTTCTAAAATATTTTCCACCACTCCTTCCACCCAAATCTTGACTAATCATATTCTGAATTGAAAAATTCCTTCACAAAACACTTTCTAATTAGTTTTGTTCCAGTCACTGAATTACTGAAGACTTCACATTTGCATGTTCATTAAAGTAAATTAAGCAAAATCTTCAGCAATTCATGATTTAGAAGAAGGAAATGGTGACTGGATCATAATAGCGGAGACCGTGTACATCCTGGTGTGCACATATCTAACTATGGCCACTGATAGGAGCATGACTTCAATTTGGAAACTTGTTGGTATTTCATGAAGGAGACAAAAGGCCTGGTGTTTCAGGGCCTGAGTGAATATGCTGTAAGAGGAGCCACAGAAGGAATGCTCTATAAGGAATATTCCAGAAGAGTTCTAGCTGTTCTTAACCTTGTTCATGGGGACAGTCCTTTATTCTTTTTGATGATGGGTATTCTAACTGCAGTGTGACAGGCTGAATTGACAGGTCCTGATACCTAAGCATTGGCTATAGGTTACCTTGAAGTTGAACCTTTCATTGCATTTAATATGAGTGCATATGTAATCTATTCCCTTGGGTACCTCCTGAGAGGTTAAAAAAACTGGTTATTTTCTAGGTTAAAGTCATTTTGCTGCTTTCTGCACAAATAGCCGTAGACTTCCCACGGGGTCTCCAGGTCAGGTAAGCCTGGTTTTGTGACAGCACTCCCCCTGTTCTCTCCTCTCCTAACCCTGCAATGCTATCTTCTGTTCTACTTTAGAAAAAACACAAATAACTTGTAGAGTAAATATACCAACAGCCAAAATTAGTGTGAACTCCTCTTTTCTTTGGAGTCAGCTTTTTTTTAAGATTTGATAGTTGGATATAATACCTTTATTTTACTTATTTATTTTTATGTGGTGCTGAAGATCAAACCCAGTGTCTTGCACATGGTAGGCAAGCACTCTCTTGCTAATCACAACCCCAGCCCTGGATTCAGCTTTTAAATTAAAAGTATCTGAAGAGCCTCATCCTGATGCTATTTTATTGGGACACTCCAAGATGGTCTCTTTGCCTTGCCATGACTAAAACTCTTGTGTTTCTGTATTAATGTTTATGTGTTTTGCCTGTATTTCATAAGCATTATGTCAAGGATATGGACTCTCAATAACTCTGCCTTCCTTTATAAAGTCATTTGGATAAAATTTGAGAGTATAATAAAAATTACATTATGTATTCCATCATTCTCACTGCTTATATGAAGACTCTGGAAGGAGTTATAACTACTTTCACAATGTCACACAGATCAAAAACTTTAAGTCCTGAGATTAACGATTAATGAGATTGAGTGAGATACCAGAATTAGAGTCATGGTCCTGCTATTCAATGTGATGTTTACCATGTACATCTGAAAAATCAAGTGAAAGACAATTGATATCAGTTCCCACTTCTGAGCAACTAAACTTCTCTTAGTACCTGACTGAATAATTTGCACAGGATATTCCTAGTAAGGCATCCCTCATTACTCTTGAGATAGCAGGGCTATTTTCTCTAATACAAAAGACTTATGAGAATGAAAACATACTGTGGTATTACTTACCAGAGATGAGAACTGTAAAGGAGACCCCACCAGCTGTGTCCCTGTTTTCCTGGAATAGATATGGAATGTGAAAACATCTATATTTATTGCATGTAGTAATTTGAAAGTTTGAAGAAATAACTGTACAATACTAACAGAATCCAAGGATCAAAGTTTGTCAAAGAAAACCAATCATGCATAGGCATTTCTTAAATATGGTAGGAAATCCTTAATATATCACATTTACACTCCACACTAAGATTAGAGACAAAAAATTATGAACAGTATTACAGTGCTTCATATGTGTCAGACACCTATCTAATTACTCACTCCAAAAATGCTACAAGGAAAGTATAAGCTGGTTGCCATTTGCCCATGAAATCAATTGAAACCTATGTGAAGTGAAAGCATTCCCCCAGCTAATAAATGCTGGGACTTGAGATAAGTAACGGTCATGGGAGAAGAGGACAGAAATTACTAAATCCCTTAAAATTCTGCACTTGAATAATCCATGGGAACAGGCTTGTTGGTATTATTTTCCTGAAGGATTCTGATTTCTGCTTATAAAAACTTTACATCCACAGCTTATGGTAAATAAATTTTATGTAAGCCACAGTGTTTCAGATATGGCACCTGCAAACCAGAGAAGGCAACATCTTCACATAGAGAAAGCTGCAGGGAAGATTGAAAAGCAAACAAAAGCTCGCCACTAAATAACATGATTTATGCTACATCAGAAAACATGGTGTATACAGGCTCAAAGAGAGGGGTGAAATCTCATCACTTCCAAGTGATGAATGGGAGGTATGCAAAATCATTCTTCAGAAGAATGCATGATGCTTAAGGTGAAATTTATTCTTTACTTATTTTTAACTTACTTTTTTTTTTCTCTTTCAGTGATTTGCATGGAACCAGGGCTTTATTCATGCTAAGCCAGCCCTCTACCACGGAGCCACCACGAACCATTGATTTGAAATTAACATTAAGACTAAGAGCCTACCCTACTCACAAAGATTTTTGTTGTTTTGTTAAATGATAATTCTAGAGATTGTAAGGGAAGGTAGAACTGGAAGCATGGCAATGAAAAAGGTGTTGCTCTCCACTGCCCATGTTTTTCTCCCCAGATTCCCCATGAAGATGGACCAACATTTCAGTCATGTTGCCCTAAGAAAAGCCTTCTATCCCCAGGCTGGCATTGGGATCGCAGCTAACAACTTTCTGCTTTGCCTTCACATTGCCACAGTCTTTATGGGCCACAAGCCCAGGCTCACCGACCTCCCTGTCACCCACTTGGCCCTAACCCATATCCTCATGCTCCTCACCATGGGCCTTTTAGTGTCTACAGACATTTGGGAAACACAGAATATTCCAGGTGACTTCAAATGCAAAGTACTTGTCTTCCTGCACAAGGTCATGAGGGGGCTGTCCATCTGCACCACCTGTGTCCTGAGTGTGCTTCAGGCCATCACCATCAGCCCCAGTGGCTCCTGGTTGGCCCACTTCAAACTGAAATCCACAAATCCCGTTGTGGGGCTATTTGTCTTCTTATGGGCCCTCACCATGTCCCTCTCCAGCAACCTGCTCCTCTGCACTGTGGCCACACCCAATAAGACCCAGCCTGGTCTTCTGTTTCTCACTGACCACTGTTCCCTTCTGCTCATGAGCTACAGACACAGGAGCCTCTTTCTTGCCTTGGTGGCATTGAGAGATCTCTTATTTCTGGGTATTATGGTTCTTTCAAGTGCATACATGATAAATCTTTTGCATAGACATAAAAAACGAGCCATGTCTCTTTGTACCTCCAGGTTTTCTCCACGAAGATCCCCAGAAGAAAGGGCCACTTACACTATACTGTTGCTAATCAGCTGTTTTGAGATCTTGTACTTTGTGGACTCCATCTTTTCACTGTTTGTAGGCATGACATGGACTGGTGACCCCATCCTGTTGTGTCTTCAAATGCTTGTGGCCAATGGCTATGGCACCATCAGTCCTTTGGTGCTGATAAGTGCTGACACACACATAATAAAAGTTATGCAAACCAAATGGAGAGAGAAAGTTCAGCTCTGGCTAAACTGATGTGAAGCTACTTTGCCACCCTTATTAAAACAGTTTTCTTTAGTTCATAAAATTTTCCCTCTGAAGAAAAATTATTAACATAGGAATATTCTTTTGTTAGAACAAAGTAATCTAAATACTTAGCAAATATATTGGGAATAATATTCTGTTGTGTGTGCATCTGGCTTTAAGTTATTTACATTAATTGTCACTATACCTGGCCTCCATAGCATATTATAAACTATTATAGTTTCCTTTTACTTTGGATCTCACAGATTTACACTGGATCTATTTTCTTTCTTCCTGCATTGCTGTTCTTAAAGTTTCTTTCAGTGAAATTCTATTAGAAGAAGCCCGATGCCTTTCTATCTTTTTTATGTGTAATAATATGTGCATGCTTATATCCAAGCTACTCAGGAGCCTAAAGCAGGAGAAATGCAATTTCAAGGGCACCCAGGGTGACTTAGTGAGATCCTGTCTCTAAGTAAAGATTAAAAGGGCAGGAGATGAAGCTCAGAGGTGGACCACCCAGGTGTTCATTCTCTATACCAAAACCACAACAACAATTTAAAAAAACCCACAAAACACCATGAGACTGCACTTCTTGACCAACAGAAAGGCTCCACTAAAAAAAAAAAAAAAATAGAAATAATTGTTGGAAACCATGTGAAGAATTTGAAAGCCCCATACACTTACAGTAAGGATATAAGGTGATTATGTGAGTATTGAAAAGAATATGATGATTGCTAAAAAAGTGAAAATAAAATTACCATATGACCTACCAATTCTATTCTTAGCTCTATTCCATGACGAACCAAAAACAGATATTCAAATACTTGTGCATATATGTTAATAGCAGTACCATTTACACTAGGAAATAGATGAAAATCCAAATGTTCATCAAGAGAAAAATAGATAAACACATATGTCTGTATGTATTTATATATCCATATCTGAATAAGCACATATACTATATATATATATATATATATATATATATAAATGAATGTATAAGAATATATAACATCCATATACATGTTTGAATATTACTGTGTCATAACAAATGAAATACTGATACAGAGTACAATGTGAATATATATCTCAAAAATATTAAGCAAAGTAACCAAAATCGGATATGAAAAGTCACATATGCTGTAACTACATTTACATAAATATCCAAAGATTGGAAGTCACAGAATCAGAAAAGAGCAAGGTGGTTGCCAGTGGTTGGGAGGGCATCAGAGGGTGAGCATTTGCTAACAGATACATGTTTTTTTTTTTCCTCCAGTGATTGAAATGTTTAGAACAAGGTAAATCTGGCAATTCTACCACAGCATCCTATGAGAATTTAACCTCAATACAACGTAAGAAAAATCCCTGAAGACACAAAAGTCTATTCAACTAAATCTCAAGGTGATAGAGAGGAACTATGGAGTTACTGGCTCCCACAGAACTCTTCATCTCCAACCTGAAGCACAGAGAGTAACACTGGGTTCCAGAAATCGAGACCCAACTATGTGTCAGGCACTCTCTTTGCTCATTAGTTACTTTGCCTTATATTTCCAGTATCTTGGGTTCTGTTTGGAAGAATCCTGATCTTACAGATGAGTGAACTGAGTCTGAGAGATGAGTGATTGTTCCAAGGTCACCCGCTATGTGGACCAAGGCTCTGATGATTTATATGTGTGACTTCCCATCTGCTGTATTATTTATCACAATATAAAGCCAGTCAGTGGTTGTTTCTGGAAGAAAGAGGAAAAAGGAAGAAGAAATTACACAGGGCTCCCAGAATCCTTCTGGGTGTACATCAATGTTAACTATCTTGATTGTGGTGTTTGTTACATTGGTAAATAGTTATATCAAAACTTAAAAAAATATGCATTAAAAATGTATAGTTTATTGTACTTTAGTATTACCTAAATAAGGTTGTTAAAAAAATGAATGAAAAAAAATAAGCTCCTTAACAAATAAAAAATATGGGATATACATTTGGCAAGTAAACATAGGAAAAGATGCTCAACATTTTATATCATTAAGGAATTACAAATTAAACACACCTCTAAGAATTTACAATATTTAAAGCCTGACAATATCAAGAGCTGTCAAGGTTGAAGAACAAGAGGAACTCTCATACATTGCTGGTGGAGTCACAGAAATGGACCACCACTCTGGTAGACAGTTTGATGGCTTCTTAAAAATCAAAATATAGAGTTCATGTGGCCCAGGAGACATATTCCTAGCTGTTAAACCAATAGAGTTGAAAGCTTCTATCCACACAAGAACCTACATGTAGATACCCATAGCTTCTACATGTAGATACCGATAGCTTCCCCATTCACGATTGCCAAGAACTGGAAGCAACTAAGATCACCTATAGTAGCTACTTGCCTAATATTAATGAAAACACTGACACATCCACACATTGGAGTGTCATTCAGAAATTCAAAATAGAGGGCTGGGGTTGTGGCTCAGCAGTAGAGCACTCACCTAGCACATGCAAGGCCCTGGGTTTGATCCTCAGCACCATATAAAAATAAATAAATAAAATAAAGGTATAAAGAAGAAATTCAAAATAGAAGAAAGAAAGAAATTCACTACTAAACATGAAAAGACATGGAATCACCAGGGGAAACATCTTACCTAAAATCCTACATCTGTCTTCTTCCAACTCTATGACATTCTGGAAAATTCAAAACAGTAGAAATAAAAACATTAAAGGTTGCCAGGAATACAGAGGGAGTAGAAGAGGATGAAGGGGCAAGTACAGGGACATTTGGGGTGGTAAATCTATTCTGTAAGATGCCATCATGGTGAAAACTAACATTATACTTTGTAGTGTTCACAGAACAGTAAAACAAGTATTTTGATACATAATTAAATATTAAAATCAATAATTACTTTATACTATCAATATTTGTAAAATATTTTGATTCTGTGATTACATCAAATATTTTTCAGTAATGTAAGATGTAAATCCTAGGGGAAACTCTGAATGGGGTGGGTCAGCAAAATGTGAACATAATACTATATGCTTTGTTTTTCTGTGAATCTGTAACTCTTCCTAAAAATAAAGGCTATTGATTAAAACAATCAGAATAGCTGTGGGGTTTTCCTAAAGCCTACTATCCCCTGCCCTAGGATTGGTCCTTGACCATGAACAAAGGGGCCTTTGTACTGAGAATTAGTGAGTTACAACAACCTTGCCTTTTTAGTATATTTCCCTGTGAGGTTTTGCTTGTCCTTTTTTGTTACTAAGTCAAGAAAATCTATTTTTGCAATTTTTATTCTCTTTATTATATAACAGTGAACCAGTACCTTACATCTATAAGATACTCATCCATCAATCAATAAGGGTTACGTATCCCTCTGCTCCATAAGTGATTCTTTAACTACTAAGGTAAAGATGCTCTAAAGAAATTTTGCTACACCAATGCTTGAAAAAAAAATGATCTAAGATAGTTTTGTTTAAAAAGTTAACCTCACTTTTCTTTCAGAGAAGAAAATCTAATAACTTTAAATCAGAAAGTGGAACATCAATTTAAATTAAAAACAATAATATTCAAAGAGATAAAACCACATGATAGTGTCAATCAGAAGTATTCACTTCAAAGTATTTAAAGTACATTCATATTCTCTGTAACATTATCAAATTGATATACTTCTAGGAAGTTTAGTGCATGGGATAGTCTTGAACATATTCCCCTCTGAAAAAGGAACTTTCAGTAGCAAATCAGCTGTCAAAGATGCTGATTGTAATTATATCTTTATGATAACTTTTCATTGGTCAACATGATGTAGTCAGAGAATTGTTTTAAATTATATAAAGAAGTCAAACCAACAATCATGACACTCTCTTACTAGATTAGGGTAAATAGGTCAATCAGGGCCAGTACTCAATGGTGATAAAAGGGTCTTAAAAAGTGGAACAATTAAGAAACAAGGTTGCTCTGAATCACTGAAAATTTTGTGATTGCACTCTCTCTACACTATCAGGGATTGTACAGTAAAAGCAGACACAACTCTGTAGAACTGAATGCTGTTTGAATCATTATTTGTCAGAGAGCCATGAACCATGAGACACCATTACCTTGGTTTGTGACTGTCAACAACATCCAGTAAGAATGAAAACCTGTTGAAAATCCCCCTTCCTGTGCTGGGAATAGGCAGTCAATAGAAGTGGGGAAGAAGTAATCAGTGGTATATTCATTCTTTGTTCATATCATATTTTTAAAATGCCTGTTGTAGAAAATGCTTGAAATGGTTCTAAGTAGGAGATTATGAATTTTTAAAAGACTTCTCATAAGTCATTAAAACTATCTTTAAAAAGTGTACAACAATTTTATTTAATAACCAGAGAGCACTACTATTGTTATCTGCCATTGAGCTAGGGGCTTATTAAATATTTATGTGCTGACACTAGTTCCCTCCTCCCACTTATTTCCCCTGGAATTTGGAGTACTTCTTGGAAAGTGTGCTGAGTTAATTAAGGAAGGTATTCATCATTAATAACACACAAGAACTACACACTGAGCAACCTTGTCACCACCATAACTAATGTTACCTTGAGTAGAATAGCCACAAACAGCTAGGACACAATTTATAATTTATATTGAAAAAAGTATCTGATAAAATATTTGCAGAAAGCCCACAGATTGTTTTTCTAATTTTTCCTAATAAATTATAAGATCCAAACAGTAGACTCCTGAAATAATATAAAATAAAGTAGAAATCTCTTAAGTTTGTATTCAACTTCTTCTGACTTACCTGATAATAAATAGTATGACCATAGTTCACCTTAATGAAGTTCAATAAGACAAACATGGAGAATAAAGACAGAAACATGATATTCATTTCTAAATGCACATTATTATAAGAGGATTACCCTTGTGTACACACTGGGAAAAAACTGCTTTATTCACTATAATTGTTCACTGCATAAAACATCTTTCTCTTCCATGAAACTTGAAGGTTGCTTAAAACTAAGTTTCAGGAGGTAAACTTTGCTAAGTCCACAGAAGAAAGTCACTGTTTGTTAAGAGTTCCATTCCACTCTTGTTCTGTCTTTCAAACTGGAATTAAATTTAGACCACTAAGTGATTTCACGTAGGCTACTAAAAGGCCCCCAGAGATGAATAACTGTCAATCATTATTGATGTGGCTTTGGAAGACTGGTCCCTGAGTGAAAGGTCTTAATCCCACAACCACAGTGCTGAAATTTCAAGCAGTGTCTGGAAAGTATGTATTGACTAAATGTCATGCTAGAATCTGTTTGCACTCATGAGAACAAAAAGAAAATGGCATGAGATTGGCACCAAAATGGATATGAAGACCAGTGGTGCACAAGAGAGGACACAGAGACAATCTCACATAAATACAGTTATCTCACACTAGACAAAGGCACCAAAAAACATTCACTGGAGAAAAGAGAGCCTCTTCCAACAAACAGTGCCAGGAAACCTGAAAATCCATAACTACCAAGAAAAAATAGAAAGCCTCTCTCTCACCATACACAAAAATCAACTCAAAGTAGATCAAAGACGCAGGCACTAGGACAGAGATGCTGTGCCTAACCCTGGTCAATGTAGGCCCAAATCTCCACTGTGTCAGCTTAGGAACGCACTTCCTTAATGGGCCTGCTAAAACACATGAAGTAAAATCAAGAGTCAATAAATGGGATGGATTCAAACCACAAAGCTTTTTCATGGCAAATGACACAATCAAGAAGATGAAGAGACAGCTTTCAGAAAGGGAAGCCATCCTTACTACATACACCTCAGATTGTGCTTTATTGTCCAGGATACATTAAAAACTCACAATACTTAATATTGTATCTACATATCTGTTGCGGTGACAGTATATTTTCTGATTCATTCTACTATGCTCTGAACCACTTGTCCCTTCTCCTCCCTTAGCTCACTTCTGTCTAATCCAAAAATACCTCTATTCTCCCCCACCCCAATTTGGAGTATTTGGCCAACTGTGTTAGTTTTTATCTGATATTACTTGAATATTGGATAACATTCAGCCTTTTGATCTTTGGAATTGGCTTAGTTTCCTTAGTCTAATATTCTTAAGTTCCATTCACATACTGGCAAGTGCCATAACTTGACTATTCTTTAAGGGTCAATAGTTCTCCTTCTGCATATATTCATCTATTCAAGGGCACCTACTTTGCCTCATGGTTTGGAACTTGTAAACTGAGCTGCTATAAACACTAATGAGGCTGTGTCACTGCAGTATATTGATTTTTTTGTCGTATAAACCAAGCAGCACGCTGAATGGGTCAAATGGTGGTTCCATTCAAAGTTTTCTTTGGAATATCTATACTGTTTTCCATAGTGCTTGCACCAATTTGCAGTCCCACCAGCAATATATGTGTGTACCCTTTCCCCGTCCTCAACAACTTTTACTGTTGCTTTTATCCTGATGATTGCCATTCTGACCAAAGTGAGATGGAATTTCAGGGTCGTTTTAATTTGCATTTCTCTAATGGATATTTTTTCATATACCTGGTAATCAATTTTATTTCTTCTTCTGTGAAGCATCTGTTCATCTTTTCCTATTTATTGATTCAGCTATTTGTTTTGTGTGTGACTGGATTTCAAATGTAGAATAAACTGTTACTAAAAACAAACTAACTGGTTTTTCACCCCTTATCTAAGATTGATTATGCTAAAGGCAAAGGGATTTGCTAAGGGGATCCATTGTAGATATAACTAAGATTATTGTCAGTAGAATTAGTTCCTGAAATGGAGCCCAAATACAATATTTCTGTTCAACTACAAAATATCATAATGCCACTTTTGAGTGGTTGGCCAACTGTGTTAGTTTTTATGATGTGAAATATAACTGAGGCCCCTAAATTCCATTTACCAGCTCAAAAAGTGAGCTAAAAAACAAAACCAAATTACACATCAATGAAGGTGACTGATATTTTTTGCACCTAAAAGCATGAATGTTATAGGTAATATTTTAAATGGTTACTAACATATTGCAGGGTTGGATGTTCATGTTAAAACAATTTAACTTTAAAACTAAATGTATGGAAGAACAAGAAAACCCAGTTGCAGGTGCCCTCTGCCCTGTTGGGGTAGACAAAGGACTTTGAACTTCTCAATGCAAGAAATCTGAAACAAACAACTAACACAGTTGGCCAACTACTCATATTTCATATTTTATTCAAGGACTAGAATCATCAGAGAAATACCTGGATTTGTTTTAGTAGAAAAATTAAGGATGAAGATTGAAGGGGGGGGGGGGTGTTCCTGGAAAGAGTTGTTACCAGGTAATTCTACCTCATTTACCTTGAGGATATCAGAAGCAACCACTGTACATTTTCTCACCTTATGTGCTTTTCTAATGAATGTGGTTTTGTTACTCATCCTCCCTTCCTCTCCAGATTGTTTCCCCACTTCTGAAACACAGCAAAACTAATGGAATGAAATGTTCTCTGTGGTTTTCATAGACAGTATAAATAGAATCAGTCTCATATCTGTGTGGCATTTTGCAACCAACAGAAGGAAAGTCAAACCCTCATAAAAGGTGGGGTGGGGGGCTGTTAAGAAGTCAACAGGCAGAATTCTATCAGGTTTAGTCACTATCAAGCTCTCATATTAACTAACATGAGATAAAATATTGAATGCACCCAGATGCATGGAGGGATTCAATTATTTAAGGGACAAGGAGACATACCTAATACCTCCAGAGCTCTCCAATGTCATCAGTTATTTCAAAGCAAACGGTTTCTAAGTCTTCATCCAGGCAGCAATTGACAGAACAGAGCCCACAGGCTCCACCTAATCAAAGATTCTTTTCTTGTTCATGGTCTTCAGGAATTGTCACCTGGCTAGGGAATGTCACTTGTCCTAAAGGAAGAGCAAGAGACAGAAATCACAAATCGGTCAACAGTTCTTAAGAATGACAGCTGCCATGACACTCAAATAAATTCTCTAACAAGAGCTGACTTTTGGGAAGCCAGATTTGGTTGCCCTCTTTAGAAGGAATCTCCTCCTCAGGATGGGGCAGCACTGTGCCTGCAAGACCCAGAGCTGAGGAGCACCCTGGTGTCATCTTGCTCTCTTTCCAGAAGCACATGCCTGATCCTTCAGCTGCAATATGGAAGTTACTCTGACTTTCTGCTGTAATAAAAGATATATAAATTATGAAAGTACAAGCAACACAACAGCTCATAGGCAGGCAGAGTTTGTCCCCACCTCCTGTTATTCAACACCCCGACCAACTCATTGGCACCAATTCTCCCTCTTTAACTGGAAGAAAACATGGGTTGAATGTTCTTTGGGCAGAAAGGAAAAATCATCTAAAACTTCTATACTTTTCAGGTGCTACTGTGGGCAGTGTCCTTTTACTCCCTCTGGAGACAGAATAGTCTTCTGATCTCCTGTGCTCCTCTGCTCTCTGCATTCAATTTTAACTTCCTGCTTTTCCCTTAAAGGGAAAAACTTCTACTACTGATGCAAAACTGTCAACAACTCCCAAGCAAGCTTGTTACAAATGACTAAATGCAATGCCTACATTTCAGGGATCTGTTTAAACAGCTGATCCTATGCCCTTCTCTACCTCCTTCCCACCTCATGTACTGGATACTTGGATCTACATTACTGGCAAAAATTTACTTTAAAATCCCCATGCATGTTTTAAACTGCTTTTAGCTGAACTACAGCTGGCTTCACTTTAATTACCTTTAAATATAGTTAAAAACATAGCTTTGTTTTAGAAAATCACTTTACTCCATCAGGTAGATACCTGTACAATATAGGGTCTGAATTATATAAAAATATAGTAAGCACACAATGGAGAACCTATGATCTCCACATCTCCTAATTGGAGAATGAAAGAAAAGAGAATAAAAGGTGAAGTCCTATGTTTATATGTTTGTGTGTATGTGTGTGTGTGTTTCCTTTCAGTAATAAAAAGGAACTTTGGGGGGGATTGGTACCAGGGATTGAACTCAGGGCACTTAACCACTGAGCCACACCTCATTATTATTTATTTTTTATCTTCATAAAGGACCTCACTAAGTTTCTTAGGGCTTCACTAAGTTCCTGAAGCTGGCTTTCAACTTGTGATTCTTTTGCCTCAACATCCTGAGCCACTGGGATTATAGGTGAGGGGCACAGCACTGAGGAGAATGTTTTTACTTTTTGATGTGGTTCTGTCAAAGTTATTCATCAAAATATTACTAATCTTTCAACAAACACATCAAGATGACCTACTCAAGTAGTTGTTATTTTAAAGAGTTGCTATTTAATTTTGCTCTGAATTCTCTTCTCATTTTCCTCTTGCAGCACTTAACTAAAACCTTTATTTAACTAGTGTCTGTACTCACAGATTACCACTCAAAAGAAGTCCTTTTGTCACCAAGTACTTTTCCTTTTGTCTAATGTTATCTTCTCCTAGAGAGAGAAGCAGTGTTCTTTTTTCAGTTACCTAAATGTATCTTCTTTCAGATTTCAAAAGAATTAGTTTCACATTCTATCCCTCCAAAAACTTTGGTAATGGAAGGACCCTTTGGCCCTTGATGGTTATGAACAGGGCATCTCATATACAACCATCCAGTTTCTACTAAACCATTGTTTACTGGGTGTTGGAGAAGGCAGGCAGGTGTTTTTCAGTTAATGAGTCACTGGACCACAAGGAGCTACATCTGAATCAGAGAGACAACTTCATTACATCCAGGCATACAATTTAAGTTGGGTGCAGTAGCCAGATGGGTCTGTGGTCATCTTCATTGGGGTGGAAATAAGCATATCAATTCAAGAGAAGAATTAACATGGAATTTAAATGGCTAGACAAGTAGCAAACACTACCAGATACTCATTAAAATGTTTTCTCCTCCTCCATAATACCATACATATATCTCTTTGGAATAGGGCTTCCTAAAGAGGAACTGTATTTTTCTAGTTGTTCTTGAAGCTATGTTTGTAAATTTATGATTAAGTTTTCATAAGAAGAGCGAATGTGAGCAACAACTATCTAACATTTTAAAATAAAATGGCTTGATCTGGTCTTCCACTCTTTCTCCTTTTATTTGTAGTTTGGAATTTTGATAACCAGATAGAATTCCAGAAGCCATGTATTGAAGTTGGCAAGTTTGACATAGTCAGAGACCTCCATGAAAAACAGGACCCTTTTGGACCTAGCAATAAATACCTCTCAAGTAAAATAAGACAACTAGCTCTTAGTCTAATGGGGTTAACAGTTGTACTAAAAAATTAGGAGTTAAAAGTACACCAGTCCTCAAGTCTATGGGAGTGAATAATACCAGGGGATCAAAAGCTAGGAAAGTCAGCTCAGCCTCCTGAGACTATGGAGTCAGCATAATAGTCCAGCTCAGGCTAGACAAAGCTAGGTCTGCACTATTTTAAAAATATTAATATTAGATTAAAAAAATCATGAAAAAATATTCAACATCTCTAGCAATTAGAGAAATGCAAATTAAAGCCTCACTGAGAGTTCATCTTACTCCAGTCATAATATTAATTATCACAAATACAAGTAACAGTAAATGTTGGCAAGGATGTGGAACAACAAGGTGCACTCATACAATGCCGGTGGGACTGCAAATGGATGGAAAGCAGGAATCTGGAGATTCCTAAGAAAAAGAAAGCAGGAATCTGGAGATTCCACTCTGGAAAGCAGGAATCTGGAGATTCCTAAGAAAAGTTGGAATGGAACCACCATTGGACCCTGTCATTCCACTACTCAGCTTATACCCAAAGGACTTAAATTAAGCACACTACAGTGACACAGCCACATCAATGTTTATTGCAGCTCAATTCATGCTAGCTCAGCTATGGAAACAACTAGGTGCCCTTCACCAGATGAATGGATAAAGAAACTGTGGTGTATATACACAGTGGAATATTACTCAGCCATAAAGAAGAATGAAATTATGGCATTTGCTGGTAAATGGATGGAACTTGATACTATCATGCTGTGTGAAATAGGCCAATCCCCTCAAACGAAAGGCACAATGTTCTCTCTGATATAAGGATACTAACACAAAATAAGGCATGGGGAGGGAAAATTTAATTCAACAAGTAATTTAATTCAACAAAGGGGAATGAAGCAAAAGGAAGGTGATGAGAATAGGTAAGATAATAAATGAAATGGACATGACCTTCCTATGTTCATATATAAATACATGACTTGTGTAACTCAACATCATGTACAACCACAAGATTGGGAATTATACTCCATGTATGTATAATATGACAAAATACATTCTACTATCATTTATAACTATAAAAAACAAATAAAAATTAAATTAAAAAATATTCATAGCAGTGACTTTCCCAGATAATAAGTGCAACTCTAGGTGGTGATGGGCAAACACTTGTGCAGAATAGTCATTTAATTAATCGACAGTTATATTTACCTTATTTGCATAGTAAAATGCACACCACAGCAGAAGACCTAAGGTAGAGGCTTAAGCTGGAAATGAGATATGAGATATGGGGACACATGAAGAGACATGATGAAGAAGGATGCAGAGACATTGAAGTTCCACCTCTACAGGTGATGACATTAAGAGACACACACATAAATCTATATGCATACAGATGTTTTTTGAAAATGATATGAATTAATACTTACATGGAGGTTTAGGAAAGATTTTAATCACCATGAAACTTAATTGGTTTGTACAGGTTTCATGGAAGGGGGTAGGAACAGTGTAAGCAGGCACATTTAAAGCTTCAACTCATACATCATATCTATTTGCATTCAAAAACAAAGCACATGGGCACTTCCCATTCAGAGACACAGAAAGTCACATGACTAAGGGTCAGGATGCACAGTAATCCCATAGGGGAGAAAGTGGATAGCTGGGAATAGAAATGCAATCTACCAAAGTCAGCTATCCATGACCTATAATTGAGAAGATACAGCACAGTCTTTTCTGTTTTCCTTCAAATAGCATATCTATGGGCCATGCAAATGGGGAAATCAGTTTGCCTGTGGACTTCTCAAGCTAATGAGATTACCATGGAACCTCAACCATGAAGGATGACTCTTGATCTTTGGAGTCATTACTGGTGAGACACAGACAGTTGGGTGATTTCCATGTTCATTTCCATCTAATGTGTTTTGGTCCTCCACAATATCCTGGAAATTCAAATTTGTTTTTAAGTTTTTTATTTTTAAAAAAGTGGTTTAATTTAGTGTTCATAAGCCAGCTACCAATGTCCTCACTATGAATTACAATGCATCATGGGCCTTTCAGAAGAACTCTCAGATTGTTTAAGCCTTCTGATGTTGAAGAGCATTTTTGAGCATTTGGGGGTATCAAAATAGGAAACATCCTTGGCTTAATGTTGTAACTCTACTTCAGCAATGCAGATATATGTGCAATAGCCATGTTCATTTTTAAAACCTAATCCCAGGCTTTGCCAAGTTAGGGTATAAGATGGCTTTGAATTTTTATCAACCCAGAAGCTGAAGTTCACAGAGTTCTTTGGATTTCAGTGTAGGCTGAATCATAAGGATCACTGAGGCTTCATGTAATTATAGTATTGAAATAACATGCTTCCTATGTGAAAATTTGTCAGAAAAGTTAAGCACTAGTAATCTCAAAAGTTTCAGGGACTAGCTAGATGGCTTGCATA
This sequence comes from Spermophilus citellus, assembly GCF_964194105.1. Classification (NCBI taxonomy): domain Eukaryota; kingdom Metazoa; phylum Chordata; class Mammalia; order Rodentia; family Sciuridae; genus Spermophilus; species Spermophilus citellus. The sequence continues at coordinate 15,148,006 of NC_138191.1, forward strand.
AAGGTTTTTGGGAAGGACAGAGAATAAAAAGTAAAATTGCTTGTGACTAATTTACAAAAGTATTCAATTATAAAGGAAAAAAAGAAACTGGGCATGATGGCACATGCTTGTTATCATAGCTACTCAGGAGACTAATGCAGGAGGATCATGAATTTAAGGTCAGCTTTGGCAACTTAGCCAGATTCCCCCACTTCCAAGTAAAATAAAATACAAAGAGATGGGGGTGTAGCTCAGTAGGAGAGTACTTGCCTAACATCTTCAAGACCTTGGGTTCAATCCCAGTACCAAAAACAAACAAAAAAAAAAAGGAAAATAAGATCTGTTCTATCAGACAAGATACATAGGAAAATTTCAGGGCAGAGCTATCTACAATCTCTGACCTGTGTCCTCAAAGATTTATTTGATAATATTTCATTGTGTGCCCTTACCTTTGGAATTGAAAGAGAATAAAAATTCTCAGAGGTGACTGGGCAAGAGCTCTGTGAAGCACTTCTTGCTATAACTGGAAGAAAAAGAACATACGTTATGCATCTTAACTGGTTGTCTGTTTTAACTTCTCGGTGCCTCAATATCTTTATATGACTCAGGGAGGAAACAATTTAAATCACAATCTCTGAAGTACCACATTTTATGTATAAAAATTTAAAAATATGGCAAAAGAAATAATTAAAATCTAGTAAATGAGAAAATGAAGTAATGAAGAATGAGCAAAAAGATCAATAAATGAAAAAGAAAAAAATAAAGAAAAATAGACTAATTAAATGCTGGTTCTTGGGCTGGGGTATAGCTCAGTATTACAGTGTGTGTTTAGCATGTGTAAGGCCCTGGCTTGATCCCAAGCACCAAAAATAAATAAATAAATAAAAACACTGGTTCTTTGAGGAGACAGACAAAAGTGGTAAAACTCCAGTTGGGCTGATGAGGAAAAAAGAGAGGATATACATATTACCAATATCAGTAAAGAAAAGATGATATCACCATAGTTTATAGAGATATGAAAAGAACATATAGTGAAATATAATTTTGACTATTTTATAGATGAATTAAAACCAGAATAATGTAATAACACTTCTCTTGTCCATGTTAGACAGTTGAATATCTCTTCAAAATCTTCTTCTAAATCAAGGTAAAATATTTAGGGATTTAAAAAAATATATAACAGCTGTTTGCTAAGAAGCACTCCTGTGGCCAGTGGTCGGACTGTAGGCAAGAAACTAAAGGAAAAATAAAGGTGTTATTTTCCGTGGACATGAGAGCAATGAGTTGTGTTTATTATGCTACATTTTCATTTAAAAAAAAAATATGGTGGGAAAAACAAGCTACTCCTTCGAAAGCTTAATTCTCAATATTAAGAAAATTCAATCCCTGAATTTGTAGAGAAAAAAGAACAATGTGGTATGGCAAGCAACTAGTTTGTGGTCATGGCAGGGAAAGGACCCAGACTTGAATTAGGAAACTGATTCTGACAACCTGCTCAACCAGGGGCTTACCTTGCATTATTCACCTGTAAAAATAAATGGTAATGGTACTTTTCTTATGATTGTAGGTTAAATGAGAATCTATGAGTTATTATTCAGTATATATTTGATAATATTATGCACAGGGAATCATTTTCTCCATTTTAAGAACTCAAGGAAATGATTAAGGTTCATATGCAGATAAGAAGCTACTTAAAGCTTTTGCATTTCTAAAGTGAGTCTAACTTGCCCACTCCATCTTCTTTGAGAATTACAAATATTTTTTTTCCTCATTAGACAAATTCAAGAGAATTTCCCTGCATTCATAATTCTTTTAAAGCTGTTAGCTTTTCAGTGCTAACGGTTGGCTTTTCAGTTTTGTTCGGTTTTAAACTTTCTAATGATGTGTTGGGTAAACAATATATGAATAAATAATATTAACTCATGTTAAATGCCTTGAAATTTGCACAGTGTTTTCATGGTGTGTGCACACTGTTTTCCCTGTCATGACAGGTATTGTGGAATGTGCAGTTTGCTCTTGTTGGAGGCTTCTTGTTGCTTTAGCTTTAAGGTTATAGGAGGATAATGAGATGCAGAAAGTTGAGTGGTATAAAGTTCTGTAATAGAGACCACTGGTATATCAGCTTCCTCTTCCTGGAGTATCCTCTCCTCCCAGCCTCTCAATCCATTATCCATCTTATTCATTAGGACTTAGCTCCAGCACTTATGTCCTCTGGAATCCAGCATTGTTGCCCTTGCCCAATGTAATGCTCATCCCTACAGCCCCTGCTTTCACAGTATTTTGCTCGGCTAATATGCTTTACATGCTATGTCATGGTTGTCTGTCTTCTGTCTTTCTAACCAATTATAGAATGAGAAAACATGTCTTACTCATATCCATACCCAGTCCCCAGAAAAACTCCCAGATGAAGGTGCTCAGGGAAATTGTGTTCGATAGGAAGGCTTTGAGTTCAATGCATTAAGTTTAGAGAATGAGAATATATGGTTTATCCTAACAAAGGTATTTTTCTTTCACACTCCAGCCTCTTCCAGGTGTGTGTGTGTGTGTGTGTGTGTGTGTGTGTGTGTCTCCACTACAGAAACATTTGAAGCACAAGAATGAGTTCAGTGGATTCCTTAGTGCTCTTGACACTGTTTGCAGCTTTGCTTGGAGCTGCTTAAATCCAGAAGTTTTGTGGAACCTTGGAATACACCATATATTTCCATTTCCACTGCCCAAATCAGGAGAAATAAAAGCTTGCACTTTTGTGTTACACATACTGACCAAGTGGCTACAAACACAGTTCAATTTGAATGTCTTCACAAAGCCAATCCAGCAAAGCTACAATAAATTATATGTTGAAATAGCAGGTTTTTCACTCCATTCACAATAACCTCAAAAAAAATAAAATACTTGGGAATCAACCTAACAAAAGAGGTGAAAGACCTATACAATGAAAACTACAGATCCCTAAAGAAAGAAATTGAAGAGGAGCTTAGAAGATGGAAAAATATACCCTGTTCATGGATAGGCAGAACTAACATCATCAAAATGGCGATATTACCAAAAGTTCTCTATAGGTTCAATGCAATGCCAATCAAAATCCCAATGGCATTTCTTGTAGAAATAGATAAAGCAATCATGAAATTCATATGGAAAAATAAAAGACCCAGAATAGCAAAAACAATTCTAAGCAGGAAGTGTGAATCAGGTGGTATAGCGATACCAGATTTCAAACTATATTACAGAGCAATAGTAATAAAAACAGCATGGTACTGGTACCAGAACAGGCGGGTGGACCAATGGTACAGAATAGAGGACACAGAGACTAAACCACAAAGCTACAACTATCTTATATTTGATAAAGGAGCTAAAAACATGCAATGGAGAAAGGATAGCATCTTCAACAAATGGTGTTGGGAAAACTGGAAATCCATATGCAACAAAATGAAACTGAATCCCCTCCTCTCGCCATGCACAAAAGTCAACTCAAAGTGGATAAAGGAGCTAGATATCAAATCAGAGACTCTCCGTCTGATAGAAGAAAAAGTTGGCTCCCATCTACAGATTGTGGGGACGGGCTCAAAATTCCTTAATAGGACACCCATAGCACAAGAGTTAGTAACAAGAATCAACAAATGGGACTTTCTTAAACTGAAAAGTTTTTTCTCAGCAAGAGAAACAATAAGAGAGGTAAATAGGGAGCCTACATCCTGGGAACAAATTTTTACTCCTCACACTTCAGATAGAGCCCTAATATCCAGAGTATACAAAGAACTCAAAAAATTAGACAATAAGAAAACAAATAACCCAATTAACAAATGGGCCAAGGACCTGAACAGACACTTCTCAGAGGAGGACATACAATCAATCAACAAGTACATGAAAAAATGCTCACCATCTCTAGCAGTCAAGGAAATGCAAATCAAAACCACCCTAAGATACCACCTCACCCCAGTAAGATTGGCAGCCATGATGAAGTCAAACAACAACAAGTGTTGGCGAGGATGTGGGGAAAAGGGTACTCTTGTACACTGCTGGTGGGACTGCAAATGGGTGCGGCCAATTTGGAAAGCAGTATGGAGATTCCTGGGAAAGCTGGGAATGGAACCACCATCTGACCCAGCTATTGCCCTACTCGGACTATTTCCTGAAGACCTTAAAAGAGCACACTACAGGGATACTGCCACATCGATGTTCATAGCAGCACAATACACAATTGCTAGACTGTGGAATCAACCCAGATGCCCTTCAATAGATGAATGGATAAAAAAAATGTGGCATTTATACACCATGGAGTATTACGCAGCACTAAAAAATGACAAAATCACGGAATTTGCAGGGAAATGGATGGCACTAGAGCAGATTATGCTTAGTGAAGCTAGCCAATCCCTAAAAAACAAATACCAAATGTCTTCCTTGATATAATGAGAGCAACTAAGAACAGAACAGGGAGGATGAGCAGGAAGAAAAGATTAGCATTAAACAGAGACATGAGGCGGGAGGGAAAGGGAGAAAAAAAGGGAAATCACATGGAAATGGAGGGAGACCCTCATTGTTATACAAAATTACATTTAAGAGTTTACGAGGGGAATGGGATAACAAACATGGAGGGAAATGAATTACAGTAGATGGGGTAGAGAGAGAAGATGGGAGGGGAGGGGAGGGGGGATAGTAGAGGATAGGAAAAGTAGCAGAATACAACAGTCACTATTATGGCAGTATGTAAAAATGTGATGTGTAACCGATGTGATTCTGCAATCTGTATTTGGGAAAAAATGGGAGTTCATAACCCAACTGATTCTAATTTATGAAATATGATTTGTCATGAGCTTTGTAAAGTTGTGAACATCCAATAAAAAAAAAAAAAAGAAGAACCCATAAAAAAAAAAAGAAATAGCAGGTTTTTTTTTTTAATTAAGAGTAGTATTTTTAAAGGAGCAACTGTCTCCTTTCCTTATCTTTACTGTAGAAGAGCATGGAAAATTTAGGCTCTGCTGCAGTGTGTTAGGCACCTCTGTGATTTCCTGCTTTCTAGCTACTGGGCTTAAGTTGATATTGGCTCATATTGAGGAAAAAATAAGAAAATCACATAATAAGACATATATATCAAAGTATAATCTACCTGATCAATAGATGACAATTTCTTTTCATGAAGTACTCTTGAACCTGAATGTAAAATCTTATAGAAGACAAATAATGAATGTATTTTGATGTCCTGTAAAAGGTATTGAGTAAAGAGCATATTTAAGTATGAGACCCAGAGCTGAAGCTTAGCTGTAAAGACCAGATTCTGTGTATTTATTCAGATAGAAAAGACCTACAAAGGCCTGGAGTTTTTGAATGTCTGGGCTGGGCATGTTTGTTCATTCTCCCTGTCCACATCTCTTAGTCTTTGATAGAGCCATTAGAGAGCAAGGTGACATAGCCCGTCTCCTCATTAATTCCTGAAATTCAAGTGCATCAGATGCTGCTGCAAAGCAGCAGAAGTGCTGATGTGTAAACTTAATAAGGGAAGCTCCTAAACTAGATTGATGTTTGCAGAATTCATAAAAGGACAGGATAACAGTGAAGAACCATTTCTCTATTTATCTAGCTGAATCTCAGCTTTAAATTGCATTGTCTGTCTCATTATTTAACTCTCATTATCAAAATTGTAAATCAAAAGGTATTCCATTCATTATAAATAATCAGAAGCTTTGTCACTGTTGTGACTAAAAGGTCTGACCAGAACAATTTTAGAGAAGGAATAGTTTATTTAGGGGCTCATTGATTCAGAGACCTCAATCCATAGGCAGCCGGCTCCATTACCTGGGGTTCAAGGTAAGGCTGAACATATTGGTGGAAGAGTGTGGCAGAAGAGAGCAGAGATAGACTTGCAACTTAATAATTTTTATATTATCACATGATAATCAGGAAGTATAGAAAGACTTCACTCACCAGATGCAAAATATATACCCAAAAGTCACACCCCAAATAACCCAGCTCTTCCATCCACACCCTACCCAACTTCTATTGCCACTCAGTTAATTCTCATCAGGGGATTAATTCACCCATTGGGTTTAGGCTTTCATAACCCAGTCATTTCTCCTGTAAACCTTCTTGCATTGTCTCACATATAACATCTCCTTTGTTCTAAGACTTTGGGGCCTTAAAATGCCATCAGTGCCCTCAGGGGTAGAAGGGGTGAATGGAAGAAAAGAGGCCATCTGTTTTCTTTGTTTGTTTGTTTTTAAAGTGAATTTACACCCAGTGATTGAAAATTTAATGATGTAAGCCAGTAAGCACTCATAAAGTAAGTGGCCTTATGAAGAATAAAAAATTGAACCTGATTTTATAAGTTTTTGTCTAAAAACTTAAATACATGAAATATTGTGATAAATCATTTTGAGTTTTATTTGTTTAAATCATAGTACCTCTCTTGATAGTCCCTAAAATTATACAGAAAAAAATCATTTTTTCATAGGGGCCATAAATATTGTAAGTCACTGTTCCTTTAGTCTGAGGCTTAGTAGACTGGGTGTCTACTAAGAATGCAGTTCCCCAGCTCAGCAGGGCCTGAAGATAATTGTCTTCTTCACCAACCCATCAGGACACAAAGGAGTAAGTCCAGGTTTGATGGTGGTGAGGTGATAGTACAAGACTAAGCCAGGGTCTTCAGCAGGAAAACCTTCCTGAATCAAATCTGAGGAAAGTAGCCAGAGGAGGGAGACAGGCATTATCAACCTTTGCTCTTGTTTTTCACGCATAATTTGATCTCTTTTTTTTCTTTTGGCTCAGAGAACTTTAGGAAAAATCTCTTTTGTCTTCAGTTTAACCTAGAAATGGCCTCTGAAAAACCAACACATTAGGAAAATTCTTTTCTCAGCCTTGAGTATATTCACAAGTCACTAGGCTCAAAAATGAGTTGTCACTGTGCTTTATTATTTTTTACTCACAGCTATTGCCTTTCCAATCCTGAACTTGAACACTTCATGACCCATATTTTTAGGAGTCTTATCACTATGCTAGTGATTTTTAAATTTATGGTTGTGTAAGTCAAGATTTGGATAGGAGGAAGATGAAACTGAAATGTACCTGTCACCAATGTGTGTGTGCACGTATGTGTGCATGTGATAAAATTTATATTTATTCAACATCCTCCTCAGTGTGTTACAGAAAAAGCAAAAATAACAATGTATAATGAAAGGGCATATATTGCCAGCAACATATTAGTAAGTATTTAAAATTCAGAGTACCTTCTTTTTCATTATCAAAATAAATGATTAAAGCTGAACATTGGTGAGCCACTCACTGCCTGTGCTATTTGACTTGCTGGTGATGCACTTTCTACAACATCAACATACTCTCCACTTTTTTTGCCATAAATACAGTTTTCTATGGGTTATTTTCACTCTGCAACAATCTACTTAAACAAGGGAAGGAGGATTCCTTTTGAAAATACTCAATTCTCTGGTACACAAATGCACAGTAAATACAGATCTTGGGACATCTTAAGGAAGGTTAATTTTCCTGGTATTCCCACCACATAGATACTTGTTCTTTGACATCAAAATTGGAAGATAATTGTCCCCTTTGAGAAACCTGGAGTTTATTGTAATTTTTTAAGCAAGTTTAATTATTAGTTTACAAATTGACTCATCTCAATGATTTAATTATTCTTGATTTGGCTTTAAAATGTAGCTTCATATCCCTTTTTAATGAGATGTGGGATAGGTTATTACTCAAAATTCTTTAATATCTGAATAAAAATTTTGTCCATGTAATGAACCTTTTCTTAGTAGTAGTAATATGACTTGAATTTGTTGAGGCTTTATGCATTCTCATTTAATCCTCAACAAAACCATGAAGATACTCAATCTTATTTTACAGGATCAAAGATGAAGCACAAAGAGGTTAAGTAATTTGCCCACAGTAACCCATAGTTAATGGTGGAACTGTGATCAGAAATCAAGTAGTCTGATTCTAGAGCCCAGAATGAAACACTGTGGACAGGTTTTGGGGAAGGAGGAGTTTGTGAGACTAGTTTGTGTCCACTTTCATGTATCTAATTATAAATATGCTCTAGAAAAAGCAAATTGGTTTGCATTTGTTGGCAAATTTATTTCTGCATCTCTTTGACAAACTCTAAACCTCCAGGTCTTTGACTTTCTCCTAAACCAGTCTTAACATCTTCCTGATTTCCTCATTAATTCAGTCAAGTAGAATCTTTGACTTCTGTTTTTTTTTCTTTTTAATGAGACTTTTAACTTTTTGAAAATTATACTTTGCAAGAGTATTGCCAACCTGAGCTCATATAACTCCCATATAATGATAAGACCCACTTGCATCCACATGCAGCCTTAAGTTAAACTTGGCAAGTAGAAGAGAATAACACACATACATACATATATGCTGTGTAAGATGTATATATATAATTCTTAAATATAAAGAGAAGTATAATTTGGTTCTATGATGTTAATATATTAAAAACTACAAGTTGATATTAATTTTAAGAACTATAGAAAATTTTAAGAGGCTGGCCTGTTGCTCAATGGACTCTCATTCTATTTGCAAAAGCCCAGTGTTTGATCTGATTTCCTCCCTTGTGGAGCCATGGATAATCTATGGGTGTTAAAGATTCATGGATGAGAAAAGAAGAATTTCAAATGTTCTCAGGGATCTATCTGTGTGACCAACATATCTCTACACCAGAAGAACATGAGTCTCTGAGGACTGGAAGGTAAACAAAATGTGTGATTTCAAAGGGGTTTCCTGGAATTAGTGAAAATAGTAAATAAACCATATCTAATAAAATGATGGCATAGCACATTTGAAAGGAACCCTCTCCTATGATTTTCAGCTCCAGAATGTGGTGTCAATTAGATGCTGCCTTTGCCTGAGTGAGAGATTGCATCCCCATGCAACTTTATTTCTGTCAAGGGTGACGCCTGGCAGCTTAGGAGAGAAGACAATTTAGTAAAGAAGCATGACTGGGCAGGTCTGCCCAGCATCAGCCATTTATTGCATAAGGTGAAGAGCTGTCTGGGTTTGATGCTGTAACAGTCTTTTCCATCCAGGGGTTCACAGTCTTGTCATAAAGAGACATCAAAGCTAGAACATGAGCAAGCAGAATAAAAATGACACAGGAGAGGTGTAAGTGCTCTGGAAGTCAGGGGAGAAGGACATATCCACAGACGGACCAGGAGGGGCCTCAGAGCAGTGGTGGAAGTCCAGAGAGGTCTGAAAGAACAACTAGGACTTCAACAGACAGAAGTTAGTGGGGCCCTTTTGTAGAGACTACCAGCTCAGCAAAGATGTTTGGAAATAGAACAATGGTGTTTAAAGACTTGTGAACAGTGAGGCAGAAGCAACATAGTGGGCCCACTTTGTACCAGGCTCCTAAGGAGTAGGATAAGAGGCTGTTTCTCAATTCAGTATAAAAGCAGAAGGAAAAGATGTGACCAAGAAGTCCTTTTGATGGAAAGGAACTTCTATTAATTGAGCACTTACAGTTTGTCGGGGACTTGATAGTTGTCAGCCTGGAGACTGGGACTCTGGAGAGATTGAGAAATTAAAACCACAGCAGAAATAACTGCAAATTCAAATCACAAAGCTCACCTTCTTTCTCCCACTTCTTATGGCTAGCAGTGAGGAATGGTGGGAGATCACTGCAGAAGCCACTGTACCAAAGGGCTGCAGGAGGGATAATCAGAGAACAGGAAGAAGGCCACCAGAGGACCAGGTCTCCACATGCACCTTGGCAGGATGGTCACAGCCCGTGCTCAGACCCACCTGTCACCTGCACTCAGAAGACACTGGGGGAGTGACAGTTTAGAAATGGACACATGCACGTGCACCCACAGGTGTGTACGGGGTGTACAAGGGTGTGCCTGTGTGTGCCGTGTGTGCCTGTGCACGCAGGTTCCCGTGCTGCTTGCTGGTCTGTGCGCAGGCAGGCGAGGGCCGCGACTGCCACTAGAGGGCGGGCTGGGCTTGCTTCTGGGAGGCAGGACGGGATGCTTGCCGGCCACCGGGGGCGCAGCTCGCCCCCAGTAAGAAGGAAGAATTCCCGCAGGGACCCAGAGCACCAGTGGCCTTCCTGTGGGGCGCTGACCCCTGGCAGGGTTGGCCTGGCCCGGGATCCATGGCTCGTCAGGACTGTGGGCAGGAGGCTCAGGCTCCTCTGTGGCTTGGCTCAGAGTGTCCTCGCAGGCCTAGCCGGGGTCACCTGCCCCTTCTGGATTTGTGGGCATGTGGGAGGCGGTGGGCAGCATCCAAGCTTCTGCCCTGGAGCTGGGCCGCGAGGCCTTCCTGGAAATAGCTCCTGAAGGTGTGTCTCATCTGTGTGGCGGGTGAGGGCTGGGGGTTCAGGGAGTCAGATGCGGGACTCTGTGCATCTCACATTCTCATGCTGCAGTGGAGGGACCCGGGAGAATGGCAGGCGGGACCCAGTTCTCTGGGGTCTCTGGCCCCACCTCGGCCCTGAGAAGTCAGCTTACCACATGTGTCCAGCCCTGTCCTCCGGCCCCTATCTTACCAATGGTCTATGTCTCCCTGGGGGGCTAGAGCTCCTCTGAGGTCAGGGCTGACCAGGGCATGCCCTGGAGTCCAGTGATCTGCCCTGCAGGCCCTGGGGGCCCTGAACATGCAGCCTCTGCTCACGATCAACCCTTCATGGAGATGAAAGGAAGTGACTGGGTGGGCAGTGTCCAGGGTGGCCCCCACTGGACACCTGTGAATATCCAGGACAGGGCTTCCTGGTGGCCAGCCAGACTGGCTCCCACTGGGAACAGAGAACAGGGGGACCCCTGGAGCCGTCCACACTGTGAACAGAGAACTTCAGTGAATTCACCCAACAGTGATCTGACCATTTTCAATTTGAGAGCAGAGGAGAAACCACAGTGCTGTCCCGGGCTCTTCTCGCCTCTGCACAGCTCAGCATGCAGATTCCACAGAGCACCTGTCAATCACGCAGTGGCTGGCCTGACCTAGGACCTCGAGGTCCTCCCCAGCAAGATGCACAGCCAACCAGGCTGCCTGGGACAAGCTGGGCCAGCAGCAGGGACCCTGAAGCTACCCTTGGCACTTCCCCTCCCTGTGACGACCAGGGCCTGTTCTACCTGCGAGGTTGCCAGCATGACTCACCCCACTCTGGGCTCTGTGCACCCAGCAGGTGGCCAGGGGTGAATCTAGGCTGAGAGCCTAGACCCCAGCACCCTTCCTTCCCGGGTGAGGCTGGAGCAGGGCAGGTGCTGCCCACCACTGCTCTGGAAGGGCCAGCCCCTCACGGGGCTGTGCAGCTCTGTGCCAGTTTCCTGTGGCCCTCTGTTGGGACTCACACCTCTGGGGCTCCCCAGGTGGTCACAGCTGGAATCCCCTTCCCCTCTGTGCTGAGCAGTGGAGCAGGCTGGGACGCACCTTCCCGTGTGGCTCAGCACCTGCCGCCTGCCCTTGTCGGCCCTGGGCATGAGTGCGGTCAGAGGATCCCTGGGTGGTTGCCGTGGAGAGGTGAGGCGGCACGGCGGACACTGTGGGCAGTTCAGCCCTGCTTACCACATGACCTGGGAACTCTGCTCCAGGGAACAGATCCAAGGGTGCTTCAGCAGCTCCCAGGAGCAGCATTTACACAGCCAACAGCCCAAGTGACTGCAGGGACCAGATGCAGCCCATCTGCCCAGTGGTGACAGGAGGATACCGCTGCCCGCTGCCCACCCAGGAGCTCAGGCTGGGCAGGACAGCACACCCTGAGTGCCGCTGCTCCTGGGCAAGGTCCAACCGGGCAAGTCTGCAGAGGCAGGCAGGTGGGTGGCCGCCAGGGCTAGGGCGGTGGGGATGGAGTGTCGGTGAAGGGGTCTCCTCTGAGTGATGAATGCATCCAGGAGTTATGTGGAGGTGGTGGTCACTCAACGCACGCCCAAACCCAAATTGCACAGTATACAGAGTGGACAGTGTGGCGAGAGCTATTTCCCAAGGTGTGGGCAGTAAAGCCCGAGGGTCCTAGTGGGGCTGTGCACAGCTGGTGGCCCCAGGACAGACTCCGTGGGGCCTGCAGGATGTCCCCAGGTCACCACAAGGCTGAGCCCTCCCCCAGCTCTAGCCCTCTCCTGCCACCATGGTCCACTTTATGCTTTGAAAACCACCCTTGCTGCTCTGCCACTGACACTTATTTTTAAAACGACCTTTCTTTCTCTCCTTTCCCTAGTCTCAGGGGAGACAGGGTCACCTTTCTTCCCCACCCTAGGCAGAGTCACCACAGGAATGAAGGAATTCAGACTTGGGGATGGCACCAGAATGTCTCAGAAATGACTACCTCCCAAATTAACAAAGGAATTACACTTCAGACAGAGAACACGTGGAACGTAGCCTTCGAATTGCCTCTTTAAAAACATATAACTTCTGTTTATTCTGACAGTTAACACGGCAGATGCCAGAGCAGGGACTACTTGGTTTAATGCTGTATCTTGTCTGCATTGGGTGCCGTAGCTATTTGTCATAAACTCTGAGGTACGGGAGACTTCAGGGACACTCTAAGTCCACAGGGTAAGAACTCGACTGCCTCAGAGCCACACTGTTAAATGGGGAGACACACAACAACATGAAAAAGCAAGGGAACAAATTGCCCCAAACCAACCAAGATACCCCAATAACAGAGTCCATCAACACCCCCAGTGGAAGAATGTCAGAGAAGGAGTTTAGAATGTGCACAGTTAAACTCATCTGTGAGGTAAAGACGATGTAAGGAGTGAAATCAGAGAGAAAATACAGGAAGTGAAATAAAGAGCAATTCTAAAAAAAATCAAGCAGAAATATTTGAAATGAAGGAAACAATAAACCAAATTAAAAATTCACTTGAAAGCATCATGAACAGACTAGACCATTTAGAAGACAGAATTTCAGGCAGTGAAGACAAAATATATGATTTTGAAAATAAAGTTGATCATGGAGAAAAAGATATTAAGAGACCATGAGCAGAACTTCCAAGAAATATGGGTTAACATGAAAAGACCAAACTTAAGATTTATCATGATAGATGAAGCTTGAAGATACAAACCAAAGAAATGCACTATCTTTTCAATGAAATGATATCAGAAAATTTCCCAAACCTAAAGAATGAAATGGAAAATCAAATGTAGGAGGCTTAGCAAATACAATATCACACAAGACCCTAAATATACAGATACAACAGATCCACACCAAGGCACATTATTATGAAAATGCCTAACATAGAGAATAAGGATAGAATTTTAAAGGCTGCTAGAGAAAAACTGTAAGTAACTTCTTGTGAGAAACCAATTCAGATCTCAGCTGATTTGTCAACCCAGACACCCCAAAGCTAAAAGGTCTTGGAATAATATACATCAATCTCTGAGAGAAAATGGATGTCAGCCAAGAATACTATACCCAGCAAAATTAAGCTTCAGACAATGAAATTAAAACCTTCCATGATAAACAAATGTTAAAAGAATTCAAAACTAGAAAGACTGCACTACAAAACATATTCAATAAAATATTTCATGAAGAAAAAATGAAAAATAAAAGTGAAAGCCAGCAAAATGAAGAACTACACTAGAAGAACAGTCAGTCAAAGGAGAAACAAAGTCAAATTAAAAACCAGAAATAAATCAAAATGCAGAGGATAAAAATCATTTCTCAATAATAACATTAAATGTAAATGGTCCAAACTCATCAATCAAAAGGTATAGATTGGCAGATTGAATCAAAAGATATATAGACTGGCAGATTGAGTTAAAAGACCAGACCCATTAATATGCTGTCTCCAAGAGACTCACCTCATGGGCAAAGACCTCCACAGAATGGAGGTAAAAGGATGGGAGAAAAATATCCTTCATATGGGTCTTGTAAATAAGCAGACTTTTTATCCTCACATCAGATAAAGTGGAATTCAAGCCAAAGTTAATCAGATGGGACCAAGAAGGACATTTCATACTGCTCAAGGAAATTGTACATCAACAAGACATAACAATCATAAATATTTATACTCCAAACGGTATACCCAAAGAGTATATTCTTTCTTCATTAAAAGAATAGAAAGTCACCAAATAAATATCCAAACATTACATCACAAAGCCCTAGAAGAAGAAGAACAAATCAACAGCAACAGCAAAAGACAGGAAATAATTAAAATCAGAGCTGAAATCAATGAAATTGAAACAAGCCAAAAAAAAAAAAAAAAGAAAGAAAAGAAAAGCCGATAAGCCTTAGCATAACCAATCATGTTACTGAAATTCACCATGAAAAAGGAGAGGTCACAACGAACACTATTGAAATACAGAAGATGATCAGAAACTATTTTGAAAATTTATATTATAATTGACAATCTTGAGGACATCAACAAACTTCTAGAGACATATGACCTCCCCACATTGAATCAGGAGGACTAGAAAATTTAAAATTGAAGGTGCCACCAAAAGCCTACCAACAAAGAGAAGCCCAGGAGCACAGGATTCTCACTGAGTCCTACCAGAGCTGCCAAGGAAGAGTCCACACCAATCCTCCTCCGATTATTCCATGAAACAGAAAAGGAGGAAACCCTCCCCAAATCATTCTATGAAGCTAGTGTGACCTTGATGCCCCAAACAGACAAGACAAATGAGGAAAAAAACTTCATGAACATAGATAAAACATTCTTGATAAAATACTGGCAATATTTTGCATACAAAGACTTATTAAAAAGATTGTGCTTCACGATCAAGTGGGGTTTATCCCAGGGATGCAAGGTTGGTTCAACATGCAGAAATCAATAAACATTAATAAACTAAAGACAAGAATCAAACGATCATCTCAATAGATGGAAAGAGAGTGTTTGACAAAGTACAGCACCCTTCATGTTCAAAACACTGTAAAACCAGGGATCTAGAAACATACTTCAACACTGTAATAGTATCTAGGCTAAACCCAATCATTCTCAATGGAGAAAAAAGAAAACATGCAGGACAAGAGTGTCCTCTTTCACTACGTTTATTCAACATGGTCACTGAAACTCTAGCTAGAGCAATTAGAAGAAAGAAATTAAAGGGATACAAATAGGAAAAGAAGAACTCAAACTGTCACTATTTGCTGATGACATGACTCTATATTTAGAAGATCCAAAAAAATTCCACCAGAAATGTTCTACAACTAATAAATGAATTCAGAAAAATAGCAGGAGATAAAATCAACACTCATGAGCCAAGTGCATTCCTATACATCAGTGATGAATCCACTGAAAGAGAAATTAGGAAAACTACCCCATTCACAATAGCCTCAAAAAAAAATTGGGACTCAATCTAACAAAGGAAGTAAAAGTCCTCTACGATGAAAACTGCAGAACACTAAAAGAAATGGATGCAAAGATCTCCTTTGCTCCTGGATAGGCAGAATTAACATTGTCAAAATAGCCATATTACCAAGAGTGTTATACAGATTCAATGCAATTCCTATTAAAATCCCAATGACATTCTTCATAGAAATAGAAAAAGCAATCATGAAATTCATTTGGAAAAATAAGAGACTCAGAATAGGCAAAGCCATCGTTAGTGGGAAGAGTGAAGCAGGAGGCATCACTGCACCAGACCTTACACTGTACAACAGAGCTATAGTAACAAAAGCAGCCTGGTATTGGCCCCCAAACAGACATGTAGACCAATGGTACAGAACAGAGGACACAGAGACCAACCCACATAAAAACAGTTATATCAGACTAGACAAAGGTGCCGAAAACATTCACTGGAGAAAAGACAGCCTCTTCAACAAATGGTGCTGGGAAAACTGGAAATCTATAAGTAGTGAAATGAAACTAAACCCCTGTCTTTCACTGTGCACAAAACTCACCTCAAGGTGGATCAAGGACCTAGGCACTAGAACTGAGACCCTGAGCCTAATAGAAGAAAATGCAGGACCCACTCTCTATTATGTCAGAGCCAAATTCCTCAACAGCTCCTAAAGCACAAGAAGTGAAATGAAAATCAATAAATGGGATGGAATCAACTAAAAAGCTTCTTCACAGCAAACAAAACAATCAATCATGTGAGGAGAGAGCCTGCAGAATGGGAGAAAATCTTTACCACATGCACCTCTGATAAAGCATTAGTCTCTGGGATATATAAAGAACTCAAAAAACTTAACACCAAAACCCCAAATAACCAATCAATAAATGGGCCAAGGAACTGAACAGACACTTCACAGAAGAAGAAATACAATTGAGCAACAAACATGAAAAAGTGATCAACATCTGTAGCAATTAGAGAAATGCAAGTCAAAACTGTACTCACTCCATCTCCAGTCAGAATGGCCATCATCAAGAATACAGGCAACAAGAAATGTGGGCGAGGATGTGGGGGAAAGGCACCCTCATCATACATTGCAAATTGGTGCAACCTCTATGGAAAGCAGTATGGAGACTCCTCAGAAAACTTGGAATGGAACCACCATTTGGCCCAGCTATCCCACTCCTTGGTTTATACTCAAAGGAATTAAAATGAGCATACTATATGACACAGCCACATCAGTGTTTATAGCAGCTCAATTCACAATAGCTAAACTATGGAACCAACAACCTAGGTGTCCTTCAACAGATGAATGGATTAAGAAAATGTGGTATATATATCCAATGGAATATTACTCAGCTTTAAAGAAGAGTGAAGTTATGGCATTTGCCAGTAAATGGATGAAACTGGAGACTATCATGCTAAGTGAAATAAGCCAGTCCCAAATAACCAAAGCTGAATTTTCTTTCTGATATGTGGGTGCTAACACACAATGTTGCGGGGAGGAAAGAATAGAAGTTCTTTGGATTAGACAAAGAGAAATGAAGGGAAGGGAGAGAGATTGGGAATAGGAAAGACAGTAGAATGAACCAGGCATCCCTTTCCTATGGATATTTGAATATACAACAGGTGTAACTCCACATCATGTACGACCACAAGAAGGGGAAGTTACACTCCACGTATATCTGCTATGTCAAATGCACTCTACTGTCATGTATTTCTGAAAGAACAGTGTGAACAACAAAATAAACCACTACTGAAAACCAAGACCAAGACCAAAAACCCCTCTGTTGCCTTGGCTGGGCAGACTCACAGCCTCTGGGGCAGGAGTCCCCTGTGTTTCTATTTTGCTAGCAAAACAATAAGACTCCCCTCTTTCTCAAAACCGTGTCCTCGTTATTGTTTTGGCACTGGGGACCAGGACCAAGCTTCCAGCAACACCAGCCCTGAGTCTGCGGCCCCTCAGCTGGGCTGCATCCTGGTGTGGGGGAGGCACTGCCCGGCACACATCCCACCTGGCCCAGGTGAACCTCAGGTGCCCGTGCTCCCTCGACTCTGAGGCTCTCCCCAGGGGTGGGCTGGGCCTTGTGGTTCCTTTCACCGTACTTTGGAGGGAGGAGCTGTGGGCTGCTTCTGTCTCTTGCGCTGGTGCCAGGGAGCGGCCGAGGGGACCCGCGGCTGGGAGGAGGGCTCTGGAAACTCGGGGCCTGGCTGTGAGGCGCGTTCCTGGGCCGGTCTGGGTGTGCTGCGTCTGCTCATGTCAAGGTTTCAGATGTCCCCGGGCTGCCTGACCCGGTCTGCACAGTTTGGGACACATGGCACTTTCTTTCCTCTCGGGACATTTCTGGGTGTTTTGGGACGTTTCTGGGTGGTGGCTCCTGCCCAGGTGTCCTCTGCAGCTGCTCCACAGCTTTTCTGCTCTCACCTGAGATCCATTCTTGCAGAACCTCACGGTGACCAGAACTCTGTCCCTGAAGGGACTGGAGAGCAGCTCGATGGTCTTCCACAGACCTCCTCACCTCTTGCCGGAAAGCAGCCCTTGGACAGCAGAGGCTCCTGCAGTGGCCACATGGCCCACCAGGGGGCATCCCCTGCGTCTCTGTGGGGCCCCTTCCCTGGGGCGGCCTGGGCAGGGTGGGAGCTACTTCCTTTGGCAGTCCTGCGGGGCCCAGCCCTCTGGCTGACCACTTCTGAAGGGGCTGGAGAGGAAATGCTGAGCTCTGGGGCCGGAGGGTCGAGAGGCCACCTGTGGTCTCTGCCACCTGTTCAGTGTTTCTCACCAATGATTTAAACCCAGCTCCCAGGCTGCCCAACCGAGGGTGGCCGGGTGGGAGGGGATCTGGGTGGTGGCCGCGGCTTGGCAGCTCTGCTTTTGGTGGCTCCCTGGGGGTGTCCGATGGCTGCGGAGCCTGGTTAGTGGGAAAGCCGCTCACCCCGTGGAAACAGGGAGTCTGGTGGTGTTTCCAGAATGTGTGTTCAGCCTTCACTGGATTCAGGGTGGCCATTCTAACTGTAGCCCTTCGCCCGGTCCAATTTTAAAATGAGCCGATCGCGTAGATTGCATCCATGCGTCTCCAGTCAGGGCCCAGGGCAGCGCAGCGTCAGGAATACAGACAGGCGGGCTGGATGGTAAGTGACGGGTGAAGCAGCCAACCAGTGCTCTTTCAGCGCTGGGGATGGGCCAGGAACTGCTCTCTCCGGTCACCCTGGTGGCCCTGTGAGCAGCGTCTCTGCGTCCTGCTCTGCCGAGGCCAGCCGAGGTTTGAGGGCTACTTACTCCCCGTGCCTCGGCGACCCTCACTCACCTTGGCTCCTGGCCCTGCCGACTCACGGTGGCTTCTCTTCTCTGTGGGTCTCCCCTCCTCAGGAAGGTGATGTAAAAGTGAGGGCCTCCCCCCACCCCCAGAAGCCCCAGGGACGTCCTTGTCTCCGGGGGCTCCACAACAAATGGCCACACACATGGTGTGGCTTCAGACAGCCATCTGGGGACAGAGGTCTGAGGCCAAGGTCTGAGGCCTCCTCCAGGGTCTCCTGGGAGGACCCTCCCTGCCTCTTCCAGCTCCTGGTGGCACCAGTGTCCCTTGGCTTGAGGCCACATCCCTCCAGTCTCTGCCTCCTTGTGTGGCCATCTCCCCTGTGTCTCTCCCAGTGTCCCTCCACCTGTGTCTTATCGGGACACTGGTCCATGGTGGGGTCACCCTACCCCAAAGACCTCTCCAGACCCTAACACTTTTCATATCTGCAAAGACCTTTTCCTAGACACGGTCACACTCAGGGCTCCGGGGGTGGGACCTGGACATGTCTTTTTGGGGCCTCTTCTCAAGTCAGTTTCTGGCTGATCAGGCCAGCCCATGGCCAGGCGGCTCCCCAGGAATCTGGCCTCTGGACATGGGCTGACAGGCTGTTGCTCACTGGGTGCACAGGGGACAGACGCTGGCCATGGGGTCCCCCAGCACAGAGCCACACGTGTGCCGTGACAACACTGTGGCAGCTGTGAGCACGACTGGGTGGGGACAGGTCTGAGGACAGGAGAGGGCAGGCTGGACTCAGGACGGCGTGCCTCCGCCCCAGGTGTCCTCTTCTGCGTCCACCCCAGGAGGAGGTCTCGGGTGCTGAGCCCACGGGTGTTGCTGCAGAAGACAGCACGCGCCCCCTCGCGCCCGTGGCAGGGAGGGGCTGTGGCCGGAGGTGTGGGACACAGTGGAACATGTGTCCCTTGATTTCCCCAGGTGTCACTCTTCTGCTGAGCAGAGGGAGGCACTGGTTTTGTCACCAACAGTGTCTCTGTGTGACAGTCACGATGGAGATGAACTCCCAGTAGGGGCAGTGCCACCTGACGACTGAAGTGTGAGACTGAGGAGGTGACGCTGATGGCCATCTGCAGGAGGAGGGGCCGAGGGGTCTCTCACAGGGACATGGACTTCATCAGGCGCAGCTGGCGGGGTCGGAACAGGGCGACCGGAGCTAATTACTTGGCGCAGCCTGGAGCAGTGCGCTGTCTCCAAGAACCTGCTCACCTCATAACTGAGCTCGGGTGCTCACCTTGGACGAGGCCATGAATATTCTAATTAGGACCCGCTGGGGGGAGGGCAGGGAGCCTCCAGGTACCAGAGCCACCTGGAGTCTCTCCTGAGGTTTGATCCGTAGGAGCGCTCAGTTCACGGCTCCCCCAATGAGACGGGGCTGGCGGGTCTCCCCTCCTGCAGAGGCCGCTTGCTGGGCCCAGGCACTCCACCAGGACGCCAGGCTCCCTGTGCACTGCCTGCTGCGTGGTGCGGGGTGCGGGTGTCCTGGGGGGGGAAACCAGGTTTGTTGCGTCCAACACAACCCTGTGGGGTGTCCTGTAGCTGAGGCAGGACCAGGACCCCACGAGGAAGATGGTCATGTCTCCTTTGGGCCAAAGCTCAGGCCTGAGTTGCGAGAGCCCCTGGGGTCTGCAGCAGCAGGACGGTAGGGGACCCCCTGCACATGCCTGGAGATGGGTCATCTTGACCCGGTTGCCGTATTGCTGGCCACTGGTTTCCCAAGCCCGGATCCATCGCAGGCGACCTTGCCCCAGAGACAGGAGCTCCTGTTCCGGTCAGCGGGGGAGAGCAGGGAGCTCAAGGAAGCACCAGCCCCACAGGGAAGGACACTGGGCCTGGTCACCCAGGGCTCCCGCAGCCACTCCCCTTGCTTCCACTGGAGCTAAGAATCACCATAGGGCAGAGGGTCCATGTGGTGGGGGAGGACAGGAGGGGACAGTGAATAAGGGGGGAGAGGCAGGAGGGGAGGGACTGGGGAGTGAGAAGGGGATGGGGGCAGGGGGAGGGGGGCGGGAGGCCGGGGGAGGAGCAGGAGGGTGGGCACAGGAGGGTGGACAAGGGCAGAAGGGAAGGCTAGGGGAGGGGGGGAGGGGAGCAGGAGGAGGGTTGGGGAGGAAGAGGAGGGTGGGGAAGGGGAGAGGAAGAGGAAGGGATGGAGGAGGGGCATGGGAAAGGGGGAGGAAGGCTCAGGGAGGAGGCGGGGGATGGGGAGGAAGGAACAGGGCCTGGTAGCACCGCTGTCCTGTGGCTGTGCCAGGTCAGCCTCCTCCCCCGCCAGGGGGAGCAGCTCAAGTGACATGTCCTATGGCTTCGCTGACACCCCTGACCACCCTGGGCCCCCACCTCGCTCCCTAGGAGGCTGAGGTGCCCAGGAGAGGTGTCCTGTGTGTGGCCGGGGCAGCACAGCTTTCCTGGCTCAGCCTCAGTTAGCAGAGGGAAGAATGGGGGGCTGGAGGCCCTGCCAGGTCTGGCCCTGTGGCACAGGTGGAGGTCAGGGTTGGGCCCTGCCAGGTCCTGGCCCTGCGGCCACTGCTGGGAGGTCAGGGTTGGGCCCTGCCAGGTCCTGGCCCTGCGGCCACTGCTGGGAGGTCCTGGCTGTGCCCTGAGCTCATGTGGGCGGGGGCCTGTTGAACTCCCTGGTGTGGCCATGTGCCTCCCTCTCCAGCCCCTGTGCCTTGAAGTCCCGCCTGTGACTGCCCTATAGCTGCCCAATGTGGCCCTGCCTTGCGTCCGGTGACTCTGGAAGGCTGGGGCCCTCCTGGTCACATTAACACAAGGGTACCCCAGGCACTGAACAGAGGTCCCACCCCTGAAGCCCCGTCCTGCCTGAGGACTGTGGCTCTGCTCCCCCCACACACACAGCGCCCCCTAGTGGAGCCTGGGCTTTGGCTCATCAACCTGATTCGGTTTTTCCAGCCCAGATGGAGGCGGTGGGAGAAACGGGAGCGGCCCTGAAGTTTCCCTTTGTTGAACGTCAGCACTGAAGCCTGAGAGCAAAGCAGAGGTGGCAAGTCACGACTTGCATCCCGCAAGCCCTGGAGGAGCAGCCACCGCTCCCATGCACACAGCTCCCACGGGAGCGGGCCTGAGCCTCCGCTGAGCTCTGCTGCTCTGGGGCAGGAGCGCTGTGAGGACGCCTCCTAGCCTCCCTCCCACAATAGAGCTGCCAGTTATCCTCACCTCCACTGGCTTTTAAATGAGCATTTCCACTTGGAACATTTTGCAGGCTGCTCTCAAGCCCTGTGACAGACAGCAGCAGACACAGCACAGGCTGGGGACCAGCGGATCCTGGAGAGCAGGGCGGGCCCGGCCTCCCCTCCACCTCTGCCTGGGAGGATGCCATCAGCTGCACCCGCCTGCCCTTGCTGGGGCCTGGTTGGTGGGTGGGAGGTCCCTGCTGGCCAGGCTGAGGGGCTGAGCCTCGGGATGGTGTGGATCTGCCCACAGGGCCACCTGTACCCAGGACAAGGGGTTCCTTCCTGTGGGGGCCTGGCCAGCCGAGGAAGCCCAAGGGCCCCCCACAGAGCCCTGATTCCCCCAGGCCTGACACCTGGAGCCCACACCCCATGCTTGCTTTGGGGGTCTTAGTAAACCCCACTCCTGCCCGCAATCAGCCGACCTTGGCCCAAGACCAACACGCAAGTGGGGCCTGTGGCTCTCTTGCCGGAGGCGGGTGGGGCCAACTGTGCGGTGGGGCCAAGCCTGTTCAGAAGCTGGCCCAGGCCCTCAGGGCCTGGTCTGCTCATCTGTGTGTGGGGGGGGGCTCTGGGGCTGCTCTGAGCACTGCGAATGCAGCGGGCACCTGGGAACTCGTCTCTTGGAGTCACCCTCCTGTCCTTCCCTTAGCTTTAGCTCTGCTCTCTGGTGGCACAGATGTGATGGCCTCCCCACCAGGGCCCTGAGCAGCCCAGCACCCCGCGCCCAGCACCCCTGCAGCGCGTGTCTCCTCCCCACCCCCGTCTTGCCCATCCCAGCCACTACAGGCAGCAATGCGAGGACAGACACTGTCCACCAGCTGCACGTCCACTGGGCACCACCCCTCGCCTCCACCAACAGGCTGAACAAGGAGAAGAACCGATGGGCATTGGCCTCTGCCTGGGGTCTCTACCTCAGGCAGGGGCCCTTGGAGCAGGAAACCCTGCAGTCCCTCAGGCTCTACCTCCCACCCATGTGGGCTGCACAAGCTGCTGACCAGGGGCCTGGGAGTGGAGGCAGCGTCCACCTCCCCTCACGTCCCTAGGCTCCCTCCCCATCTCTGCGCTTCCCTCCTCGTGGACCAGGAGTGCACTCCCTGTGGACGCAGGCAGCTCCAGGCAGAGCTCCTCCCGCCAGGGCCACCTGGGGAGCAGTGTCCATGGCCTGACGCCCACTGTGCTCCCCTGCCCCTTCTCCAGGACGGCCGGGCTCCATGGCTCCTGGGCCCCTGTATGTGAGAGGTGTGCGCGTGCCACGCTGCCGTTATGGGTATGGAGGTGTCCGGTGGCCGCAGCCTGCAGAATTACCTGTGGCTCCTGGCTGCTCCGGTGGCCAGGGCAGGTGGGGACCCTGAGCAGGCGATCTAGAGGGTCTGTCTGGTTGGCTGACCTTGGGTGGACCTTGCCCATGGCCCTCCCCACACTGTGTTGCTCTCAGGCCTTTGGGGCCTCTCCTGAGCTGAAGGACAGGAGAAGAGCCAGGGCCAGCCTCAATTGCGGGGGCTTATCCAGGCCAAGCAGGTGCGTGTTCTCCACCCCTGGGGAGGGTGGCAGGGCCTGGATGGGTCCCCTAGTTAGGGTGGACGGTGCTGGTCATGGCCCTGAGCCCCTGGCCCTCTGGCCCTCCATTGCCCAGTTCCACCAACGTCGCTGTGGGAACACCTCAATCCTGCAGACAGGCCCTGTGTGCCCTCCGTGCCAGCCCTGCCCTGCCTGCCTCACAAGGCCCACTCCCACTCCCAGAGCCCAGAGGACCCATGACTGGGCCCCACAATTCTGCTGATGTGCCTGTGGTCACCTCACCTTCCCACCAAGCCACAGGCTTCAGAGTTGCCTTCCACGCCACCCTGGTGCACCACTCAGTAAAACTCAGGATTTCCAAGAGAAGCACTTCATGTCCCTCAGGGCAGGGGCAGGAGGAGTTGTCCAGGTTGCAGAGGGCACTGGTGTGCAGGGTGGAGCTGACCAGTGGCAGGGCACATCCTGGGTCCAGTGCTGGCTGGACCCTGAGAACCACCAGGTTCCCTTGGGCTTCTCTTGAGTGACCACCAGTCTCTGCCGCCTGCACAGCAGGGCCTCCCTGGGGACCGGTCACCGTGCCAGCTCGGGGGCTGGTCCATGGCAGCTGCAGGTCCCATCTGCTGCCCCTCTCCCTGCCCATGCAGGAGACAGTCCTCGGCACCCCTGGAGGGCCCCGCCCGGCCCCACAGCAGGTCTCACCTCTCGGTCCAGGCCTGCTGCCACCGTCACGATGTCCCCTGTCTCGCTGTTGATGGTGAACATGTTCTGGGATGGGCTCTGAGGGGTCTGGGTCACAATCCGGTACCGCACCATGCCGTTGGCTGTGGTGCCGTCGTCCGCGTCATTGGCTGTGACTGTCATCACGTAGGTGCCTGTGAGGGGGGAGAGCAGCTCAGGTGGGGTCTGCACCAGCTCTGTCCCTGCCGCACACCGGGGGGACCTTGCCATTCACCCCAGGACGCTCAGGGCAACGGGTGTGGCTTGTGCCTGTCGCCTGCCAGGGCTCCCAGGTGGCCCTGAAAGTGAGCCCATCCGTGCTGTGAGGGGTTCTCCTGAGCCGGGCAAGGCTCCCGCAGTGGGTGCCCTGACATCTCCCCCTCAGTACAGGGTCCCAAGGCCTGCACAGGAGTGCCTCTCCAAGCCCTGCAGGGTGGGACACGCTCAGGTGGCCAGCGGCCCCCAGGTGTCCCGCCAGGAGCCTGCTCAGCTTCCAGGTTTACTGAGGGAAACACTCCACAGTGCGCATGTTAGGAGAGCAGGTCCAGCACAGGAAGGGGACGTGTATTTGCAGGTGCAGGGTCTACGGTCTCATCTCA
This sequence comes from Spermophilus citellus, assembly GCF_964194105.1. Lineage (NCBI taxonomy): Eukaryota > Metazoa > Chordata > Mammalia > Rodentia > Sciuridae > Spermophilus > Spermophilus citellus. The sequence goes on from NC_138191.1 coordinate 15,172,548, forward strand.
GGCAGGTACGTGGGACCACTGACCGGACTCAGTGGGCAGAGGGTGGGTGTGGAGGTGGTAAGGGAGGGTCCAGCGCCAGGGGCTTCCGGGTGCTCGGCAGCCGCTCCTCCATCACCAAGACACAGATGCACTGAGGTGTGGTCCACACACCACGACGCTTGTCCTTTAAAGTACAGTTGCGTGGTTTCTGTGTCTCCGCGGGGTTGTGTGACTTCACACGGTCTAGTCCCAGGACATTTCCCGTGGCCTTAGGGAGCTTGAGCACTCACTCCCCGTCGTCCCTCCCCAGCCCTCTGGCTTCTGCTCTCTGGGTTCATCCTCCTGGACACTTGGACAAGGAGCTATGTCACATGTAACCTTTGGCCTCTGGCTTCCTTCACCACACCCGAGGTCCCTTCCTTTTGAGGCTGAGCACTATTTCACTGTATGGGGACATTCACGCCATCACCAAAAGTGCACCTGCCACATGTAGGGCCTTGTGCTCTGGGTAGCAGACAAACACTGTCCCTGTCCCTTACAGGCTGGTGTGGGAGGACCAGACACACAGGTAAAGAGACACATGATGCAAATTGTGGCAAGTGCGTGGCAGAGAGGAGTGACTGTATGCAGGGACCACTGCAGACGCAGGACAGCTGGGTGACAAGGTGGACTACAGAGGGCACAGCCAAGGCCTCGCTGAGAGACCGAGGGATGGGGGACCCTGCCTAGAGGGGCTAAAACCCTGGGCAGAGAGAGTCCTGCATGATAGGAACAGGGACGGGAAGGGCATCTGGGGTCAGGGTGGCTGGGTCCATGCTGTCACTCCATCCTAAGATCCCAGGGAAGCCAGCAGTGGACGGTCACCAGGGGACTGAAGTGACCAGCTTGGTGTTGCTAAGACAGAAAACAGACTGCAGGCAGCGGGGGGCGGGGGCTGGTGGAGAGCACAAGGCTCGTTCCCTCCCAGGGTGTTACAGACCAAGGTGCTGCCACCAGTGATATCCAAGGGACATCTGCTCATTCCTTTGGCACTCCTCTCCATGTCTGCTGGGGAAAACACCAGAGAACTTTTTTTTTTATTAATGTTGGTCATTCAAAACATTACATAGTTCTTAATATATCATATTTCACAGTTTGATTCAAGTGGGTTATGAACTCCCATTTTTACCCCGAATACAGATTGCTGTATCACATCAGTTACATTTCCATTGATTTACATATTGCCATTCTAGTGTCTGATGTATTCTGCTGTCTATCCTATTCTCTACTATCCCCCCTCCCCTCCCCTGCTGGGGAAAACACCAGAGAACTGTGTGTTTTGAAGTCCTAAGAAAAATCCACAAACAGACCTGCTGTATTTCACATGAGCAGTTGTGTGCAAACCTAATTATTATTAATTGATATATAGTTAATCATTAATAGAGTTTCACCAAAGACACTGGGTATTTAAAAAGAATTTGGAAAGTTTTGCGTTTAGCAAAGGTGAGGAATGTTTTCATCAATCTTCCTCCCAAGGAGAACTAGAAAAGCTGGACAAAAAATAAGTAAATAAAATAAAACAACCTGTTGGGAGGCCCTGGAGAGCGTTCAAGGGGCAGTGCTGGGAAAGGAGCCCTCAGGACCCTCATCTCCCAAGGCCTTTCCTGATGGCAGAACTGGCCAGGGAAAGGCTGAGGAGCGGCACGGGCTCACAGAAACGCAATCGAAGACTGGACTTCAGTCTTGCCAAGGAGGATGGGCCCTGGGAGGCCTCTGGTCTTTGCGTTGGACCTTGAGGTGCAGCACCCTAGAGAGAGTGAGTGATGTGGGAATAAATAGTCCTACCATAATAGCAATGATCCTCCAAGGAGAAAGCAGCAGCACACCTGGCCTCAAGTTACGGCTACAACCTTTTGTGTACAATGTGCAACATTTGATTACTAAGCATACAAGAAGACAAAACCTGACTGAAAACAAACAAAGAGAGAAAACAGACATCAAATGCTCCAGGGGAGAGTCAGGTAATGAAGAAGTCAGATGCAAACTTAAAAGAGAAACAGCTCACTATGCTCAGGGAGTTAAAAAGATAAGAGGAAAATTTGGTCAGAGAACTAGAAATCATTTAAAACAAATAGAGTGGGAAAACTATATCTGAAAAAACAACTGAAATTAAGAATGTGAGTGGGCATAACAGTAGATCAAATATTAATAAAGAGAGAGTTAACTGAAAGATATAGCCAAAGAAAATATAGACCAAAACAAGCCAGAAAAGTTCAGAAAAATCATATGAAACTTTAGTAGATTCCTCAAATGTGTAATTGAAGCCCAGATGGCCAAAAAGAGATGACAGGGCAGGAGAAATCTTAGGAGAGGAAATGGCTGAAAAGTTTCCAAAGCCAATAAGAAACAAGTCATGGATTCAGGAAGCACTATACCCTAAGCAGGATGAATCAAAGCCAGTCACGCTATGGCAAATGGCTAAAAGGCAAAGCCAAAGATAAGAAATTTTAAAGCAACTGGAGATTTTTTTTAAAAGGGATAAAGCCTTTAAAGGAGCAAGAAGACTTAAATGTGACTTCTCAATAGAAATAGCCAGAAACAATGGGATGAGAGAAAGTAGCAAAAGAATAAACATTATTCTTTATTTGGTGAAATCCCCAAACTTTCTAAAATGAAAGTACAATAAAGACACTAAAATTTAGACGATCAAAACAGGTGATTTGTCACCTGGATACCTACACCAAGGAAATACTGAGGGCTGAAGGAAAATGGCCCTGGAGGAGGCCACAATTGCAGAGCTGGGGGCAGGTGGTCCCCTCACTCAAACTGTTCACACAGAGAGCAGCGTGAGCTGGAGAGTGCAGAACCACTGGCTGGGTTGTAAGAAGCATCAACACTTCTGGCTGG